>NC_090930.1:112334768-112646969 GCF_040938575.1 Ambystoma mexicanum
TGACCTGCTCATTACTTGAAGGGCAAAAACATGTTTGTCCCTGATGATGTGGGGATGATTCTGGGATGACCTACTGATTACTTCAAGAGTCATTCAGCTTTTGCTTAGTTGCACTTGTGCTGAATGATTTTCAAATGCTTTGCTAAGCACACCTTTTTGACTATGCTGGCGAAAATGGAAGCCACAGGCCTTAACATAGCATGCGCCCCCTGGGTGAGAATCCTTTGCCATCACAGTCAAAAGCAAGCACCCTCAAAAGCCCCAATGTGTCATGGGTAAAGCCGGAGACCATGTTGAGCAAAAATGGTGAGAATCCTTTGCCATCACAGTCAAAAGCAAGCAGCCGGCACCCTCAAAATCCCCAATGTAGCAAGGGTAAAGCTGGAGACCATGTTGGGCAAAAATGGAAGCCACAGGCCTAAACATAGCATGCCCCCCTGGGTGAGAATCCTTTGCCATCCCAGTCAAAAGCAGGCACCAAGCTATTCTATGTTCGTTGTGGAACAAACTCAAACTTCACGATGCCAGAATAACGCATTTATTTAAGAATACTTTCCTCCCATTGTATTACAACTGGCATATGCAGCATTGCCCTTACCTGATAGCAAATTGTCCACCATCGGGACTAAAAAATCCCACACATGAACCTAGAATGTCCCTTTGTGTGGTTCCCTTCACTGGAAAGGGAGATTTCAGGACCCTAGGGGAGACAAGGAAACATTTGGAGCAATATCATGACTGAGGCCTTTTTAGAATTGCCTTCCCTGCAAAACAAATTACTCCCAGGGACCTCAAATGTTGTCGGACTAGGGACAGCAAGATCAACATGATATTCCCATGATAAGACGCTTTAGGGAAGTGGTGAAATCACTGTAGTCCAGCCTTGCAATTGAAGTATTTAACCACATATCTTCCCAGCTACAGTTTGAGGACATGTTTGGGTTTTGATGGAGATGGCTTAAAAAGTAATCAAATCACATAATAAACCAAGCTGATAAACATAACCTTTGTGATAATAGGGTCACCTGCTTTTAGTCATTGTTTGATAGAGGCGTGCAGCTGGTTAATAAAGAGGATTTCATTTAACTGTGCTGTTCATAGCGGCCTCCCCTTGCAACCTGTTTTGTGCTTCGTGCCCTCTGTTGTTCTCATACCATGTACTGTACCGTGAAATGTAACCTATGCTGGGTCTACAGACTCTCTGTAACGTTGGTTGCAGTTATTTAGCATTTTAATCTGGTTAAACATTTTGCAGAGTTTAGGTTTTTATTTATTTTGCATTTTATTGGTGAAAATTACAAGTCCAACTGCACTTAACTAATTTCTCCAGCAAATAATGCCTAGTTGCTAAGATTCGGGGTATATCAATTTGCAGCAATGGGTAGAAGAAATGGCTAACAGCTCAGCAATCCCATCTCCCATCGCGCCACCTGTCTTGCTGGACGGTGGCCGCCTGTCTGCCACCAGGTACAGCTTTATACCTCCTCTGTGCCCCTCTGTATAACACCCCTGGCTGTATATCTGTTCTGTTGTTACCTCTAAAAAGTGCTCTGTTATGCATCTGTATTGTTGTATACCTCTGTAGAGTGCTTTGCTGTTTCTCGAAGCTCTGTCAGCGTTTAATAAATTCAATAATAATCAAACAGAATGTAGTCAGACTGCACTCTGTTCAAATGAAATTGGTATGCATTAAATTTGAAAGAATGTTTTGATTTAAAAAAATAGAAGACTATACAAATCTCATAATACAGTTACAGTTCATTTTCCTTTCATAAAACATATTTGGCTGAAGTTAATAAGTTCCAGGAGTTGAGAGGCCCATTGCAGTAAAAGAGGTACAGGTACAAATCACATGATAAATCATGTTGACCAACATATCCTTGTAGAAATATGTGTAACACAAAAAAGAAAAAGTGCAATTTGAGTTGCCCCACCCCATCCTCCTCCCCATTGCTTGCTTTTAAAGTGGTGGATTGCTTTTGGATTGTTTTCAACTTGTTTCTCAATAAAAACCAATCCGGCAACACTACACATTTTTACTGCATTTATTTTGGATTATTTTACAAGCAAGTATACATTGTAAGATTTATTTTTGATTTTTTCCAACTTGTATCTCTGTAAAAACAATCCAGTAACATAGGCACACATTTTTACTGCATTTAAATGTTGGAAAAATAAAACTTCTCGGCATGGCCTTAGTGGTGGCTAGATGCTTGGTGGCCAGAACCTGGGGGAAGGCCAATCCCCCCACCTTTGCAAGATGACTGGAAAGCATGGACCTGTGTGAGCGCAGGGAGACTATGTTTGCCTCATCACACCTAAGCACAAGTCGCCCATTTGACTACTGGCCACCTTTCAGGCAATACCAATTGGAAAAAGCGCAAGAGGCGCAGAAGCCTGACTCTTCCCCGGGACACCCACCTGGGTGATACATATTTGGAGGTAAGATTCAAACCTATATGGGAAGGTCACCATAACCGATGGCTCGAATAATCTGTAAACCGGCTGGGATAATGTACATGGAACTTGGGTGATCGTCACTAATGATGGTTGTGAAATGTGAGTTCTTTTGTTGGGGGGCGGTGGAGCTGGTGGGACATTGTTGGGAGAGTTTAGTGCCCACTTGGGCACCTGTTTATTATTGTAAAACAATACAAGAAAGTTTTATTTAAAAAAAAAAAAACAGGCACCAAGCTATTCTTTGTTAGTGGTGGAACAAACTCAAACTTCACCCTGCTGGAAAAACGCCTTCATTTAAGAATATACTTTCCTCCCATTGTATTACAACAGGCATATGCAGCATTGCCTTACCTTATAGCAAATTGTCCACCATCGGGACTGAAAAACCTCATACATGAACCCAGAATGTCCCCTTGTGTGGTTCCCTGCACTGGAAAGGGAGATATTAGGACCCCAGGGGAGACAAGGAAACATTTGGAGCAATACCATGACTGAGGCCTTTTTAGAAGTGCATTCCCTGCAAATAAATTAAATCACTCCCAGGGACCTCAAATGTTGTCAGACTAGGGACAGCAAGATCAAAATGATTTTCCCATGATAAGACGCTTTAGGGAAGTGGTGAAATCACTGGAGTCCAGTCTTGCAATTGAAGTACTTAACCACATATCTTACCAGCTACAGTTTGTGGACATGTTTGGGTTTTGATGGAGATGACTTAAAACGTATGGAAATCACATGATAAACCAGCTGACAAACATAACCTTTGTGATAATGTCTCCTACTTTTAGTCATTGTTTGACAGAGGCGTGCAGCTGGTTAATAAAGAGGATTTCATTTAACTGTGCTTTTCATAACAAAGTGTGTTTTTAAAGAAAGTGTGTTTCTGAGGAGAGTGGGGTTGCTGGGGGAGCAGCAGATTATAGTAAAATATTTGTATTTTTAAACACACTGGCCCTCATTAGGACCCTGGCGGTAAGGGGTTTACGCTAGCGTTAGCTGCGCCGACCCCTTACCGCCAATTCCGAGTTCCCAGAGCGCCATGGTCATTTTTCCGCCCGCTTTTTGCGGGCGTAAAAATCCATGGCGCTATGGGACCTTGGTGTTAATTACGCCACCGTAATTTACGGTGGCGTAATTAACTCCTTCCCCACTCCCATTATACCCTATGGGGCCGAAATGGGAATGGGGAAGGGTAAATGGGTCAATGGGGACTTACCGCCCCACCGACCTCGGAATGGGGCGCTAAGTCCACCATCCGCCATGGCGTAAACGGACTTTACGCCATGGCGGAAAAGTCCGCCGATGGCGGAAAAAATCCGCCAGGGTCCTAATGAGGGCCACTGTGTTCTTAAATGTCTTACTTTTGAGACATATGAATATCGAAAAGCAATGTGGGGCTGGTAGATAAAGAGGGGGTAGGGTGGCTGGGTGGGGGTAGAGAAAGTAGAGGTAGTGTGAGTGGGGGTAGTGTAGAGAGGGTCAGGATAGAGACAGGGACATAATTTCACCAAAATGCCAGGGGTAACTGAAGGGTCATCACTTTACCTTTCACCACATTTGACCCCACCCCGAAGTGACATCACAGGAAGCGAATGAACACGACCTTTCACCCCTTGACAAAACACGAAGTGGCATCGCATAGAATTGTTCCTAAGTACACTACGAAAAATATGGTTACACTATCACTGTAATGTGATATACATTTCCTACAAGAATGGATCAGCATATGCATCATTAATATCAGTGTGTATAGGCCCATATCACCAAATTACTGAGAATGCAAGCAGATGGCCAAGGCCAAATGATAATGATATGTTAATATATAGCACTTTCACTTAAGTGCTTTATATACAACAAAACACACCCAACCTGTGTTTGTATGCATTTATCAACCTCAGAAGTATGACAGGCTGAGTTGGCCTTGCCGGGATTCGAACCTGCAACTTGCAGATCACACACATAACGCAGCAGCAAGCGCTCAACTTCTTGAGTTATCTTCCCGGCTATTGCTAGCTTGCCAGCTATCGTAAAATCAGCAATTACATGTCTGAATGTTCTCAAAGTCAGAAAGCAAATTAAACTCAGTAGTGGATACCATTAAACTGGTAACTGAGATTTAACGCTTGGCCATTTCATCGGGAGGTCTGGTGCAAAGTTGGCCACATGTCAATCCTGCGTGTATCTAGTTTTCAGGCTTCAGAGGTTGGCAAAATACATACCATTGGGAGGGTTCATAACTGTGTATTAAAGAATTTAGAGTAGCACAGGGAAAGCAGTGCGTTCACACCTCATCCCATACTCTGTCTGTTAGGAGTGAAGCCTAACAGACAGAGTATGGGATGTTTTAATGTTTTAATTATTAATAACATATGGGTTACATGTACTGTATTGCATTGTTAATGTATTTTTGTATTTTATTGTTTGGTGTGTTAAAGATTTACTTAACCACAACAGTATGAATAAATATAAATAAATACATAAATAATTGTTGATTGACACTGAATATTGGAGCCGATTGGTCACAATTTGATTGGGCTATGTTTGTGCTATTTTCCTGGGTCCGTTGGGCTACACAAAGGCTTCCGTTTCTGGAAGTCAAGTGCAGCAATGGCGGATAAAGAGAATTTGACCTGCATGATCCGTCCGTGTGGTTTGAGCAAATTAAGCCACAGTAAGGTAAGGAGGCAGTACATTTGTGGGAATTTCTGGGCTTATTTAATTCTAAGGCATTCGGTTGGCATGCTGGGGATCTGCGTGTCTCTCAGGACACATTAATTTGATTTACAAGGCGAGCCGTAGCTTCCTTTGTTCAAAAGCATCCTGTCCCAATCAGCACGGCAAAGTCTGTGTCCCCTATCTACCAGAGCTGCTGCTATGCCAAAGCAGGCCTTTAAGTAGATGCCCTTTTCACCCCAATTCACTTTTGTTTACTCGCCCTCCGCTCCCCATTCAATGTCAGTCTCTATGTGAATGCACTTCGAGGAAAGTTTATAGGCGCCGCCATTGCTGCCTGCAATTGCCGCCCTGAAAAATAATTCCTTTCTCCTTCCCCTTGCGACGCACGCAATGAAGCCCTACCTGCGTGAAATCTGGATGTCCTGCAGGCAAAGGAGATATGGGACGCTAATGTTTCATAACAAATTCAAATAAAACTTGTGTTCTTGTCGACAGAGTTCGTGTGCATGTGCAGAGTCTTTCTTCTCGCTCCCCTACCGATCAGGCTGTGTAAAAGATGCCAACTGAGAACAAAATACACCGGTCCCCAGTTCCCTGATGCCACTGGAATCAACGGGGATTTTCTGCACACCAGAAACTATACGTGTCACTGGAATATAAAGCGGGTATAGCATTAGCGATCATTAGGGTTGTTTACCAGGGCAATCTGGGTTCAAAATTCTATGTTGGCAGGCCAGCTGTCTCTCGCTCGCACGCTGTATTATTCAGGGCAAACCCACAGTTGTTTCGGCGCCATGTGAAGGATTCGGAAGTAAAGAATTATTATGTACCCGTTAGAAAGTAATTTTTTACATGTTATGGAACAATTTGAACAATACAATTACAGTATCAAATTGGTAAGAAAACAATTCATGCCCATTTCGGTTGTACTTAATGGGCATTTCAAAGAAATGATAAAGATAGCAAGGCAGCTTGAAGGAAAAGTTATATGTATAACGTGTGGTCTCTGTTGCCATGATTGCAGACAAGCCCTGGCAAATGTGATGTATTCATCGGTGCAACCCCAGCGTATCCTGGAATGTGGTTACTATGTCATCACGCGAGACTCAGGGCATCACTCCATCCCTGCCATGATGGCTGCATTACTCGCAGCTGTGCAGGTAAATAACAGACCCCCCCCCCTCCTCTTGGAAGCCTGGCACAGGGTGTAAGGGCAGCAAAATGGGGTGCTAGCTTGCGACCACGGACGAATGTAACAGGTGGAAAATCCGCTGTTATTTCATTTGGTTCGCTCTCTGTGTTTTACTTTTTGCACAACAAAAGGAAGCCCGCCTGGAAGGGGTATGGTTGGTGCGGTAGACTCAGGTAGCTGGGGGAGGCTGTGTTGGAGCTGCAGGCGAACTATTAGTTCCGGATGTAGTAACATCCTGCTCTGAGAAGGGGAGGGGGGGAGTAAGACCCAATTCAGACGTTCGGCTGTGCTCCTGTTTGCAGCCTTGCCTGACTATAAACTTTTGGTGCTCTGCTTTCAATTCTGTGCCTTTGCGTCATTATGCGCGTGCAGCTAGGCTCAGACCGCACTCTCTAGGAAGGGGTTCAGCCAAGCCTGAAACTGTGTCTACTTCTTGCAGGTAGCTCGTTGGATGGAGGTGATGCTGCGGCCTCTCCTGTGATCCTCAGCCTGTTGCTGCTGTCGACCCAGGTAAGGGGTGTGCAGTCTTTGAGTCCCTAGGGCGACATGAAGGTAACACACATGTTAAATATATTTATTTGGGGATTGTACAGTGCTAATTGTCTACTGCGCGTCCTTTCATCCAGGCATCCGTGTGCCAGGCACCACTTCTGCAATTTTATGCTTCTGAAAACCGCTGGATCAAATTCGACGCCACACCCTACTTCTCTCCTCACATCTCTGACGTCTCTAAGAAGTCACACTACCAGCTGCACCTCCTCAGGGGTATTCTTCCTTTCCTCTGCTTCCCCACAGAAGCTCACTGTTTCCAGAGCTCTCTCTCTAGGCTGGACTCTATTGCAACAGCCTCTTTCTAAATCTGCCTGCTTCTACTCTCTACCCCCTGCAATTTATCCAGAACAGTACTGCAAGACTTGTCCTTGGCCTCAAGCCCAGGGATCGTATCTCTCCAGGACTGAAATCTCTGCACTGGCTCCCAGTGCCTGCAAGGATTAACTTCAAAACCCTCGGCATCGTCCACAAGGCCTTCTGGGGCCTCAACACCTTCAACTCTCTCTTCCTAAATATCTTACTTCTTGTGCTCTTCGCTCATCCGCCTCCAAATCCCTCAGGGTCAGTCGCTTTTCCAAACAACGAGTTGGTGGTAGATCTCTTTCCTCGGCTGATGCATCCCTCTGGAACAGCCTCCCTTAAACTTGAGGAGAATCATCTCTGGTTCCGGAAGCACCTCAAAACCTTTCTCTTTGCTTCTGCTTTTTCTTCTCCTCTCCTCTGCTGACCTCCTGGCTGTATCCTGAACTGCACTGGCTACCTGGACACCCTCTGATCACGGGCCCAGGTCCCTCCCCCGCCAGCGTCTCACACCTGCACTGCCCACCTAGCAACCCCCACACCCCTACAGTCCCCCTACCAGCCCCCTGATGTCTGCACTTACCCATGCACTTGCCACTTGCTGGCCGTCACTTACTTATTGCTATCATCTTGTACTGCACTATCCCTGCCCCCTTCCCACGCACTAGCGCGATCCGAATGTCACCTGGCTTAGTATGATTGTTGTCCACCCTCCCTTTGTTTCCCTTGACTCGTCACGCCTTGAAGCAGTTGGGGGCAGAAGGGAATTTGGTCACTGGTCATGTGTAATATTAATGTTTGTGCTACTATTTCGGTGTACTGGGATAGAATGGACTGGCATCGGAAGCTGCCCATCGGACACTGCCTGGAACTGGCTCTTCAGTGAAGAAAGAGGGGAACCGGAACCACCGAGTGCCTGATCCTGGTCCGGCATCAGCATCAGAAGTAAGCACTCCTTGAGTAAAAAGCAAGTTGGTTGACACCCCTATTAAATGTAATGCTTTATCTTCTCAGTCAATATGCCAGTGAAATCTTAGTCTTTTCCTGCCTCATCTCTCGCCTCTACCCCGGCATTCCTGTGAAGACATCTTGGGGTTGATACCCTTGTAAAGTTTGCAATTGACTATATGCCTAAGCCTACAGATCTACAATTGTATGTATTGTGCTTACAAAGCTGTTTCACCAAAGCACGATACTATGTGAATAAATAACCAGTTAGGCAGAAAAGCAGTAAGGAAACAAGATAAACAGACCGCCAAAAAGAGAGCATATAATTGTGGATGTGGCTTTATTAAATATTGAAATCTGAACAATTTCCAGATCTTGATATAGTTTTTCAGGTTTGAGAAATCTAATCATTTTTCTTTTCTTATATACACATAGGAACATTCGTCTCGTTACAGGCTACATGGTGAACCAAGGGAGATTGTGATGTCGGCACAAAAAGACAGATGAGCAACTCGGCCCGCTACCTGCTGAAAAAAACGCTGGCACGTGAATGTAGCAAAATGGCAGAAAAGGGAAGATTAACATTGGATTGTCAGTGACAAGAAGCAATAAAAGGTACATAAATGCCATTCAGAACACATATGTTAAATATATTTATTTGAAGCTTGTACACTGCTAATTGTCTACTGCACTTCCTTTCATCCAGGCATCTCTGTGCCAGGCACTTCTTCAGCAAAGTTATGTTTGTTAAGCATCTTTTTCCAGCTCTTTTCAAACAATTTCTACAGAATGATTCCTTTTTGCATTTCAGAATGTATCCATTAAAGCAACAGAAATGGGCTTTGGAGAACACTCTGCTGTTGAATACCGAAAAGCACTGCCGAACACAATTGGGATCTACTGTCTGAAGCAGAAGGCACCTGACTTGTCTTTTTCTACGCAAGTCTAGTCACTATATACAGAATGCAAAATTCATCAAATTTTTCAAAACATTTAGTTATTGTATTATAAAATGCTAACTGGGTTGGTTCAGGGGAACTCCATTGCTGCCTGTACTTGTCTGGGGCCCCCCGGCCCTCTTGCTTCCTGCGTTGTGGCTGAGTCCCCGCCACCCCTTGCTACCTCACATGGTTTTGTGCCCTCCCCTCTCTTACTCTCTTGCTCTGTGGGCCGGTATCCCTCCCTTGGCGTCCTGGGCTGGGTCTGCATCTTCCCTCTCCTCTGCTCCCAAGGGTAATCAAGGGCCGCCCCAACACTTGCTTGATCCCTGGGATGAGTCTGCACCACCATCTTGTTTAATCTCTGGGTTGTGTGCACACCTCCGTTTTCCTCCCTGGGATGCGACGTGCCCCCCAACTCCCTGGTCTGTGCCTGTGCCCACCCCTTGCTCCATGGGATGGTTCTGGGTCACCATCTGACTCCCCTGGACTTACCCTAGGTCCACATCAGAATCCCTCGCTCCCCAGCTTGCTCTGGTTCCCCATTTGACTCACTGGCTTGTTCCGGGTCCCTAACAAACTTCCTTACTTGCTGGGCTGTGTCTGGGTACCCATCTGGCTCCCTGCGCTGGTTCCGGGTCCCTCCTTCACCCTTGCTCCCTGGGCTTGCCGTGGGTCTCATTTTGACTCATTGCCTGGTTCTGGCTCCCCACCTAACTTCTTTGAAAGCTGTGCTGAGTCTGGGTACCTGCTTCACAATTGCTCTGTGAGCTTGGTCCGTACCTGACTTCTTGCTTACTGGGTATATCCGGGTTCGACTCCCTGGCTGGTATTGTTTTTTTTTAAATCCATACATGTGCACTAATTGTAAAGTACCCAGTTCTGGGATTGCTACAGTCATGCTTGTGTATATCTGCCCATTTTCAGGTTGAACCTCATTGTGCCTCTTTTAATAAATGCAATTGAATTAAAAGCAGGTGTGTTCTTTTTTAAAAATAGATAATATCCCATTAGCCTTGTTCGACTGTCATATCATTTTACCCAAATGACGACTAAGACCTAGTGAGTGTAATGCCTACAAGAGGGTTTCTTTTCAGGGTTATAGTTAACATCGCTTTGGGATTTTTATAGGATTGTCTTGGGTTTGCATTGCTTTTGGATTTTTATAGGATTGTTGTGGGATTTCATTGCTTCTACCAGGAAGGACTTCTAGTTAACATATTTCGGGTGCATTAAACCAAAAGGAAGCCATTGCTTGGGTTTATTTGAGGTTTTGTGTATTTTAGTGCAGCACTTTGTAATTGTGGGAGTTTATTGGGTGTGAGGACATGTTAGCTAGAGGTGAGGAATGAAATGTGGGAGTTTACAGATTGGTTCGTGACATGGGGGGATTTGCAATTTTGTACGCTAAATCAGCTTAGTTAACGACATTTGGGTGCTATAGCATAGAAGTCAAAGAGGGAAAGTGACGGCTGCAAAATTCCCTAGGAGTTTTTCCAGTACACTATACGTAAGTCTAAATAGTGTCATTCTAAAGTGATGTCACCAATCTTACTCAAAAGGGATACATCCTGGGGTAATCCAACCCCTTTTCCTAAATCTTTTGGAAGCATCTTGAAATCATTTAAACTCATCCTGGAGTGGTCTGCAATAATCATTCACAATTCAAAACCCATCCTAAAGTTATCATGGAACCATCCTGGAGTAATCCCCACCCATCCTGAAGTTGTCATGAAGTCATCCTCGAGTTGTCATGGAGTCATCCTCTAGTAATCCGAAGTCATCCAGGAGTAATCCCAACTCATCCTGAAGTTGTCATAGAGTCATCCTAGAGTAATCTGAAGTCATCCTGGAGTAATCCCCACCCATCCTGAAGTTGTCATGAAGTCATCCTGGAGTTGTCATGGAGTCATCCTAGAGTAATCCGAAGTCATCTGGGAGTAATCCCAACTCATCCTGGAGTAGTTTCTGTGATGACTCAAGAGTCATCATCTCATTACATATTTTGGCCTGTGGGAATACTTTGGATGATCTTCCTGAACTATCCATGGATGACTCTAGAATGGAGTCATCGGATGACTCCAGAATGATTCCAGGATGATCTTCCTTTTTGACTAGGGCTTGCACTGGCCTCCCTTGTCATTATTGGAAATATCTTCAACGTGTATGCCTCGTGCTAAGGCTGCACAAATACGACCCTAGACATGATGGTAACTCGTAGCCGGGAATCCACAACATCCATCGTCTTTGCTACATGTATGAAATTGAGATGTGTCTCTCAAAGCAGTCATAAGAGAAAACAAAAGAGTAGGAGTTGAAAGTCTCACATTTCTCAGAGCCAGGAAGCAACAGACTACAATGTTGACTTTTACTTTGCCTGAGCTCACTGCGGTGCAATGGATTGATGATGTTTTTTGGTGTTCAGGATCAGTAGCCTGACCCTGTCAAGACGTTATGGGAACTCCTCTTAGCCTGGGGTAGGAGGCCTACCAGGGTGGAACCCAGAGCCATTCTTACCACCGAGGGGGAATGTGCCAGTTGCGAGTCCCTGCCCCTTCCATTTCTGTGTAATTGAAGGAAGCACCACTCTTGATCACCCAATACATCTGTAGCAATTTCTGGCCAGTCTTCCGTGTTCTTCTTTCCAGAGAACAACCAGATCCATCATTTTCATTTTTGAACCGGCGAGAGAGCGGACCACCAAAGATGCCCCGTTGACTCTCAATATCAAAGCACCCCAACCAAAACAGTAATTCAAGAGAAACACTGTGCGAAGAGGTAGCAGGAAGCAGCAAGGATGTGGAATGCTGCCAACGCTTCCCTCGGCAGCAACACTCACCTATCATAGCCACCGCAATGTACTATCTCAGAAACATCCCCTTTGTAACAACAATGGAGCCATCCAAAACGTGCATTGTCCTGTAACCCGAATTGGAACTGCAATTGCAGGATGCCATTGGCAATAATTGGCAGGTCAACATGTGACGGATGGGAGAGACTTGGACCTACTTTTGTTCATTCTGTTGCTTGTAAGTAACACTTTCTGGGTGAGGAAGGGAAGGCAAGATTGGCCAGGGCAAACAGAGCGGAAGACATAAGTGTCAGCAGGAAATCCGTAATGTGTGGAATGTTCAGATGAGGACAAAGGAGGAGATAGAAGATCAAGAGAACAGAAGGAGGATGAAAAATGTGGAGGAGTGAGGAGGTGAATTCCAGAAAAGGGATGTATTGGCAGGTGAGAGAAGCAGTATTGTGGCGTGAATGTTTGTACAAGTGGTGTGATTGAAATGGGTGAAGGATGGTAGTTAGTATGTGAAAGGATCACAGTTGTAGTGAATGTAGTAGCATTGAAGTAATAGTGGTAGTTGTGTGGAACAAATAGAAGAAATAGTGAGGAATGAGGAGTAGTAGTAAGGATGGAGGTGAGTAGTTTGGAGGGAGGAGTGGTAATAGTGTAGAAGAATGATTAATAGTAGAGGAGCAGAGGTGAGAGCAGCAATGGCGTGTAGAGGTGTAGGGAGGGTGTTTGGAGAGTAGAAATTGCTATGGCTATGAGAGTAGTATGGAGTAAGACCTTAAAAGGGGACTATCAGATGGACAGAGAAAGAAGATCTAGGGAGAGAGAGGAGAGATGGTGGGCAGAGAAGGAGGGAGGTGAGTAATACGAGGAACTGCGAGTGATAGAGATACAGTGTGAGGAATATCAGAACACAATAGGACCAGAGAGACTGAAGACCTATTTGACGGGAAGGCACACCATTTACTCAAACTTGGGGAATGTTGCTGGATAGTCTTAAGGATTCCAATTGGGCCTCACACACCAGACCAGGACTTTTGCCACTAACCTGACATGCAGCACACAATTAAAATACGTTTTAGTTATTGCCTAAGAATTCAGATTATGATGGCACAAAACCTGTCTCAAATCTCCTTTTACAAATACCCTAGGTCACAATGGACCAGGAACCAGGCCGGTGGGTAGTAATACAATATTTATTAAATTCAAATGAAATCACACAAATTAATATTGGGCAGCAATCACCAATGGGGTGATAATTACAAGGTAAAGTGATAGAATACAATTAGTTTGATCTTCTAATATAACATATTCAAAGCACAAATGAATGGGAGCAATTTTACTTTTTAGGTAGATAGTACCCCAGTTAAGATTTCCCCCTGTAATACACCCTCAAACCCCTATTAACCGAATTTTGGGTAGGTAGCAAGGAGTAGCAAGGGGCGAGATATACTAGGCAGCAAACATAAGTGAAATCCGACCTTCCCCTACAAAATGGGAGGCACAATCGGATTTAAAACCCTTTGCAATTTAACGAATAGCACTCGCAATTGGTAAATAATTAATTTACATGTGTGGTTGAATAAATGGGGTAAATATTAGTTATAGCAGTGTCAGGGATGTAAGATTACTATCAAATTACATGACAAGGTACTAACAATGGGCATACAGTTCAAATAATCAACTTGGAAGTGAAATACAGTGTAGTCAATCACGCGTAGAAATTGCATTTGCTAATTTACACAGGTTTACATGTAAAACCGATTTGAAAAACGGGTGAAATAGACAGAATTGGAATGTGTTTTCTATGCTGGGTGACAGGTGCACATCACAGGGATAATATGCAAGTGAAAGAGTGACTCTAAATTAATGACAGGATGAGATTCTCAATGGGAAAGGAAATTTGGTTTTAAAAATAAAAGCAGTTGACAGAGTAAATCAGTTTGGAAAGAAAAGGACAAGTTTCACTTCAACTAGATTTTAGTGGCTAAAAAAGAGAAACGCCACCCGTGAATAGAAATGTTAAGCAGTAGTTGTAACCCCTTCACATAGTGTGCCTCTTTTAGGGATAATTAATTTATTTAATCCAAATAATACTAATGAAATCTCAGAAATGGGTGGAAGAATGGTGCTAACACTTGCACATCAAGGAACAGCACACACAGAGGATTCAGACTATTTTAAACAAATTATCAGGGTATTGATAGGATGACTTAGAGGGTGGAACAAAGACAAGGCATCAACATGGGGTATGCTATGTGTTGCTATGGGATGGGGTGATACAATCAGCACTTGAGTTTGGGATTTGGGACAGCCAACCAGGTTTCTGGACACCAAGGCAACATCTGGCCACTGGTCACCACGTTGGGCCCTCCTAGAAGGGGATAGCTTGGCCTGGTCTGGTCACTGTATACCGAGGGTACAGATGGCATGCTGGTAGTGGGGAAAAAAGCCAGTCTGGTCACAGGATACTCACAAAAAGGGTACCACAGCTTTTCCCCCTTTCTCCCTGAGTTATTGGGATTTTGTAGTGTTTTATTTTTTTTTTTTCTGGATAAATGGTCTTGCCTGGATAGGGTCAGCTATGCTCTAGCCGGGCAGTGGATCTGGAATCTTGTAGAGTGAATATGGAATATCAGGATACAGAGGAGCTGGAAAATTCAGAAGAGAGTGTCCTTTGTCTCTGTGAGATTCCACCTTATATCATCACAGGATTATACTATGGGGCAGGCTTTGGCTGGACATGCCTCTAACAACTGGATTGGTCAGGGTTTATTGTTACCACCTTCCTATCAGCCGGTTGAACTTTAGAGACATGACATCAGTTTTATGGTCAGGGTTTACTATCCCCAGGCCCTTCCACAGTTAATTTTGCCAAAAATTGGTGATGACCTAAATTGCACATTTTTACAGTTGTGGCACCTTTGTAAAGCACATAGGCAAATTACATATTTTATACATAGCATGGTATTCCAACTCCAGGTCTGTACGACATTGTTTCGTCCTTCTAATAATCTATCACAATTCTTTGTGGGAAATATTTCACCTACAATTCTACAACTTTATACATGTGTACATACTATCATAGAGCATGTTTGCATTGATTTCCAAAGTTGCACCATCGATACCTTTCCCATGATTTACATTTTTCTGTCATTTGCGTCCCCCACATGCTAGGGGAATCAACAATGTCTTGTTTTAATGCCACCAAAATTACATTTAAACTGTTAAACTCTTGCATTTCTGCATCTTCCTGTTGCAGAGATAAAAGTCTTAAAGTGTATTAATTCCAAACAGTCTTTTGCCCCAGACGGGCTAGCTTTTTGTTTTCCAAACAAGGGCATACTTCCAACCCCCAGCAAATGTCAGGCTTTAGCCAGCCTGAATCCAATGTGGCTCTGGAGTTGCCTATGAAGCTCCCCAGGTTAGGTTGAGGGTAGGTGCTGCTATGAAAAGTCACACCTATGTGTCTCAGAATCTATTGTATCAGGCAGGAGCACTGCCACAGAGTCTGATGAGCGTGTTACATTGTCCCCCTTGCTTACTCACATGCCCCGGGGGCTGGTTCACTTTAAGGGTGGAATTCCGGTTCACAGGAAGCCATGTCCTTTGAAGCCAGGGCCTGAAAAAATAAACCTGCCCTGCTGGTTTAACAGTAGATTGATTTATTTGTTTATTTATTGTTTCCTGAACCAGAAAGCAAGTCTGATAGAATTTCATATGCTATATATGTTTTAAAACAAACCCCCCTCATATCTCTATGCAAGGCCTTAATTCAACATTTTACTTTTAAACAGACATTTTCTTGTTTGCAAAAAGCAACAATTTTTACACATTGGTTAATTTCCCTTGGCTGTCACTCCACAGCGCAATTTTCTTTTACATCTAAATCCTAAACATTATTTGCACCCCTAGTCAATTTCTCATACACAGAAATTTGTTCAAGGCAAAGGTCCACTGACATTACCGTAAGCACAGAGAAATAGGGCTTCTTGTGAAGAGTTAAGCTGTGATATTTTGTTGCATTTTTGCATATGGCTTGGAATGGAGTTCTTTGGTATTTCACAGATCTTGCCTGACACAGCCTGTCATTCAGTGAGAAATGCCCCCTTTTGCTGAAGCACAACCTGAATATGGCTGGACATAGTTGTGCCTCACTGAAACAAACTGTGTCCTGTTGAAAACGGTGGAAAAGAGCATTTTAAATGTAAGATATGTCCTTGTTTTCAAGTGGACATTTTGAGCTAGGTGCAAAGCAGCACAACTTTTCAATTCTTTTCTTTGGTGCACATAAGGAAAACACTGGCAGCCATTCTCGGGGGTTCCATGTTCCATCTCACCCCATATGTGCTTGGCAAAGCAGCACAGCTATCATTTTTGAAGCAGTTTTGATGACAGGTAATGGTGCTCAAAGGAGCCAGCACAACCATTCTGCTGGTACTGCTGAATTGCAGCTTGATGATGGAGGAGAATTCTGCTGGGTTGGTAAATGTACCCCACAATAGGAACCCTAGATTGTTTTCCTGGGGGGAGGCTGGATAGATGAGAAATGTACCCCTACACCTTACCAAAAACTATAAAGCTTTTAGACAGTAAGGGTTACTGATCATTGGCACTAATCCAGGGTCCAGGGAATCCTGGGTTAGTGTGGGATGGCCCATCCTTAGGTTGGAGAGAGGCAAACAGCCGCTAGTAATCACTTTTCCTGCCACACTGCAACACAACCCTGCATACTCAGTAATCTACATCAACCAACTCCTCTTATTAATTTTCAGACAAACTCAGGATCTCAAGAGGTTGATGCAATAGGGGTGATTGTAAATATAACAGCTTTTTATAACATACTTAATACCCAGACCCGGAGACCAAACCTGTGTTGCTTCACATTGTCTTGCTTCCAAGATGAGCGCATTACTTCTGAGCTATCCTCCTGAGCCTCCCGGTTAGTCATGGCTTTGTCAGAATCAGAAGAAGGATTACTACCTATGGAATAAACCCACATGATCTTGAAAGCTACAGACACAAATATGGAGTTAGCCTAATAAATGTATCATTGATGCATTCTACTGTCACTAACCATTTTGGTTCGTTGGCATGATGTTCCTACAGTTTTGCCAGAGGAAGAGACCCATGTGATCTTGAAAACTATCAGATGAAACCATGAAGTTAGGCTAATATAGGTATCATTGGTAGTAAATAAAGAATTGGGAAAAGGTTACTCCAATGCGCCAACCTAATTTCTAAAAATGTTCAAAGGTGAGTCATCCAATTAGTAGTGTTTAGTTGGAGTTAAGTCCATAATAGTTATCATTGGTGCAAGGTTCTCTGTTGTTTTGCTTTTATTAAAAAAAACTACACCTTCAAAAAAAGAAATAAAAAAAAATAATTGGGGAAAATAAAAGGTAAAATGCATTCTCCTGCTATGCATTCACACTACAGACAAATATGCAAAAATTTGGTAGGCTTGTCTCTGGGTAGGGGCAATGTGCTCGCCTTGGAAACAAGCTATCACAGAGCATCACAGGTTTGATCCCCGGGTCCGCGCTTAGAAACATCTGGATACTAAGCATGTTATAAATAACGTATCATATCCATTGCCTTACATTTCAGAACTCAGCCAAAGACTCTGATCTTGAGAATCCCCTTACTCAAAGCAGATAGCCAACACTCAATCATGATTTCCCTATTTCAAATGCAACTGCCTCCACTATAAATGGTTTGTAACTGCACCCCTTCAATGTATTCATTCAACTACCCTCACTCTTGGATATATCTGAAACCCTAATGTGGACAGTGCCACACTGCTTGCCCTTTAAGATTGTGTAATATACATCTCCAAGATACGTAAGCTATAGTCAAAGAGCATCCTCACTGTTATGGTAAAACAAAATCTGATATATCATGATTTTTGAAGGAAAACCACATTCAGATGGCTGGTCAATTGGAAAAGCCAACCTAAAAATGTATTCATGCCACTAAGATGTGAAACTGACATTCATGTCGACATATCGATGTGTAGCTTCAAAATTATCCTTAACAAAGATAAGCCCATTTCTGTGGATTTTCTCAGATTCCCAATCTTTCTAATCTTATCAAATAGCTTGTAAGATTCAATAAACAGCCAGCTCATGGAAGATTCAACTAACAGACAGCTCATGGAAGATTCAATAAACAGACAGCTCATGGGAAGATTCAATAAAAATATCCAGCTCATGGGAGATTCAATAAACAGACAGCTCATGGAAGATTCAATAAACAGCCAGCTCATGGAAGATTCAATAAACAGACAGTTCATGGAAGATTCAATAAACAGCCAGCTCATGGGAGATTCAATAAACTGACAGCTCATGGAAGATTCAATAAACAGCCAGCTCATGGGAGATTCAATAAACAGACAGCTCATGGAAGATTCAATAAACAGCCAGCTCATGGGAGATACAATAAACAGCCAGCTCATGGAAGATTCAATAAACAGACAGTTCATGGAAGATTCAATAAACAGCCGGCTCATGTAAGATTTAATAAACAGCCGGCTCATGCAAGATTCAATAAACAGCCGGCTCATGCAATATTTTATAACCAGAATATTAATGATGGTAAGTTGTTTGCAACAGGTTAATGTTTTTGGTAAAATCTTTCAGTAAATCTTTTAGTTTTTTTAATGAAAATGGTGTTGAAAAACTAAAAGGGGGTCTGGCTCATATTCAGAGGAACACTTTTTCTCCAGGACCAAGTGTTGAAGGGATCTAAAGAGTTGATTGCAGAAAGCCACTGCTCCGCCTGGATGAGGCTTCTAGGTGTTGCTGGAGTTGAAGAATGCAGGACCTTGTTGGTGAGTTGTAACCTTCTGGAGTGGCCATAGGAGCCCTAAGGCATCACTGATTGTGAAACTGAATAGTTTGGAGTTGTAAACTTAAGAGCAGACCACGTGGATCAGATGCAGGAAATTACCATCTTTCTTCCTATAGCATCACCATCTGTTTGTTTCTCAAAAAATGTATCCAGAGGAATTTTTCGTAGAAGAGAAAAGCTTAGTTTTCAATTGTTTTCTCCTAAAATTTGTCAATTGTGCCTTTCAAATTTTCCCTCCAGGATCACAATTGCAGGTTTCGCCGCTACTTCCAGCGGTGATTGTTTTGAAAATAAGAAGCCAAGTGTAACGTTTTATGAAAAGTGTGAATGAGTCAGAAGACTGGATTGGCCCTGGCATTTTTATGTGGTATTGTGAACAACTTAATGTCATTTCTGTGTCTGTGTGCCCCGGATCATGCAAGGCAGTGACATGCACAAACCCCAGCTGCTATGTCATTCTGTGAAGTATCAGTAACACAATGAATACTTTTCATTATTGATCCCACCCCGTCACATTGTGTTGTTAAGGTTGGGCCACAGTGAGCTGGCACTACAGTATCTTGGTTAATCTGAAAAGTATTTTTCAATTTGCTGTATGTGTTTGGTGTTTGCTTTTGTGACATGGAAGGAAGCGCCGCCGTTGTAAAAGGTACAGTCAAGATTGATTCCAAGTCAAGCCAATCTGACTCATGTGCATCGAAATGTAGGTTGAGCAATGGCATGTGTGCCTGCCCTTAAGGGCTAGTTGGCACTTCCCAAAGTCTGGAATATTTAGGGCCGCTCAAGAGGTTCGAGAGTCTGAGCTTATATAAAACAGATTCTGACTTTTTTGCGATCGCACATTAATGTATTGACACATTCCCCCAAGGTGATGTTTGCTTATACACTAATAGCAAGCTACCTAGGGTATTATTGACAATAAGTACAATCATAATATTTATGGACTCAATCCTGCACCAGACGGTCATTTATTTTGCGAGTTTAGCTTCTCTTTAAGGTTGAGCTGTAAATTCAGTTAATCTCTTTTCTTTCTACCGAACCTTGCACAAATCGTAATTATTTGATTATTTATAATACACTTAATACCAGAAACCTGTCTCTAAGCGTAGGTCTAGGATTCAAACCTTTGTTGCTCTACGTTGTCTTGTTTCCAAGACAAACACATTGCCCCTGAGCTATCCTTCCATCCCACCTTATAACTAGAAACCTTTCATTATTTGCCAATTTCTTCTGAAAGGGCCAGAACAGTGGTCGAAGTGGGCGGGAGCGGTGCTCTTCTACTTTTTTGAAAAAAGTTTTACTGCTCCTATCCTTTTTTTGTTTTTGTAACCGTTCCAGAATTGTTTTGTTTTAAAATAAAAATGTAGGAAGAAGTTGAAACTTGCACTTCAGTGCACTGTACTGAATATTCCCTTAAACATCAGGTGTGGGTTTGGCTTGTGCGGGAGAGGGGCATGGTGATGGGTTATGTGGGGGGCAGGGACAGACCAGATGGGACCATAGTGTACGGAGGATAGCACAGGGGCAATGTGCTGGTTTTGGAAACAAGACCATGCAGAACAACAGAGGTTCGAATCCAGGATCTCTGTATTGAAACCAAACTCAGATATGGTATTAGGCGTGTATAAAAAAACAAAATAAATAAATGTGAAATAAAATACTTCTAGTTCTTCTTTTTGTACACTTCGACCACTGGGCCAGAAATGGAAGCTGACACATGTTGCAATTTGATTAGTACATTCTTTGAATAGTTTCACACTGTTTTATAGTTAAAACAAGTGCTTTGATGGTGAAGAGAAATAGTTGGCGAGCAAAGTGGGACCCTGGGCATTCTTGGTAGGTGAGTTTGTCATTGATGCAGAATGTGCAAGAAATATTGCTATATTTTATCATAACCATGTTTCTGAAGTTTTGACTACAGCCAAACCGGAGAAGAACTTGAGAAAGAAAGATCAAGGACTGGCCCTTGACAAAACCATCTTGGTTAGACAATATCAAGGTGCCGACTATAGGTGCCTGCCTGTTCTCTATGATTTTGGAATACATTTGTTCTCAATTTAAGAGATACATTGGCCTAACGCTGGAGGTGTGGGGTGGCTGGTGGTTCTTTTCAGGTTTGGGAATTATCCCAATTGCAGTGTGTTCATGTTAGGGTATTGCTATCACTGCTTTAGTAATACTGCTGAGCAGATAAAGACACAAAAAAGGGTTTTGGCCTGGCGGTTTTGAAATTAATTATAACCACAGTCATTGCTCTGGGCAAACCTGCAGACCGTCTTTTTCCATCCCAGTGCATCATTGCAGAAAGGGGAAGATCATATGCAAATAATGCATGGTCCAAACCGAAAAAGGACAGACCCAACCAAAGTCCTCGGTCCTTTTCTTTATGCAGGGAACCATAAGCAATCCTCAGCATCACTGGGGTGTACCTTAGGTATCGAGGCAGAGCAGGCTTGGGACCTACTACTAGGAGGAGACATCCCACTTGAGATGACAAAAGCAAAAGAAATCGTTTATGGTTGGAAGATTCTTTCAGAACCTTCCACCCATCATTGTGCAGTGTTGTTGAATATATAAAGCATTTTGGGGGTTAGTGTATTTTGAAATACCTGATAGAATGAGGAAAGAAGGATGTTGGGGCCAGGATCCTATACAGATCTGGCTGTATTAATAGATGTTAGTGATGTTGATTGGCAGATCAATTCTACGCTTGATTTCTGATAGGGTCTTGGTTATTATTAAGAATCTGAGACTCATAGAATTGTTTACATTTCATGGA
This sequence comes from Ambystoma mexicanum, assembly GCF_040938575.1. Classification (NCBI taxonomy): domain Eukaryota; kingdom Metazoa; phylum Chordata; class Amphibia; order Caudata; family Ambystomatidae; genus Ambystoma; species Ambystoma mexicanum. The sequence continues at coordinate 112,356,263 of NC_090930.1, forward strand.
GATTCTTCGATACTTAGGAAGGAGGTTTCCCTATTACTGTGTTGTTTTTAATATTTCTGGTAATTGGCTAGAATTTGACCAATCTGTAACTGTCTTGGGATTTTCTTTGTGTTATTCCGCGTGCACTGTGGAAGTGCCTGTGTAAGCTGGCGCGAGACACTGGAGACGCTGGAGGCGTTACTTCTGTGCATTTGGATGAAGCTTGTGTACATACCCATTTAATGTGGACTTTTATTATATGATGCTCTAACCTCGAGACTCCTCCCCCCCACGCCAACTAACTATATTAACAGTCGTTCGCGCGTGCCCTGCGGAAGGGCCTGTGTAAGTGGTTGTTTGCTGTTCGCTGCTACGTGCTCTGCATCTGCAGAAGCCCGGCGCACCACCACTGTGTGTGATAGTCTCATGGAACTTAGATCTGCTAATAGTGTCAAAGCTCTATGAGGCAGTAAGTTGCACCTTCTACCCTTAATGAAACCGCCAGGTGCACCCTCCATAGAACGCCCTACTCGCTCGAGTAGAACGTGTTTACGTAAAACAATCAGTCATATGGGGTTGTTACCTGATGGGAAACTAGCAAAAATGACTAGTTTATTTAACAGAATTGAGCGTAGTACGTGTCAAGTAACGAGTAATTTAAGTGCAATAGATGAAGAACGTATCTGGAGTGAAATAGTTGAGGACCTTTGTTCCAAGCTCCGTTGCGTTGGCTCTACATTGGTCTCCCAGGTATTACAGATACAGAGTACAAGAGCCTCTGCAAATGGTGAGGATCATTATACCGATCACTGTGATTCTTGTGGGGACAGTCTATGTATGTGCATTGATGGAATAGTAGTTTCCTCATCTCCTCCTGCTTTGTTTCATGTGGAAATGATGTGTGACCCGTTATCCGCACTTTTGACGTCGGTATTGCCGTGTTTGAGTACCATTGCAAAAAGGAGCGTCCCGCGTGGTCTATTGTCAATGGATATATGCAATGCAATGGTACCTGACTTGAATTGAAAGGAACATGAATCAATAAGACACGGAGAGAATGGTGACCCACTAACTATTAATAGATTGGCCCCTAGTGGTGTTGAGTTGTCATCAGCATCTTGCGTCGAGTGGGAATGGCGAGGTAATTACAGTCAAATCCTGACTGATCTCCAGCAGCAGTGCGATTACTGTTTCTTTGTGTTTGTTGGACATGTGAGGGGTAAACGTGGAGGCTCGGCAAGCCTTATCCCTAACTTATGTGCATGCCTGTGCCTATCAGAAATCAAGGTGAGCCTGTCAATACCACCAAATGGACCAAGTCAGGGGTTCATGTGGTGAATCTTGTCCGCCCACCTTTTTATGATGGCGGACACGAACGCCCCCAGTCCCCCCCATATGTTTTACTGGTCAGCTGTAAAAACATGTTAGCCAGGACCTGATTCAAAGAATATTGTGCATGATGAAAAGCGACTTTGGACACTTTTCAACGTTAGCGGGGTGCAGTCGTCATTTCCGGCTGTTCGCACGCAGATTTACCGGGGACCGACTTGAGTTACGAGACATGTAACACATTTTATCGGGTGCAGTTAAGAGTTATAGGGGACAGTATGCAGTGTCACTGGGGTGCTGCCTTCATTGCGGAGGAATGGCCTGCAATATTGACGGGGTGCATGATGGCGGGATGCAGACTGTGCAAAGGTTGCAATATGTGGCTGGATCTGCTTTCCGTAGGGGCGTGTTGTGGGCGTTGCAGGTGCAACTCAATTATTTTTGTGCATTCGGTTACTTTGCACCTCAGATTCCATGAATACGCAGAGCGCGCAAAGATTCCTTTGCACGCTAGTATGCGCAAAGTCATTTTCGGCACAAGGAGCTTTGTGGGATTTGTGCAAGTTTTCTATAAATCAGGCCCTTTGTTTGCTCCCTGCAACTGAATTAGTGCTTCTTGTGCCGAGGCTGGGATTTGCACACAGGAACCTGGATTCCGCTGCCAAACACTTGCCTGCAAAACCACTTGAAAGTATTATAAATGTGCAGACATTATACAACTATGCTCTTCAGTTAATTTTGCTACAGATGCACAACTTTTATACTTTGAGTTCAGCATTATAATAAAAAACAAAACCTTCTCACGGGATACATTTTCGGGTTTTCATTAATGTTGACAAAGGCAAGTAGGCATTTTCTTTCATTAGGAAAGGGCAAGCAAAGGAAATCTGCCTTTTGCACTTTAAGATAAGTTCACATTCTGTGATGTCACTTTCCGTTATATATGCTATGAGGTCCTGCCCCTGACTCCATATGATGAAACACCTTGAAGACGCTGTTTCATCGTGAAGAAACTGCATGTTTTCTGAAGTCTTTTTTGCCAGAAAACTGATGACTCATGAAATTCATGAAAGACATATTTAATTGTGTAAATGATTGATCCGTAAGGAAGTTTTATGAAAAATAATGAACAAAATCATAAATATAAAATACAAAATAAAAAGTGAGGGTACTGTGTGAGTTAGGGAACAGAACAAGAACAAGAGAACTATAGAGCGTGCACAGTGGGAGATAGCTGTAGAGAGAAAGACAACGCAGTGGGAAAGAGAATAAAGGTAAAAAGGGATGGGAAAGCCCACCCCTCCTCCCCCTCCTACTAATTTCATGACAAGGAAGAAGGCCAGGAAGCATTGCTTCCATTCTATTTCATTCTATATACCCATTCTATTTCAGACCGATAACCAGTGGTCCCATGATTGATATATATTTCGAGAGATACCCCCTCAACCAGCCATACTTTCTCAACCAACCGTACAGACCAGGTATGGTGTGGATATACCCCAGCATGGATGAAGAGCCACAAGTCGTGACCAAAGACACTTCTTTTAACAGCCTGAACAAAGCACTAAGAAGCCATGTTGCTTATGTTGTTGGAGACAACACGGCATAGCAGCGTTAGACATGAAGCACATGTGCCATCTGCACTTCGGGACACAAACACGCACTCGAATACATGAAGAACACGAGCGCACAGTTCTATAGAAGAGAGACACATATACATACTGTCATTGCTTTTATTATTTTTGCCATTAGCTAAACGTAGCATGCAGAAACCACAAGAAGCAAGAGATCCTGAGCAAAGCTTGCAGATGCTTATAAGTGAATAAACCCATGGAACTGCTGGAGCACCTAAAGGACCTGACAGAACCACGTGTGACTAACCTATGGTGAATGTAGGATGGAAAGGACACTGTAGAAACTGCATTACAATGGTTTAGGAAAAGTACAGCAGGCCACACACCGCTCATAGTCAGAGACGAGCTGAGCCGATTCAGCCTGGACAAGGAGTAAGACGTGTGAGACAGAACCCGCAGTCAGGCCACTAAATATGGATGAAATTCCAACCAACAGCCGACAAAAGGCACCAGCTGCAAAACATGTGAATAGTTCTTCATTATTCAGAGCTACAAAGCTCAAATTCGTGGTGGCTGAAAACGTGACTTGGCTGAATCAGACAATAGACAATGACCAGCGGTGGAAAAGTGGGCCGATCTCAGGCTACCATACATAAGACAGCAACAAATATGTTACAATGTGAGACATGTGTTGCGCCGAGCGCCAGGCACTCTCATAGACTAAGGTGGTATACACAAGTTACACTGCAGACACATAGGGCCTCATTACACGGACGGCGGTAAGGGTTAACGGTCACCGTTAATGGCAACGGTGACCGTTAACCCTTACCGCCGTACTACGAGGTCCCTTTGCGGGTTGGAGGATTTAACGCCTGCTTCTTGCAGGCGTTAAAATCCAACCCGCTAAGGGACCTCGGAGCTAATTACGGCACCGCAAAATTGCGGTGGCGTAATTAGCGCCTTCCCCATTTCCATAGAGCCCTATGGGGCAGAAATGGGAATGGGGAAGGGCAATGGCGGAAAGGGGATTTACCGCCCCTCCAACCTTGGAATGGGGCGGTAAATCACCTTTCCGCCAAGGCGGTGCCGGTATTTTACCGGCATGAGCCATGGCGCTAATAGCGCCATGGCTCACCGCCTTCCGTGTAATGAGGCCCATAGTCATTCTCATTACCTTGAAAAGGTACACAGAGAGCCGAGAATCTTTGCAGATCCCTGGCCTGGGGATGTCAGCTCTAGCCAATCACAGTTTAGCACTCTAGGGTGGGTAGCAATGGACAAGAACCAATTGTAAGCCCACCACACTGCACCATTTTTATAGATAGTAGCTTGGCGATGGACCAGGCCAGCCACCTGACATGCAAAGGCCAATAGAATAACCTGATAGTGTCCACTATAGGTGGTAAGGTGTTCAACATCCAATTGTGGAGCCCCATAGGTTTTCTGGATATGGGTCCCGGTTGTGATGTCATGCTGACGAAATATCGCATTAAATCTGGCCTGCGAGCCGTTGAATTTGGTATTGTGCACAGATGTTCCTTGTCCATGTGCTGATCCCTGTTGGTTTTGCCTGTAATAAACCAAAGTTTGAACGTGATGTTGACTGAGTCATCCTTGTGACTTGGAAGGTGGGAGTTGGGTTCTCCAAGTACGAGGACTTCCAGTTTCCCTCTGGCATACCTGGGAGTTCTTCCCAACAAGTTGGTAGCAGAGGTGAGGGTTGGCTGTGCCAGCCTGGCACCAGGTCGTCTCCTTTGCGCTGATCTTGTGAGGCTGTGGGACCCTCGCACATTTTGAGAAGACGGGAAATGTGTGCCCGTGTAAAGGCCATCATTTGCCCTTTGTGAATTATCCTGCCCGAAGTCTGCGAGTTGTCCAGGCACGGGGAGGTGAGCGCCTTGCGAAGGAGTCGGCACCCGAGCAACGCCAGCAGACCTCAGAATGTAAGTATTGTCCTGGTCTAATGGCAACTGTGGGTGTGGAAGGGTAATGAGTATTGTGAAGTATTGCTTAATACTGTCGAGTATTGTCAAAGTATTGTTAGCATTGTTAAAGTAGTAGGGACAAGACCGGAGGCAGAAGTAATTTTGCTATGTTTAGGGCACATTCGGTCTTAGAGGTTCTGGTGGATAACCTAGACTATTGACTTGAGGACTTTGATGACAGAAGATATGTAAATAAAAGGTATTCCTGTGGATTGGGCATTTTAGCTCGGGTCATAGATGATGCTGTCCCTGTGAGGGTTAGAAAGGGAGATGGCCTAGATTGCGGAAGGTGAGTCGACTGGTTAAGTCTCGTGGAGTGAGACGTTTTGCACTCTAGGCGACGCAGCGGGTGCAGTTCGATCACATGAGAATATTGGTATATTCTGCCTGGAGTGCGGGAAGACAGCTGTGGGGTTTTGTGGGGGTAGGGAGTAACATGCTATTATAATGTGCACACGGTATCTGTTTGTGCATTATCTTCTCTAGAAATTGTGACATCACCCATAGGACGGCACATAGAACACAGAGAGATTGAGACAGTGAGGAGCTAGTATTGGAAAATTTGGGATTGGCAGACGAAGTGAACAAGAGGCGGTGCGCGGAAGCCGCATGTGCAAGATTGTGGGTGTGCCTGAGGAGGCAACGATTAAGGAGGAGAGGCGGTGCGCAGAACACTCCTGTTAAGTTGTGGAGCTCAAGAGGCTTGGTGAAACTGAAAAGTATTGTTATTATATTGTGCTTTTCTCCCTTAACAGCAGACTGTTGAAATCCTCGACTTGAGGTCAGGTAAAGGTACTGGAAAATGTATCAGGGAGAGTGAGGGGGATACGCCCCTTCAGCACTTGTGTAAGACATTGCCGCCGTACAGAGAGAGAATTTGTAAGTATAGCATACAGTGGCCCAAAAGTAGAGAGGGAAAGTTAACCAAACCATGGCCAACTTGTGAAAGTTTCTCCAAAGACATGCAGCAATCACTACTGACACACATACAGGGCACCTATAAGGGGAAGAAACAGACCAAGTGCATGGCTATATTCGAGCTGTGGCACATGTTTCAGGAGGGAGAGGTGGATGCTGAGCCCGCAGGAGGTGAAGGACCCACGGACTCATCCTTCCGCACCTCCCCCTGCACTTCCGAGTGTAGCATCCGATGATGCAGATGATGAACAGGGAAAGTATCCAGTGCAGGAACTAGGGGCAGCAGATGGGTATTTGGATCCGACATATAAGCCGCCTCCATATACAAAGAAGGAAAAGTCGAAAGGCGCAGGACAGCCAGCTGGTGACCAAGATGCGAGCAATGAGGCACAACAGGGCTTGAAGGATGGGTCCAGGGCATAACTACAAATGAATGGATCGCAGTACAGGTACTCTTGAAACTTCAAGTGAAGACAAATGGAGAGGCAGAAGGGACAACCAAAGCGATAGCAGGCCTGAAGAGGAGCAGCAAAACAACAGATTCGGCAGAAATAATGGACGAGGAAGATAGAAGGGAGAAGGATAGGGAGGTGAGATTGGAGCGTGAGAACAAGGAGAGAAGGAGAGAAGAGAAGTTGGAAAGGGAACACAGGGAACGGATCAGGGGGAAGAGAAGGAACAGATGGAAAGGGAACGGGAAGAAAGGATATAGAGATCTAAAGGAAAGGAAGAGAGCGGAAAGAGATGAGGGATAAAAGGGAAAGGTAGCTGGAGAAGGCAGAAAGATGGAGAGAGATAGCAGAGCAAGTAAACCACAAGTTAGCCGAGCAGGAACAGAGGAAGTTACAGATGGACAAAGGGAAGGAGCGCGCAGGCAGGAGATGTTAGGGAGAATTCTCAAAAATGTGCTAATTCCTTCTACCTTGGAAACCCCCAGCAACTTTGCTGGATTTTGAGGACTTGATTTGTTTACCTGGAGAGAGTGTGAGCCTTTATACCCACTCTCTCATGTATTTCGATATGTGTTTTACTCTTGTGTTCTTTGATTATGGAGATGTAGACAACTTCATAGGCATCATCTTTTCATGTGTGTCACACAGCACCTTAAGTGCGGTGACACATGGATGTCTTTTAGACTTCCCAAGGTTTAAATACCTTCTCTGGCATAAATTACTGTTTCCCAGAGAATGTAAAGTGAAAAGGACTTTACTAGTCTTTTTAAATTCCTAGACCCAGCACACACTATTTTACAATAAAGTGCTGGCGGGGTTACCTAGTAACCCCTGTGTCTAGATACTCATGTAGCAGTCAAATGCTACCCTTTCCTATCGAAATGGCTGGAGGCAGTGGTTTTACATAAAACTACCATGATTTTTCCCGACCGCGAATACTGGTAGTGTTAAATCGCAGGAGCCATGTTTTTCAAGATGGCGCCTGAGCCCCCTATCGAAAAACAGGTCCCAGTCTTCTTTTTTCGCCGTTTCTTTTTTGAAAGGTCCTTCTTGAGTTTATTTCTGCGCGCCAAACCAGGTTTGGTCCCTTTGTTTCATCGCCTTTGGTGGGTTTCAGGACTGAAGACCGCCTCTGGCGCCTGAGTGTCAGGGGTGGGCAGGAAGTGAGGGGGGTGCCCAAAACTCCCTGTGCTTAGTCTCCTAGGAGACCCAAATGTACTCTGGCTTGATTGGCTGGCTGACTGTCCAGCAAATACAGCCACCCTGCTGGGTGAGTGCCACCTAGGCTGGAATGAAATGGAGAGAACTGAATAAATGGCAAGTCTCTTGGCTTGGAAGACAGAGTCGACCACTGGAACAAAAGAACCGAAGACGAGCTGGAAGAGGACGGCTGCTGCAACTCCTGGACCGTTAGTTTGCCCGGGAAAGCCCTGCTGCAGGTCTGAATTGCCAAGTTCATCTCGACAGAGAAACCCCTTCAAGGATGACTTCTCCCTTTGAGTTGGTGGGACCAACCAACTCGACACTAAGCCACCTGGATACTCATCTCAGGGCTGGTTAGGGTTAACCAGGGAGCGGGACACCAGCTTGTGTGCTTGACTACAGCTACTCGAACAGACGATTTGCCAGTTGTCAGCTTATTGACCAGTCCCTGTGCAGTGCAGGAGTGCCCCAATGTCCTCCCTCTTGTCCCCACGACTAAGGCTCAGGAACAGCGAGATCTGCAGGAACTGCCAGGAACAAACAATTTCAGCTGCATCTTTTTCTTCATGTTAATGTACTGTGAAAACCTGATTGAGAGTACTTACCTCTCGCGGTGTAAGTGCTTGAAACTATGTCAACTTGCAGGCCTAATCAGCTTGTGACTCAACAAATGATTCTTTTTCGTACAAACTACTTCTGAGAACTTTGGCAAAGACTTTACTGTTTACTACCAAAACTGCTTTTTCCCATCCAAGACACTAGCCCATTGACTTTGGCCTAGGCCTATTTAATTGAATTGACTCTTCTGGTGAAGCAAAACTATTTGCACGGTTTAACAAGCATTTCTGATCTCTTTTATTAACGTGTGCCTTTTTGCTTACTTCAAAGTAACTGAAATGCCATTTTGCTCCTACTTCACAGGAGCCTAACTGTCTCAGAAAGGTAGGGATTTGTACTGAAGTGTATTTGTGTATAATATTAAGTTGCCTCCTTCTTGTGAATGTTTTCTATCTGACTGTGAAATAAATTAATAAGTGTTTTACCAAGAAACCTTGAGTATAAGTGCTTATTTGAACCACTGTGATTGTAAGACCTCTGTGCATTTACTGCTCACATTCCCTCTTGAGATAAGCCTGGCTGCTCAGCTCGCTACCAAAAATGGTGTAGTACAGACTGACACCAAAGGTTGGTTTTGCTTACACCTGTAGTCCTAGTTGTGTGGTCCCAGAGGGTACTGCACACAATTCTGCCTAACAGGAGGACGAGCGAGCAATAAGGGCAGTAAAGACAAGAGTAGTGCTAGATAGGGAAAAAGATAGACTTGAGGAGGACAGATGGACAGAGCCAGACAGCACAAACTCTTGGGGCAGGAGCAAACAGAAGGAGGAGGAGCAGGCCTAGGGGCCTGGGCGAGAGGAAGAAGGTACAACTTGAGAGACATCAATCTTAGCATGAAGGCCAACACAGACTTGACGATTTCTGTAGCAACACGGACACAGGATCTGAAAATGAGGACAAATACAGTGGGTACGAGAGGAGGTAACAGTTTAAATCCCAGTCAGCGGGGACAGGCACAGACAAACAGGTTTCATGGGAGTTTAGGACACATAGGCAGGGCGAGGAGGGGGCTGCTCGGAGGAGCAGGTACAGCAGGCGGATGACTTTTGAACCTCACACAGCAAATATATCAATAGACTAAACGATCTCACAGGATGAAAGAGAGGGGAGACAGCCATAGCGTGCTCAAGGGGACGATTGACTAGATTGTATGATGACAACAGGAGAGTGCCCATATTAGAACCAATAGACGTATGTGCAGGTATCGAGAGCAAGCCGGGGGACCGTCAAGTGAGACTGACCAGAAGGACACACAAGGAGGCAGTATTCACACAGATGCCCTTCTTAGAGAGAGGAGGGGTGCAACCTCAGTATGTCCCCTGGAAGCACACTGACTTGGAGAATGTGAAGTGTAGGTTACCATCTTTGAGTGCGGGAGCTGGGAAGTGGATTTATGAGATGGAGAAAATGACACCTGGCCATAGGCTAGTAGTGGGGGACGTAAAGGGACTTCTAGTATTGATCTTAGTAGATACAGCTGATGATGTATGGAAGAAGGCGGAGTCCGCAGGTGTGACGACACAAAACACCACCCTTGATGGGTCGCCATTTGTAAACTGCTGGGCAGCAGAATGGCAAGTAATGTGGACACAATACCCAGACATGTCAGGCATTGGGACCATTACATCATGCAAAATTAGAGAAGATGAAGAGCATGTGCAGTACATTTAGGAGATTCAAGAGCTTTGGCGCCTTGAAATTTGTGAGCCATGGGACAAATCAGTAGAAATATTCTATCATATATTAGTGCAAGAGCTACCAGAAACCGTGCAGAAGAGTTGAAGAAAATCGAAGAGGACAGGAAGGCAGATGAAGCGAAACTAGTACAGTAAAAAAACAATCAAATTATGTGATGGAAGGGATCGTTATAACCAGCCCCACCCTCACAAGCCCAGCAGCCTCAGCCACAGCAACAACCACAGCAGTTTGCACTGCAAATGAGAGGAGGGTACATGGAGTGGAGCAGCCAACAGCAAGGGTTCCGAGGAAGGGGAGGCCAACAGAGAGGGCGTGGCTTCAGGTCACAGATGCATTACAACCAAAGGGGTTTCCAGTGGGGTTTCGAGGCTATGGCAACTGATGCAGTAGAACCCAGGGGACTTTTTGGGGGGTTTCCCAGGGCAAGGGAGAGAGCCACACCAGTGTTGGACATGTGGGCAGACAGGACACATTTCAAGTGTGTGTCGGTACAGGGGAATGCGGCAGAACTGGGGAGGGCAGGGACAGCAGACCTATCTGGGAGACCAGGATGATTATTATGCACAGGACCAGCAACGGTAAATCTGCCACCACCTTTGTTTCCGGACCAGCTGATTCCGGATCTGACCTGGCGGGAGTAACACCACCCGCCTGCAGGCGGACATGGAAACACCGGCTATGTCATAGAGAATCATGCGATATCTGCGAAGCTGCAGATTATGAGGCAAAATGTGCAGCATATTTCAGAGAACTATGGGAACTAAGAGAGAGACACACAGTACACAAGGAGAAGCGAGAACAATGGTACTAAAAGATGGTTACAATGTTTTACCAGAGATGCAGATCATGGAGTTGTGGAGAAGGAGGAGAAGGAGCTATGGGTGAGAAGGGGCTACTCAATACCTCTGACACATGCCTTATGGTGACAGAAGAACACAGGTCATGCCACTAGCACTATTGAAGAGAGCTTTAGCAAAATTGCACTATCAAACACAACCAGGAAAGGAGGTCATTGCTGCATGCATTGGGGAAACATGGTTCTTTCCTGGTTTGATGGAACACATGGCCAAATTCCTTAGTAAGTAATTCACCTGTCAGCAATTTACAGCAGGTCCTACTCTGAGAGTTTTGAGAGGAGCCACACCAAGACCAGAAGGCCCATTTCTGCATTTATACGTGGATTATGTGGATATGATCCAAGTCTGCCAAGGGTACCGCTACATGATAGTGGTTGTCTGCCCATTCTCTAGGTGGATTGAGGCAGGTCCCTGTTCACATGCTGAGGTCCTTAGAGCGGTGAAGTTCTTTGTTAGCAAAGTGTTCCCAAGATGGAGCATGTGTGAGTTCCTGCGTTCTGACAACGGCCCTCACTTTGCCAATTAAAAGTTTCAGCACATCACAGCACTGATAGGAATTCAGCATAAGTTTGCCAGTGCATACCAACCCGCAAGCAAATGGGATGTATGAACGCCTGAACAGACTGCTAAAGGAATGCATAGCTAAAACACAGAAAAGCACCAAGAAAAACTGCTTGCACTGTTTGCCTCTTGCCCTGTTTGCATTGTGCAATAAACCAGTGTCCAACCACCATTTAATGCCCCATGAGATTGTGACAGGACGGCACATGCATCTTCACTGCTCCTCCCACAAGAGCACTGAAAGATTGTGAGAGTAGTGCAGATGTGTTAGGACAGGAAATGTATAAATATATCACTTCTCTGGTGGCTAGGGCATCTTTTATCTCTCGCCAGAAACAGCGGATCCAGGGGGGCCCAGAAGACAGCGAGGAGATCGCCTGCGACAATGCACCACAAGACTGTGAACTCAAAAAAACTGTTAAAGTTGGGAACATTGTACTTTTATGTAATTTCTTTAGGCGCTGGAACGCACCCCGGTTTACCGTCCCACACGTGGTCAAACAGGTGGCAGAGCGTGCTGTCAAGTTAGTAGATACGACGGTCTGGAACCACCTGCAAGACGTCAAGCCTTACAAAGCAACGGCCTCACCTGGCAACAAAGTCTCCGTGACCGACAGGGCCAAGGTTCAGGGCCTAGGAGAGCTACACGTGCGTTCTGAACTTACACGTCTAGAGAGACCAGGACATCCCATGGTCACAAGCTCCCAAGCAGCAAAAGTGGTGACTGGAACTTTTGTAGACATCGATTAAGGATACAATGTATGTTTGTTATTTTTCTCTTCCGCACATATAGGGTCTATGCGAAAGCTGAGGAAACTCTACTGTTTGTGTATATTCATGCTGCCTTCCACGATGTAAGGACACCTAGCGGATTTGAAGCTTGAGCACAGCGATCCTCCAGTACTTGCTACTCTAAGAGACCCATCAGTAAGAAGACTGTGGGAAGAGGTCTTTGCCTTCACAATCAGCGACTATTTGGTCCACGGGGCTTAAGAGTGTTTCACAATGCTAACACAAAGTAACGCATTTCTTCGCACATTTCAGGCAGGCAACTGTATCTTGCTTGATGTACCTCTCAGTGGTGCAAACTCGAGGAAAATTTCAAGGATAGACAGCTGGATGTCCAAGGGAACATTCCCGTATGAAGACAATTACATAAAGACATTGGACATGATGAACAATTCTTGGCAACTAGATAAAGGGCTACAGTAAATAACTGACGGACCAAAGAAGGGTGAAAAAAAGACTATCAACTTGAAGGAACTGCCATGTTCCTGGAAGAGAGTAAGGGAGACAGGATGAGAACCAGGATGTTGGGAAAGGCCACAGATACTAGTGTATGGCCAAGTCTACACAAATGACGGATAGCAGAATGGCGTGGTGGGGAGCAAAGCATTGACATTAGCACAGTCGTCAGTGAACAAAGTACAGGAAGTGCCTGAAGGAATGGCAAGCAAGTGCAAAGTTACTGACATGGGTGGAAAACGAAGCTGATCCAATGCCGACAATACCTCTGAATTCACCAGCCCTATGCTATCAGAAAAATGGCAGAGTTGAAGTTGGTGAGAACGTTGGGTGCAAAACCATTGAACAACTCGCAGCTATCAAGACGGGAACAGCAGTGCTGATGGTACACTATTGGGATTGCGGATCGCAATTATACAAGAAGCTGCCACTTGACTGGGGAGACGTTTGCTCATTGGTGCACATCACCATGCCTTCACTGGCCATGCCCAGAAAGGATTTGAAGCTCAATGAATTTCCAAAGATGGACAATAACAAACGGAAGTAGAGATCGATTGAGGTAGCATCTACTGCCAAGACAGAGAATGTGAAGAAGCCAGCAGAATTGAGCAGAGTGAAGAGAGGACGGAATTACTTCTCAGGAGTATCACAGAAGGGAATAGATGAGTTTCTAGTGGAACACAGACTGTTCAGCAGAACACAAATGTTCTTTGCATCAATAATATCCTCTGTGCAGACGTACACCAATGCAAAATGGTTACAAATCACTCGCTAGGAGCTGGTGGTAATGATTAATTCAACTGTGAATGGATTCAACGCAATAAAGAAGAGCTCAGAGTAATAAGATTGGTGGCGCTCCAGAATAGGTATGTTCTGGATCTCCTCATGACTATGGAAGGAGGAGTGTGTGTAAAAATAGGGAGCTCCTGTTGCACATTCAAACCTGCCAATGATGAAGACAACGGGACCCTATCCGACTCAGTGGTACAACTGGCTTGGATGCATGCCAAGATGGAAGATGACACATGGGGAACAGGGAGAAACAAGAGCTGGCTAATGTAAATATGGTCATGGGTGCCATCATGGCTGGCAGGCAGACTGAAGGTGATAACGGGAGCTCTCGTGTTGGAAGTAGCATCTATGTGTGCATGATCTGCATGACAAAATGCAAGAAAACAGCAGAAGAGGCTATTGAACTGCAAATCCTGATGGATGTAAACATAGGGAAAGCAAAAGAATTGCACAAAGTCAACTATTCCCGACAGAATCCATGAAGTTGGACAATCCATGAGATCCAAAGTACTATGAAGGAAAGTGGGTTTGGTGTAACCCGAAGGAGTGTGCTGTTACATAGGAATAACAAAGATATGGCAGCCCAGAGCAAAGGATGCAAAGTCATATAAGGATGTGGTCGACAGGTCGACCAGAGGGGGGATTGAAGAGGGATGGGGAAGCCTACCCGCTCCTCCCCCCCCTACATAATTCATGACAAGGAAGAAGGCTAGGAAGCACCGCAATCACATATTCTATTTCAGAACAATTCCCAGTGGTCCCATGATTGATAAATATTTTGAAAGAATCCCCCTCAGCCAGCCATACTCTCTCAGCCACCCGTACAGACCAGGTGTGGTGAGAATTAACCCCAGCGTGGATGAAGAACCACAGGTTGTGACCAAAGACCCCACTACTGACAGCCTGGACTAAGAAATAAGAAGCCATGTTGCTGAGGGCATTAGAGACACCACGACATAGCAGCATTAGACATAATGCACATGTGCCATCCGCACTTTGGGACACAAACATGCACTTGAATACATGAAGAACATGAGCGTGCAGGACAGACACATATACATAATGTAATTGATTTTAATTTGTTTTGCCATTAGCTAAACTTAGCATGCAGAAACTGCAAGATGCAAGAGATCCTGAGCAAAGCTTGCAGATGCTTATATGCCAATAATCTCATAGAACTGCAGGAGCACCTATGGGACCTGACAGAACCACGTCTGACTAACCTAAGGAGAATGTAGTATAGCATGGACACTGTACAAACCGCATTACAATGGTTTAGGAAAAGTCCATCAGGCCACTGGCCTCTCAGAGCAAGAGATGAGCTGAGTCGATTCTGCCTGGACAAGGAGCAAGACGTGTGATACAGGACCCATAGCCAAAGCCACAAGATATGGGTGACATTCCAACCCACAGACGACAAAGGCACCAGCTGCATTAAATACAACTAATTCTTCATAATTCAGAGCTGCACAGCTCAAATTCGTGGTGGCTGAACACGTGACTCGGCCGAAGCAGACAATGGACAGTGACCAGTGGTGGGAAAGAGGGCTGTTCTCAGGCTACCAGACATAAGACTGCAACAAATATGCTACAATGTGAAACAAGTGGTGCGCCGAGCAGAGGAGCACTCTCATAGACTAAGGTGGTATACAAAGATACACTGCAGACACATAGTCATTCTCATTACCTTGAAAAGGTACACAGAGGGCTGAGAATCTTTGCAGATCCCAGGCCTGGGGACGTCTGATCTGGCCAATCACAGTTTAGTACCCTAGGGGTGGGTAGCAACATACAAGAACCAATGGTAAGCTCACCACACTGCAACATTGTTATAGATAGTAGCTTGGGGATGGACCAGGCAAGGGACCTGACATGCGAGGGCCAGTAGAATGACCTGTATAGTGTCCCCTATAGGTTTTAAGGTGCTCAACACCCAATTGTGGAGCCTGATAGGTTTTCTGGAGAAGGGCCCAGGTTGTGACGTCATGCTGTTGAAATATTGCATTAAAACTGGCCTGCGAGTCGAGAAAGTTGGTGGTTATGCAGGGATTTTCTTTGTCCCTGTGCTGATCCCTGTTGGTTTTGCCTGTAATAAACCACAGTTTGAACTTGCAGTTGACTGAGTCCTCCTTGTGTCTGGGAAGGAGGGAGTTGGGCTCTCCAAGTTTGAGGACTTCCAGGGTCCCTCTGGTATTCCTGGGAGTTCTTCCCAGCAAAGGATAGAAGCTTCCTCTGCCAAGTACAGAACCCTCCTGCCACACATGCACCATAAGACCACTGAAGTGGTGAGGGTGCATTATAAATATTGGCTTAGCAGTGCACCACTGTGGAAGAAAAGGTCTTTAAATCTGAAAAAAGGAGCAAATAGGAACATCTATTGAGTTGCCACAGGCACACATTGTGACTGGTGCAATGTGTTCCTTTGCAACCTTTGTGAACTGAGATGACTTTATTTAACAGTAGAGAACATTAATTGGGCCTGCAAAAAAAGAGTTATCTGATGTTACTTTAAAGTATACAGACTCTACAGGGGATTCGTTTTATGCATGTGTGCATAACTGAACCAGCTCTCTAGTGCTGCCACCGTGCTGCCGTGCCACTGTGCACAACCTAGCAGAACTCTAAAATCCGTTTCATGTTCTGTTTTAAATAATTTCATGCATTTGGGATATTTCAAACTGTAACTGGATACCGAATTGCTTTAGGAAGTTTATGAAAAGTAATGTGATCATGGAAATATCATCACTTGAGAGATTTGTCTTTTCTAGCATGGTCAGTCTTTTTGTGGATAGAAAGATGCACCTGTCCTGAGAATCCTTGGCTTCTTTACTCATGATACAACACAAGGATACACTTGCACACCAATTACTGAATGGTAATTCAATGAAAGATAATTAATGTGGATTAATGAATTGAAGTGTCCGAGTTCGAGATGCAGGGAAGAAAGACTCGAACTTGGTATCTAGGCTGGAATATACTAGGAAACAAAGAAATCCAGATTGTGGAAACCTGCGTCCCCTGCACACTTTCTAAAAAGCAATAAGCTTAAATAGTACTTATCACAAATATTTTGATGTTCAATTTAGATTACTGTTCTGACTCAAATATTCACATTACAGTAGATCAAAGTTTATCCCAAAAAATCTTTTCAATAATTCTTTATTTGAGAAGATGCTCCTCTCCTTTTTATTTAGTATTTTCAAGTTGGCCCAATGCGTTTCGAGATTCATATACTCTTCATCAGGGGCATAGATTTCAACATGAACTTTCACAAGAATCTACAAAGAACAAGACATTAATACAATATTTGCCAGTGTGATTATATGAAAAAAAAACAATTAACTCAATTTATAACCTAGATTTTTGTTGATAGTTAAAAAAAATATATTTTGTTAATAGTCACAATCATTTTGTGGAGATGGACATCCTATCTCAAGTGCCAATGTAAACTTATTGATGCTCAGGTCGAAAAACAATTTTGCATGAAGGCGTGTTTTATGGCTAAATACTTAAGCTTAGATTTTTTAATCAAAATGTTTAGGCTTAGATATCTAAAAGAAAGTTGTATCAGAAGGATAACAGATGTCTGAATGGGGGGATTAATGTATTCATACACAACTATATTGCCTCTTAAAATAAATGGTGTGCCAATATGTAATGAAAACCCTACTATTGAATTCTGAATACGTTCACCCTTCTTCCAAGGGTAAAAAGCCCTTTAATTTCAATGGTAAAGGAACACAGTGTGGTAGAACCAATCCATCATATATTCAGAGGGAAAGCTGTCTCTGTTCTCCAATGTGAGAATGAGAGCGTACGTTTAAAAAAAATTGTAGTCTGGATGGGCAAAAGGATTAGCCATACGGAAGTACTTACTTGAAGAGGAGTACCAGCGTATACTGCTGCAGCGGAGATGCGGACAGGAAGACCAGCTCTCTGTCCCCATCCTCTGCGGCAGTGTTTATGTACTGATAGTAACAGTATGACATCATTCGTGCATGCGCGGACGCAGCCCGTCATCGTGACGTCACTGACGTACGCGCGAACAACGCCAAGTGCCTGGTAAATAAGGGGCATCATTGTGCCAGCATGTGGTGTTAACTACGCTCAAAAAATGGATACTGAACCAAGATGGAAAATGATTATGATGGCACGCGTGTACGCACGAGTGGCGCAATAATGACCTCCACGTGCTCACGTGCGATACCGTCACACAAATGACAATAACACGTATACGTAAGTGAACTGGAAAAATAAAGATACATTTACCGTATTAGAAAAATGGGTCATGTTAATAAGTCAACAATAAATAGTAATGGAGAATGAAAGAAAACTCCCTGATCAATGAGTTAGTTAATGATGTGTACAGAGGAATTACAACAACTTCAGGGATCATCAAGATCACAAGGGCAATTATTAAATAACAAATAAAGCTGGGATATGTATTCAAAAAACATAACTTATAGTATATTTGAATTGGAAACTTGTGTGCTATCAATGAGGATCACACACAAAATAAGCACTGCCGAGATGATGACAGAAGAAACTGATTATCTGATTAGGTCCCTGTATAAGAAGAATGGATATTTTGGAGAAAAAAAAAACATAGTGTGTATTACTTGCAAAAATAACGAATAAGACAAATAATTATTTAATTGTTCTAACATTGTAAAATGTCAGTTTTTAACATTCTACATGAATATGTGCTTCTAATTATTACTTGCAGTTTACACTTTTGTCAGACTAGCAATGTAAAACCTGTTTTACTGTGAAAGCACTTTAGCACAATCTAGAATAACCCTATCCATTATGTTCTGCTAGGTTATCATTCTAGATAGGATGAACATTCTATACAACTTTAGATAGCAATTTTCTATGTAAAGAACTTTGGATAAAAGTGCTATATAAATAACACGTTATTATATTATTAGCAGGTTACTATTGCAGTCTGATACACCTCTATTGTTCGCTTCCAAAACACCACAAGAAGAAAGGAGAAGGGAAATAAAAGCAGCAGTGAAGGTTCGGCCTGCTCAACAGAAAATCAAAGAGCATGTTGGGAACGTCAAAATGGCGACAGTTCTATATAATTGACCAATATTTCTGTCTGTACATACGACAACTTTATTGTCATGCTCCAGAAAAGCAGATGTCAACAAGTTCAACGCTTCCCATTTGCTCAATGTATCAAATATATCTGTGATAACAGGGCTTTAAACAGGCGATTGTTCAACTTGGGTTTGGGGTTCATTTATTTTTTCAAAAACAATCACCTTAACATTAAAGTGTTTGTAACCATGAACCTGGTATTGTATTTTGGCTGGCTCAGTATCCAATGTGTGGATACAATGGCTGTGACATCAGTCACTCTGTGGGGCTCTAATCCTTCTCCTTTCTGAACATAATCATAATTTTGAAAGATGAGGATCTGGTGGAGGAGCCAGGTCTCTGGGTAAGGATAGCTGTGCACATGTTCAGTCCCCAATGTACAGACATTATGAGATCATTATTAATATAGTAGTGGCAGTGATAGTATTATGCTTACTTTCTAGCATCAATACACAATCAGCATGAAACTGCTTTTTTATTTTATTTTTATTTATTGTATTTAGTTATAAGACTTTTTCAAGTTCAATCATGATACACACATATATAGTCCACATACATAAAATTCCACTCATATCTATAAAGATATATATAGCATTAGAAGTCTACTTGATAATAAACTACCTTTTACATCATCCCTAGGGCTGTCTAGTGCTACAGTCCATTACAAGCCCATTTAAATATCAGGTTTTGTCCGTGAGTGATTCATTTTTTAATTATGATTGTGCCAAGTCAAGGAAAATACCCTACTCTTATAAACTCGTGGCTGCTCTAATGGTTCTATGTATATGGAAGCATGTTGTGCCACTTCTTCACTGCATTATGAAGCATACTGAATTGGCTGCCTCCATGATCGCCAGTCCAGTTTTAGGGCTGCTAGAGAAACGGAAACAGCTCTCCTGAACACCTATGAAGACCTACTCTCCAGCCTGGATTCCAGCTCCCCCTCTGTTCTGATTCTCCTCGATCTCACTTCCGCCTTTGGCACTGTCAACCTCTCCTTCCTCATAAACTCATCACAGACATGGCACTGGCATGGCTCACCTTCTTCCTTTCAAACAGACCCTCCCAAGTGCAAATGGGTCCTTTTCTCTCCTCCACCACACTCTCCACCTGTGGCATCACCAAGCACTCCATTCTATCGCCATGGCTATTCAACATCTACCTGGCCCCTCTGGTCTACCTGATCTCCACGTTCACACCTCATTTCCAGTCTCATGCAGATGACACACAGCTCTCCTTCAAGCCGCCATCCTCTAAATCCTCATCCTCCCTCATACCGGACTGCCTTACTGCTATTCTGGCATGGAGCTCTGCCAATGATCTCTGCCTTAATGCCAGTAAGACTGAGATCCTACTCATTGGTAACCCTGTCCTTGTTTCTCCCCTCTCTCTGGCCACGCACTTTGGGTCCAATCAACTCTCCCACCTGTGAGGCAAAAAACCTTTGAATCATCTTTGTCTCCTCTCTCTCTTTCTCTCCACACATCATGGACCTTGCCAAGAAGTCCAACTTTCAGCTCCACCTTCTAAGGGACATTCTACCTTTCCTCACCTTCCCCCAGAAGCTCAACATCTCCAACTCTCTACAGGTCAAATGTTTCTTCCAGCAGAGAGTGGGAGGTAGTTCCCTTGATGTGGCTGGCACCTCCCTCTGGAATGGCTTTCCTTCCCCCCTCCAACTTGAGCCGACTTGAGCTGGATCTTCTAAAGTTCTTGAAACCTATCAGGACTTTCCTTTTCACCTCTTCCTTCCCTCTGCCCCTCCCGTACTAACGCTCTGTCTGCCGCTATGATCAACCCCCACCAGTCCTCCTGCATCCTTTGCAAAAACCTGCCCACAGGCTCCTTTTCCCAGACTAGCCCATCATGGTCCACCCTGCCCACTGCACTCATCCTCCTTTTCTCCCATTTCCCCTGGCACTTACCTTCTTGCCCCACACTCCTGTACTTCTCCCTCTACCCCCTCACCTCCTGTACTTACCACCTTCTCAAGCACTTGCACGTTATGATTGTCACAAGGCCAATATATACAAATGCCCAATAAATAAATATAAAAAATACTGATCAAGCACTGCACTCTCATTGAAAATCTGCATATAGCAGTAGGATAGCAATAGCACATTGACTTGGGACACATTTTTCCCCTTCACTGCTTCTTTCTGGCAGATCAAGTTCATCAATGTCGATTGAAATATAGGATTATAGAGATTTACACCTGGGTTCACTGGGAAAAGGTGCTAGTGCAGGTCAGACTTAGCTTTGCAGGCAGACTGTGTGCACCTGCAATTCTGTAACACACCACATCTGGTGTTTTGTATCTTGTGTTTGCATACTCTGTCACCTCTTGGCATCATCCACTCAAGACACCTGTGAAGTGTTCCACCTGGTCCCTGCCACTCCACCTCTTACATGTTGACAGCATCTCAAGGCTTTCATCGCTACAGCACACCTGCCGTAACCCACAGCAGCTCTACGTTTGCTGTGCCTTGGTGTGAGCAACCAATAACATTAGCCTTCAACCAGGATGACTCCTCTTCATTGTATTACTCTTCCTGAATTAAAGATGGCAGAGATGGTAAATACTATTCTTCACACATATCTTCACCGCTCGTCTGAACCATTTTTTGAGTGGGTTTGGTGCTTAGAGGAAAGTTTAGGAGTTTTAAACTAAGGAGCGACGGAAGTGCTACAAACTATATCATGAAATTGTTATATTTTGGTTGACTGAGTTGAATTGCTTTTGAAAGACTGGACTTCCATGTTTGATTGGATTGCACTGTGGAAGCCATCAGATGACATATCTTTCCCTGAGGTCCTTTGTTTTTTTTAGTCAGGTGAAGTTAAAGTTCCTTCCTAAAAAAACAGAACCGCAATCACCAGAACTCCCCTTTCAGGTCAAACCTAGGAGCCCTTCCAACAGGGTCAAGCCTATTACCGCTCCTCTTTAACATGTATGTGGCTACATTGAGGATTATTAAATCAGACTGCTGCACTTGTTGCAACTACCCTTATGACACATGAGTCATATGCAATATGATAAACAACTGAAACTCCAGCGCCATCATCAACAACTACCTCAAGCAAACCAGCAACTGTATGCTGGACTGCCACCTTATACTTTACCCTGACAAAATGATATTCAAATGATTGGTGTGCTACAAGACAAGAGACTCTATACATGATTTTCAATCTTTTCGTTTTGTGGTTCTTGAGGATCAAAAAGTCCCGGTCCTACCCCCCTCGTGCAAGTGGTGGGCTTAAGCTTGTGAGACACTGCAAGAGCTCCGGGAAGCATATTCCCTATAGTTTGCCATCGTGGTGATTCTCCTGCCTCACAGGACCTTGGGAAAAGAATATTGTGTGGTGAACAGATTTCTCTTATAGTTGCTGATGTAGGTTTGTGGAAAGGAGTTTAGGAATGTGTCAAGCCTATTAAGAATATTTGATGGTGTTTATATAGAATGACAGTATATACGTAATTATTTTAGAATGTACTGTATAAATGTGTTATTTTTGAGTGTTTGTTTTTATATAATTGTCTTTGTAATTGTCTGCAATTGTCTCTGTGCAAAATGTGTTTTTTGTAAATGAAAATGCACATTACAAATTAATAAATAATGATAGTCTCGCCTCATGCCTCAGCCGAAACCCTTCTAAAATTTTCATTGTAAATGGGAAACTGCCTCAGACCATCCAAACTGATCAAGAAACCCGGCATACTCATGTTCCATAGACTCACACTGTAACCCCAAGTCACCTCAATAGGCAAAAGGTGCTTCGACCACTCACACTGCACCAGACAGACTATGTCCCACCTTTCCAACCCACATTGGAGCACTTGCTGTATTATCTCTGATTGTTTCCAGAATTGAGCATGCAAACAGCCTGAAACTCGGTATGTCAGACTGCCTAATAAAACACACAACGTATCCGAAGCACAGATGCCAGACTTCTACGCATACTCTTTATGAGAAATCACACAACATCAACTGTTAAAGGACTCAATTGGCTATCAATGAATATATAATCAAGGCCCTCTGCATCACCATAGAGATCTTCAAGATCAAGGAGCATATTTTCTTTGAACAAGCGTTCACCTTGCTATCCACCCAGAAACCTAAGATCAAGAAAGAATGTTGTTTTGGAAACCCAGATGATTCTGCAAAGAAGGGCTTTTTCAACTTTGGATGCCAATTCTGGAACATTCTACCATGGAAATCAATTTCAATCATTTTATTGTTATTGCCAGACACCAATGAAAGGACTTGTCAATTCATATTTTAATATGACATGTCTAAGGCCCTCAAAGTACTAGAATTGCAGGAGAACACATACACCTTGCACTATATTCTTTTTTTTTTAAATTGTATTTGGTTTAAAAAATGTTTAATTAAAGCCAATTCAAACCTTTACTATCTAATATCAAACAACAAAATACATTTTGAATTTTACAGCACTAGAAAGAAACTAGAAAGAAACAAAAAAATAAACACAGCATTTAAACACTTTTCCTAGCATAAAGGAAAAAAGGAAAATAAAAGGAAAAAAAAACTATAGATCTAAAATATGCTGTCAAAAAAGAGAGACAAAAACACATTAGCATCAAAAAGATATACAATCTTCTTTGATCATGGTGGCAATTAACATTTAGAAACCCTATATCAACACAGTTTACAGTACACTGACAAAATCATGGGGATGGTACATCGATAGCTTTTCAGTATGAACTGTTTCTAGATTTGGGCCAAATTTACCAAAGGAAGTGATTCTAAGTTTCAGCAGACTGGGGCATTCGACTAAAAGGTGTTTTACGTTTTCTATTTTCCCACATTTCTTACAAAACTGGCACATTGGCGAATCCAGGTCCCCTTTGTTCCTAATGCTCAGTATTTCTACTGTATCTAACACATCGAATCAGTTTGAATGCTTTGAACGCCGACAGGAGCCAGTGCAGGCCGATCAGGGTCATGTCGAGCAGAACAAAAACATCCGCCTATGTGAGCTAATTTATTCTAAGATCCCAGTTTTGGGAGCTATAAAGTATACATTGTCAAGATGGGCCCCAGTATCGGATAAGTACAGGTTGACGAGACAGGGAGCCAATACACATCCCGGTCTCAAACCTACTAATGTGTCGATTCTCTTCAATAGATTGTCCTCCATATCATGTCTAACCTGTTTTGTGGTGTTCTGATGGAGGTAAATTAGGGTATTCAGGAGGCCATGGTCGATGCCCCAATGATCTAATTTCTCCCATAATATGTTCCTATTCACCATATCATAGGCAATGGACAGATCCACTGACTCTGTAAAGGTTACAGGGGCGTGTTTTATCCATGCTGATTTCTGTATGTAGGTCATGACTAATCTGTCACAGTCTATCCCAATTCCCCTTCTGAGGCCTTTCTGGTTAGCATTCAATAGAGCCTTAATGCCTATCCAGGCTTCAAGGGCATTTAGTACCCGGCCTGTGAAAATCTTACTGTTTGCATCAAGTAATGCTTTTGGCCTGTAATAGGTTGATACTGATCGATTACCCTTTTTTATGTATAGGAATTAAGAACACATTCTTCCAGGTTAGACAGGTTATTTCCCTTCACATTATATCCTTAAATAGCAAAAAAAAGTACACTGACCCATATAGCGGTGTCATCCTTGAAAAGTATCTACTTCAAAGTTTAGTACTCATGATTTATTCTTCAACACCACCCTGGGACATTGAAGGCTCTCCTTAGAACCATATAGTGGTAAAAAGTGGGTCGCCCATATATCTTCAAGGATAGGGATTGTTTGATCATAATTGTGTCCCATCCCCAGACGATTAACCAGTACCCAAAGGTTTACATCTTGTTTCCATAACAGTGTAGATAACATGGCTTCCGCATCATTTTCAAATGATAATTTCTCATCCAATTCTTGAATCTTTGTTTCTCCAACCTAATCATCATGGAACACTCACTAGTGAGCGTGTATTGTTTTTTAATTAAACATATTGTATCTGCGGCTACATTGTTTTTGTTCTGCAAAACACCATCCCATCTATGTTCATGTTTATTCAATGACTGCTAATTATTACTTCTAAGCAGATTCCCCCAGAGCCTATACAACATTGGCTATATATTTCCTACTGCACATAAATTGACCTTTTACTCCATCTCAGTGTTAAACATGATAACTTTTAACTGCTTATTTACTACTTGGATGTTTCGGACGCTCCATTTAATTCTTTTGGATGCGCAATTGACACTCAATTCATGTGCTCTCATCCTATTAGTCTGCTGCTCTTCATTTATCTTCCACCCCCTGTCCTGTCCAGTGTGCTCATCCACAGGGACCCTCTGGCTAATTGGGTTCACCACTCAATTCCTTTCCTTTACTAGGTTTGTCATCCTCTGAGACCCCCTCATCAGCTCATGATCTCCACAGGGTGTCAAATTGTAGTTTAATTTCCTCAGGCTACTAATCTCCCCCAACAGGGCATTAAATATCATACAGGACGGAATCGTCAATATCATGTTATCTTCTTGGCCATTATCCACAAACTCCACCAACTCAATATCTTTAGAGGAGAATAACCTCATACAGGAGTTCCAACACTTAAGACCTGTTCAGAATTTCAGGACTCACCCACATGGAAAAAGTATTCCAACATTAGCTTGGTACCATTACTCTCCCTTACATCTGTCATACCTAGACGTAGATAAACCCTTGCTGACCCCCACTCCCTCTGATACCAGGAATATGGGCCTTCTCACACAGATCTGCAGTTTGACAGTAGCCATGTTTCATTACTTGCCTTATTGGTAGTTGTATATCAAGCAGTAGATTCTTAGCAGTTGGTAATTGAGGGTTAAGGGGTTATTGGGAGAGCCAGTTCTTGCTATTTCACACAATGGGCCACTCTGAGCTCCTCTTATACCACAGTCGGGGGCCCCCTTAGGGCAGGCACTTGGACCCCTGGGAACCCTCCCCCAAATTCATTACTTTTTAGAGATCTGTGGACCTCGGACCCCCCAACCCCACATGTTTTGGTTTGACAGGTGATATTTACTTTGACCCCTAGCCCCAGTGGGGTCCTTTTATCCACAGGGTCACAAAACATACCTAAGACAGTCTGGCCGTTCCATAAGCGATATCCACGGGTTTCGGTATTCTGCGTGCTGATCGCCAGAAGTGCTTCCGATGGGGGTGGGTTGCAGTTATCTGTAGTGATAAATATAAAGTTACCCAACTAGATTGTGCCCATGCAATCCCTAGGGAAGCCCTACTTTTTCGATGCACATTCTCAGGTACCACAATATGTCACTTTCTACTGATATATCGCCCCCGTGGTTCTCATACTATTTTTCTGCATTGTCTTCCTGATTTATTAGCTAACCTCCAGATGCAATTCACTAATTTAGCTGTACTAGGTGACTTCAATTTGAAATACCATCCTCCCAGACCTGCATTACTAGAACTATTTGATGATAGTTTGCTAGATCTTGACCTGCATCAGCATGTAAATAGCTCTAATCACAGATTAGGTAATATGCTTTATATGCTTGATTTGATTTTTTCGAAGGAATCCTTTCTGACCCTATTCTGTGGTCGGACCATTTTCTGCTTTCTTGCCAGGTGAAGACAGCCGTGAAATCTGTTAAGCTACCAGTAAGTAAGATATGGCAACAATCCTGGCGTACGGTCAATGCTCAGTGCATGATCACCTCAATCAGGACTAAATGTAGCGCTGCTTCTGCCGTTTCCCTGTCTGTACTTGCTCAGTCTTTTATGGAAGCAGTTAAATCGGCTGCTCCACTTGGCCTGGTCCAACCACGCAGACTACCATCTGAACCACGGTTTACGTACACAATGAAGGATGCCCACCTCAAACTGCGTCAAATGGAACGCAAATGACAATACAGAGCCTGTGCTGTGGCTTATTCTGCCACGATCAAAGCAGCTAAAACTATGTACTATGCCACCAGCATTGAGTCTTCTTTGTGTCAGCTCTCTTCTCAATAGTTAATGCGCCCTCCTCATCAGAGAAACTGACGCCTAAGGTTGTTCCTACCCAAGCGCTATGTAATGCCTTATCTCAATATTTCATTACCAAAATCGACACTATTGGACATAATATTTCTCTGTCAGCCTTGAGAGCCCTATCCACTACTCTCAATACTGCTGTTCATGCTGCCTCTGCTCACCCTCCTAGTAAGAAATGGTTGTCCTTCCCTAAATTCTCAGAAGAAACCATTCTTGGTGCTATCCAAAAAATTAAATCTTGTTTTATTTTATTTTTTATTTATGTATTTATATTGCGCTGCATCCCGCGGGCATCAGAGCACATTACATATAGACAGACATGGTTGTTCAGGTAACAGGACATTGGCATGTGCCACTTACAAAATATCATTTTACTAGTGATGGATTAAGGTTACTGGTGTATTTAGTGATGGTATCTTATTTGAAAAGGAGTGTCTTTAGTTTTTTTCTGAAGCATGAGTGATTAGTTTCCAGTCTCAATGCGGGGGGAAGTTCATTCCATTTAAGGACTACTTTTGTCGTGAAAGCCCTGTCTAGTCCCTTAGCTTTTTTAGCTGGTATTACTTGGAGTAGGCCTGTGTTGTTTGATCTTAGGTTATGACATGATACATGCCACTTGAATTGTTTTTTTAGGTATATCGGCGCTTTACCAAATAAGCATTGATGTACCATAGTGATAGTTTTAAATGGGTGTCCAGTCAACTGGTCGACTGCAATTTGGTCGACTGCAATTTGGTCGACGCAATTTGGTCGAATGCCAAATGGTCGAATTTTTTTTTTTTTATATATATATGTGTTTTGTGGGTTTTCGTGTGGGGAAAAAAAAGAAAAAAGAAAAAAAAGGGGGTTGGGGGGGGGACCCCCCCAAAAAAAACCAAAAAATGGGTAAAACAAAAAAAAAAAAAAAATTCGACCATTTGGCATTCGACCAAATGGTGTCGACCAAATTGTCTGTCGACCAAATGTTTTCGACCATTTGACTGGTAACCTTTTAAATGTGATGCGTTCCTCGATAGCTAGACAGTGTAGGTCCTTTCTGTCATTTGTGACATGCTCTCTTTTAGGTTTGCTGGTGATTGTTCTTATGGTGTTGTTCTGGATCACTTGGCATTGTCTGAGGTATTTGCTGCTGGCGCCCAGTAGTAGGGAGTTACCATAGTCTACCCGAGAGAGGATATTGGCTCTAGCTATGGTTGTGCTATTTTGTTGACTAAGCAGGCCTCTGATTTTTTCAGTAATTTCTAATGGTTTTGGCAGTTCCTTTTAAGGTAGGCTGTATGGGCTTCTGCTCCCAAGGACGCCTGTAAATATATGCCTAGTGTTTTGACTTTTTCTGATATTTTAATTTGTGTCTCTTTGATATTGAATGCGGTGTATAATGGGCTTAGTTTTTTTCTAGCGTAGGTTGATCCAAAGATCATAAGCTCTGTTTTGGTGGCATTTAGGCACATCCAATTTGCCTTCATCCAGCTTTCGATGGTTTTGTATATTAACAAGAGTTTTTCCCTATCCTGTTCATAATCCCCACTTGTTGAAACACCAATTGGGTGTTGTCGGCAAAGTTGGTGAAAAATATACTGAGTTGGGTCAACAGTGTGCATAGGCAACGCTTGTATAGGCTGAACAGTAGGGGGAAGAAAGTAGCGCCTTGTGGTACTCCGCAGTCCACTGGTTTAGGTTGTGAGGAATGTTTACCCCAAATCATTTTGCATTGTCTATCCTGTAAGAAGGAAGACACCCAATCTATAGCCTCTTGTGAGCAGTTCTCAGATCGATCTAGGGCCTCTCGGAGCCTCTGATGATCTAGCAGGTCAAAGGCTGCCGAGAGGTCCAATAGAATTAACAATCCTGTCTTGCCTTGTCAAGGATGCTCAGCATTTCTGTCTGCAGATCTGTGCATTTCTGTCTGCAGGCTGTGACGGCAGGAAGCACTGTACTGCACTGTATTGAGGGTCTGAATAGAAGAAAGCAGGTATAAGCAGGTACCAGATTGTGGAGCTTTGTTCGTGGAGGAGCTGTAAGGATACTCTGGGGTTACATAGGTCTCTTTGGCTGGTTTTCAGCACATTGCTGAGTTCAGGCACTTTTTAGGACTCTTGCCCCCCACCAATTTGTAAACGTTGAGGTAGCTCCTGAGGTTGTTCCTCGGATGCCATTCCTCTACGGGTATGAATGATATTGCTCCAGAACTTCTTTCTGAGATCATTATTGCCATTAATGACTCTTTCCAGTCAGGGTTGATTCCCAGGAATTGAAGTCTGCCAGAGTTGTTCCTCTTCTTAAGAAGCCTACCCTTGATCCTGCTGTGCTATCTAATTTCCTGCCAATTTCTCTTCTCCTGCTCCTCTCTAAGCTTCTTGAATCACTGGTATCGCCTTAACTCTCCACTTTTCTGGAATCTTCTAATCTTCTTGATTCTGCTCAGTCTGGCTTTCTTCCAGGTAGAGGCACTGAGAGTGTATTGGTTGCCGTCCAGGATGAAATGGTTAGGCTGGTGGACACAGGTGGAGTGGGTGCCCTGATATTACTTGATCTGTCAGCAGCGTTCAACACGGTCGACCACTCCATCCTACTGTCCCTTCTTGCCCAATTTGGTATATCTGGCCAGGTGCTGGCCTGGTTCATGGAATTCCTGGAGGATCCTACTCAGACCCTCTCAATGCCACCTTTCTTTGCAAACCCCTGTCACCTCAGCTGTGGAGTCCCGCAGGGTTCCTCTCCATCACCAATCTTATTCAACATCTATATTTGGGTCCTTGTATGTATGATCCGCTCCTTCGTTGTCAGATGCTACTCTTATGCGGATGACACGCAGATTCTGATCAGACGTGACCTTGATCAAGCTGAGATGTTGTTGCGCCTGAGGAAGTGTCTGGCAGCTGTGGGAGAATGGATGAACTGCAATTGGCTCAAATTGAATGGGGATAAAAGCAAGGTGATGGTGGTGGGCTGTACCCCGGATCCTACACTTTGGGTGTCCTCCTTCTGGACTGATTCCCTGGGTCCCCTGCCTGTTCCTGTGAGCAAGGTGAAAAATCTAGGGGTCATCCTCTCGGCCACACTCAGTATGGATAAACAGATTACCGCAGTCTGTCAAGCTGGTCATTTCCAGCTTAAAGTCCTTAGGAAGTTTCTTCCTATGATTCCAGCCCCACATCACCCCCTGTGGTGGCTGCACTGGTACTATCACACCTAGATTACTGCAACGCTTTATATCTGGCTCAACCTGAGGGACAGATATTATGAATACAACGTCTGTAGAATCTGGAAGCGCAAGTCGCTACTGGCTCCCCTTTTGGTGCACATATCACTCCGGTACTTCAGGCCCTTCATTGGTTACCTGTGACCCAACGGATCAAGTTTAAAACGGCCTGTATTGTCCATCGCTCCCTCCATGAGTAGGGCGCCCAGCACCTACAAGCTAAGTTTGACTTTCACTGTGCCAGCCGTGACCTTCGCTCAGCTTCTCTAGGTTGTGTAGTGGTACCTAGATATAAAATGGCTCGTGATGGTGGACGAGCCTTTTCTACTGCTGCAGCATATCTGTGTAACGGGCTTCCGCTAGCTATAAAACAATAGCAAATTATTTAGCATTTAGAAAGGCTGTTAAAACGTACCTCTTCTGATTCTTTAGCGCTGTTGAACTGTTCTTACTCTCTCTAGCGCCAAGATACCTTCGGGTGACCGCACGCTCAATAAATACATATAACATAACATATAACATTTTGTCCAGAACAGTTGTTACAATGTCCTCCCCATTCTCCAATAGCCCATTCTCAGTGATGCTGTCAACCAAACAGTTATATGATCTCTTTTGTTCCTGAAACACAAAACTTCCAACAGTGATGATCAAAATATTGTCCTCAACATAATGAATGGAGCTAGTTAAAGCCGGAGTAAAGACCTCCATCAAGTCGTAACATGGCAGCTGAGGATTCTTCTGTTTTTTAAATAATCCGGCACAGACCGTAGGAATTTTAAGGAGGATTCCCCCTGCCTTTTTCTTTACCTTGTTCTTCCCCTTCCCCTTATGGTTACCCTTTCCAGACCAGCCAGTGACATTCCAAACAGTTGACTCTTTCAAAATAATATGATTCTCATATTTCAGTTTTTCTTGATTAGTACCGACAGTGGGCTGAGGAATTATGGTTTGAATGCCTTATGGGGCCAGGAGAAAGTCCTTAAGGTGCCTTTCTTTATCCCCCATGCTCAACTTCCCCTTCTCCGTGCCAAGCCCAGTGGCACCTTGTTCAATCTTACTCAAACCCTTGGCTATCTGGTTCAAAAGGGAAGAATGTCCTTTTAGTTCATCCAGAATACCAAGACACATTTCTTTCACCATGGTTTACACCCTTATTGACAGAGATGAAACCCAGGCCCTCAGGGGCATAATTTCAGCACAGTCAGGCTTCCCGTTGACCTTCTGATTATTCAAACCCTACTTCTCTTCAAGAAGGACTTCAGATGCATTGTACGACAAGTCCTACCCCAAAAAACATGGGCTGTATTTAACAGTGAGGCTGAAAGCTGAGGATGGTCTATATTGAGTACACCTTGCTAATGTTTTACTCCTGCACTTAATGGCTCATTGCCTAATATTTAATGTTCTATAGTTTGTGAGAGGGGGCCCATGCCACTGCCCTGGGACATGGGTACATTAACCAGCTCACTTTTCTGAACTCGAAAATACTTGTCTATTGTTGACTTTCCAGGTACATTGCCCTTGTTGGTCGCACATTGCTCCATATTTATCCCAGGCGATTCAGGCAGTGATGGATTGTCTGATGCCAGAGATAGAGACAAAGGCAACAGCTTAAAGTATCCATCATATTTGTGACTACCAGGGGGGTCACCAGAGTGGAGTCTTTAACTGAGTTCCCT
Organism: Ambystoma mexicanum; assembly: GCF_040938575.1. Taxonomy (NCBI): domain Eukaryota; kingdom Metazoa; phylum Chordata; class Amphibia; order Caudata; family Ambystomatidae; genus Ambystoma; species Ambystoma mexicanum. The sequence continues at coordinate 112,387,489 of NC_090930.1, forward strand.
CCCTTTCTCTCTCAGGTCGCAAATGGTCACACAGATGTTTAGGTGTACTTGATCACCGCCTGATCTAGCACGTGATACAACACGTGTGCACAACAAACTTCGAACTTTCCATATGGATTGATCACTGTGCAGAGTGCTCACGGCCCTCTCTATGGAGGGATCTCTTTAACTCGCTCACTCTTACCTACAGTACAGCAGCACTAAAAGTTGTAGTGCTCAATAGTGCCCCAATTCAACAGGCGCCTAATGTTCCAGTGCACTACATGATAATAATGCAACTGATTTCAATATGTTACTTGCAGAGTTGATTTCTTGATGCTCCCGTATGATTACCAAATGAGTGGCTCAAAGGCCCTCTGGCCAACAGTCACCACTCTGGTAAACTCCGATAGACGAATCGTAATCAGTCTGAGATGTAAAACTAAATGCCGGACAATTGGCCTCATTACGAGTTTGGAGGCAGCCATGGTGCTACTAGCACCAAGGCTGCCTCCAAACCGGGCTCCATTACCGGGTTCCTGCAATGGGGACTTACCGGGTCCTTCCGACATAGGAGGACCCGGTGTGTCCTCCTTGCAGGAACCACTCCCCATTCCCATTTGAGCCCCCATAGGGCTCAATGGGAATGGGGAGGGAGGTAACAACGGTCACATTACAAGTGTCCCGTTGTTACCTCCCTCTTCCCCTCGCGGGACCTGGAAAAGACGTCTGGTTTTACCAGACGTCTGATCTGGGTCCCACAAAGGGAACCTCGTAATCAGCCCTGACGGAATGAAGGGGGCCGGTCCCGTACCGGCCCCCTTCATTCCGTCAGCGCCAGGGTCGTAATGAGGCCCAATGTCTATTTATGTTCCGAATTTACTCTGAATGTATCTGTGTGGTCAAAAAAGTCAGAAGAATGCTCCAAGTAGTTTTGTAGAGGACTCAAATTCAGTTAAGAGTCATTAACTAACACACTGTTGTCACTGATAACAATGTCCCTCCAAATACAGAGCTCATTGCAACAGCTCCCACTCAATAGCTGCTGCAAGCAGGCTCAGGAGCTACCTCAACGTTTATAAAGACCTATGTAACCCCAGCCTATCCTTACAGCTCCTCCACGAACAAAGCTCCAGAATCTGGTACCTGCTTACACTTGCTTTCTGCTTTCAGACCCTCAATGCAGTGCAGTGTAGTGCTTCACGGCCTCACAGCCTCTCCAAAGCTCTCAGTCTCTGGCAAGTCTCCAACAGTAGGTCTCCAACAGCAGGAAGAACTACACTAGAAGAGAGGACCTTCCAATGTCGTTGCACCTTCTTCCACCTAAAACCTATTGCGCTTTTCAGTAATATAGCTTTCAAACAGGATCCCCAAAATTATATTAATTGTTGTCTGGGATTTAATGAATTTGTGTTCATTGTACTCATTTATTGTTTGTGTTTCAAAAGCACAGCACCGGTTGCAGCACCGACTGGCATCTGTCATCTCTCCTTGTTAATCTCTTCTTTCCAGTCTGTAGAATCACTTCGAAAATACCACTCAGGTAATCTGTTCCTGCTATGGAAAAAGGACCCTACATTCAGTCCCATCTGGAAAAGACCTTCTTAAGAAGATTTCCCCATCAGCAACTTCGAGTTGGAGTCCAAATCAGTTACTCTATGAGACCTAGCTCCACTGAATGCTCATATAAATTGACACGTGCTGCCTTTGTGTTGAACCCTCTTTTTGGTTTTTGCTCTTAACTAACAATAATTGTAACATCTGAGAGTGACCATTGTTTGCTGAATTTAACTATAGCAATCTATGCGGCGGGAGTTGACACAGAGAAGATGATTACTCCAGTGCAAATACTGCCTACTAATTATGGGTATATGGAAACCAGGGTTAGCCCACAGTCTGGAAGTGCGCATTTCTGATATGGTGGTTACAATTACCTTGAGGCTGTACATTTTTGAATCCTAGTTCATTTTGCATGTATTGTCAACATTTATTAAAATGGATGTCCATTGATTGCTCAAAATCGGGAAATAATATTAGGGAAATGCATAGTCATGGTTTTGACAAACCGATGCAAGCTAGGAAAAAAGAACTCTGATATAACATTAGGTGTTTGACCAATCATAATGTAGCGATATATAGGAAAAATGTAAAATTCCTAAAAAAAAGTGTGGTCCAATGACTGGATTACTAACTGGATTACTAACAGAGAGTGTATTATGAAGTTCAATCTGTTCTCAAATTCCCTGGTGGAAGTGAAAACTTTTCATGAAACCTCTCATTATCTTCTGCGTTACCCATCAAGAGTTTTTTATGAATAGTTTTATGCAATTCAAAATTAACTTATTTTTTAACAAATTAGATTTTAGGTGCTAGAAGTAATATTCTGAGAGTAGTCAGAGTGTGCATTTTTATAAAATGTATGTTGAATCTTCAAAGCATATTTTAATTGAATTCCACTGCCTAGCAATGAGAATGAAATTATCCATGATTAAATTTGTACTTAATGAAATAAACCTGTACTCTGAGCAATTTTGGGAAGAATTGTTATGGCACATCATGTTTCTTTATCCATTGCAGTTCTAAAAAAAATGTAAAGCAAAATGGGATTATTGTGATGCTCATTATGTGCTGTTATTAGGTACTTCTTGTCTTGTCTCTTATTTTCTGGAGTATGTATGTACTTATATTATTTAATTCTATTGTGAAGTGTATCTTAATCTTTTAATTTGTGTATAAGTATGTTTTTTAAAGGTTTATTAGTAACCATATCACAAAATAAAAATAAATAAACTGTTACTCCCCTGTCGGATGGATTGCTTTGTTTTGCTGTTTTGCCAAAACGTCCTCTTCTTCCTATGTGTCTGAGTTTAAATACCCAGCAATCTCAACCCATATGGCATCTTTTGACACATCATTTTTAGATTGGAATGAGCCTCTGATAGGTTGCCACTGAGCAATACTACACGTACAACATTACAGGTTGATGACCAGCCCTAGGAATCTGCTTATTTGAAGACGCAAGTAATGATTGACGCTGACATTGTGACCTTTGAAATTATCTCGAAAATGCATTCCCATGGATTTGGCCTCCCTACAGCAGAATACTGGAATTTTAATGTATTTCGTTGAGTATGGGAACATGTCATTTGTCATCAGTAAACACAGCTAGGCCCACTTACTCTTTTAAGCATTTATCAAAGTGATTGTTCCTGGGGTCTGGACATTGTTGTTTCATAGAAGAGTTGACTTCAGCACAAACAAAATGTTTGTTTCACTTAGAGGTCATATGTTAAAATAGAAATGGGACCATCTGGCAGATCATGTCACCAAAAATCCTGTTCATTGAATGTGACTGAATTATTTCTTGGAACTTATTGAAATATTCCTCTGCTGAGTCATTTGAAACTGTGGTGGTGGCCGAGCCTATTAAGCCAAGCAAACCAGTGTCCATGAAGAACCCAGTGAGCCACAAAGCCAGGAATTGGAATATACTAGCAGTGAAGGTAACTCTGGTAGAACCAAAGTAGGGGGCAGGAAATGTGTTGGAACAGACCACTGCACCAAGGGTGCATAGAGGTCAAGGAATACACTGTGGAGAAGGAATGGAAAATACCTCCTCCCATTGTTGAAGGTGCCTAGCCAGTGACCTCGTGGGAGTGCTTTGTAGGATCAACAACAGTCCAAATGGTGGCCAGGCCCTATACATGCCAAACACAAGGAGATTTGGTCAGCCGTCAGAACCTGCTATTAGAATGTAGCCATTAAAACTAAACCCAGCTTTGCCAGACATAGAGGGAAGCGACGAGACCCAACAGGATTAGTGAAATGTACCAGGAAAAAAGAAAGCCACACCAAAAAACTGGGAGCTCCATTCTCTCCATCACAAGGAAAGGGAAAGGAAGAGTGAGGCCAGGAGTGGTGTCTGGAGTGTTACGGTCACATGCACATGCAGTGCACAACTGAGCATGTAATTTAAGGGAAGGTTTATTTTGTACTGGAAATGGAACAGGTTCCACCACCCCAGGGATGGGGAGTCCCAACAGTATGGAGGAAGAGGGTCAGGATGTAGGAGCTTACACTATTACAGCATACAGTAACAACTTATTGCAAGTATGCATAACGGAAAGTGATGCAATGACATTTAGAAAACACAATCACCTGACAAACAACTGATTCCTGAGAGTACAATGCAACTGGATGGGGCAGGTTACCGCCACTGATGCTAAACTCGTGGGAGGAGAAGGTCATCCCTGCAATGGACCTCGCTGGACAGGAGATGACCAGGAGCCAGGAGCTTGATGCCGGATCCCAATAACCTGGTGGTAAGTAAGTGCATGGTGTGTTCTCAAATTTGACTTGCATACTTGGTGTCAACAGTGCACATGACTACATCCTATGTTGAGAGCTGAGCTATCTAGTTCTGCTCCACACAGCCCAATTCACAGCCCACATGTCTGTAATAAACCTGTAAACCCATTACAACCTAGGGAATTGTGATATGAAGATGACATGCCCAAGAATGTAATGAGCAACGCTGAGCATGCACATGGATGGCAAGTGTAGTATTCACACAACTGACAAAATAATATGTATTTGAATTGAAACCCAAGAACAAAGCCAACTGTTCTTCACAAACGGGAGGGCAAGACTATTTTGATTTCTTTTCATACCATATGTGTAGTAATTTGAAATTTATTTGCTTGCAGTGTTAAGGCTCACTAACAATAAATAGCTGTTCATATTCCCTTTATTGCAATTTCTTGAATAGAATTCTCGGTTGGGTTGATTTAATAGGTTGATACCAATGGGCCATGCTAAATCCGTACTGCTCTCTGACAGGTTACAATGATGTGTGTGATGGTTTATTGTGTATGTTTTATGGATAGTAGGGTGCAGGGACTCTTGTATTAGCCACCTGCCAATGTCTGGCTGCCTCTGATCTTCATTCTCTCTAGGTATTGCAAAGGGGTGGTTGGGAGTGGGGGATTCCAGTATGCTCTATGCATTCCTTAGTCCTCTAATTGTGAATACTGATGCTGACAACTGAGTAAAGACAATAACCTATATCAAGAAGGCCCTCCCCTTCAAGGAGCACAAGGATGCCACACTCACCATGTTAAAGGACGTTGGGCCTCATTCCGAGGTGGGAGGTAAGGGATGCCGGGCACCGGTAAGGAGACCGGTGCCGGTAATCCCTTACCGCCCAATTCTGAGGTCCCTTAGCGGGAACTGCAAGGGACTAGTGGTCGGACCACACGTCCCTTACGGGTCCCGTTAGGGGACCAGGGCGCTAATTACGGGCGTGCCTTTGGCTCAAATGGGAATGGGGAATGGCATTTGGAATGGGGAGTTACTGGGTCCGCCTAGGGCGGAATGTCCCGGTAAGTCCCCACTCCACCAGATCAGACCCGGACACGATTTTGGAGGCAGCCATGGTGCTAATAGCGCCATGGCTGCCTCCGAAGTCGTAAATAATATAACATGATTGGTCAGTCCACGATTTTCCTTTAATACAATAGGTAAAAGCACAGTGCTAACATGGGTTTCATTGCTGGAGTAAGACCACGAGTACCTCACAGTATAGTAAAGTGTGTGGGGTGGGGGGTTCAGATTACTGTACACAGTGAACTTTGTTCATCCAGTAGTTGATCAAAGAGTGGCTTACCATACAGTGGGATTGCAAAAAGGGCAATGCGAAGGAACAGTTAGAGTCTGTGAAGGGGGAGGTTGTCAACTGCCGGTGGATGGGTACAGTGGAAGCTTCCCAACTGCCAGTGGACCCGCTAATGATCACGGGGACAAGGTAGAACATGGCTGAGGGGTAATTGCTGCAGAGGGGCACAGCCTTTGTTTTTTCATGTATTTTTCTTAGTTTTGTGGTGTTGCTTGAACCATGCATGCACAAATGCCTGGATGGTGGTCCTCAAAAGCAGAGGTTGTGCCCCCTTAGTGTCTGATCCATCAAAGTTCACTTGCTTGCACCACTGCCAATACTGCTCAAAGGTTGTTAAGTGCCTGAAGAGTATACAGCCATTAACCCTTGGCCAGTGCTTGCATGTAATGATGATAACTTCATTGTCGGCCTCCAATGGAAAAAGGGGACCCAGCATAGGGGTGGAGAAGGTGACAGGTACCATAATGGGGCCAGGTGTGAAGACATGGTTTACTTGGATAGGACCATTTGAGGAAAATAGCAGGTTCACCTTGGTGGGGGCTGTCAGGAATGGTATAGATCTGCCACCTACAGTCAGCCTCCTAATTCCCATCAGAATTCTTAAGTGTAACCACAAAGGTGTAAGCAGACATCCCCAGCATTGTACCAGCCTATCAAAATAGTTTGAGTCGTGTTGCACAATGGGCAAGATGCAAGAAAAGCCACATGTGCTCTGTCAGCTTGAAGAACATTCACCAACTACTGAGTGTTGCATCTCCTAGGTGCTTCAAGGGTGGTAATGCTGCAAGTAGTGCGAGGGCCCGGAGGCAAGTGCAGGGACTGGTGTGGGTGCCTGGAACCTGTGAGGTTGTGAGGTGATCCAGGCAATAAGTCAGCTAGCTGAGCAGAAGGAGGTGGTAGCAGGTAGAAAGCAGAGGTTAGCATGGGAGAGGTAGAGAGAAGGCAGAGGAGAAGAGTACATTCTTGAGGAGTGTTTGAAATTTATGGAGATCCGGCTCGAGGCAGAGATAGGCAGGGAGATTGTTCAGCATGTGGCCCCTGCAGAGGAAAAGGATCTACCCCCCAAGTCTCTATCTGGAAAACGGCTCACTCTCAGAGAATTGGAGGAGGATGAGCAGAGCGCTCTAGGGGGAGTGTATTTGGGAAGAGTGTTTTGTAAGTAATGCGGGCTCTGGCCCCGGAAAAGCCTAGTGAACTATGCAGAGGGTCTTGTACATGATCCTTGCAGCCATGGGGAGCCAGTGGAGGGATTTCAGTGCTGGAGAGAAGCAGCCCCCGGGCTTAAGGCCAAGGATAAGTCTCACAGTGCTGTTCTGGATGAGTAGTAAAGGTCTGAGTCTAGAAGTAGGGAGACTGAGAAAGAGAATGTTACACTAGTCAAGAGAGAACCAGAGCTCTGGAGACAATGAGCCTCTGTGGGGAAAGTGAGAAACGGTAGGATTCCTCGGAGGAGGTGCAGCTGGTAGTGAGATTTTTTGGATATATCTGAGATGTGTGAAGAGAAGGACAGAGTGGAATCAAATGTGACCCCCAGGTTTTTTGCCTCACTTGTGGGTGAAGGTGCAGGGCCAAGGGAGGCAGGCCAGAGTGAGTGTAGGAAAATGAGAGTCGGGTTCCCAATGAGAATAATCTTTGTCTTACTGGCATTAAGGCAGAGGTTGTTAGCAGCACACCAGGACTGAATTGCGGACAGACAGTCAGGAATGAGCAAGGAGGAGGAAGAGGCCAAGGTTAGCATGAAGGAGAGCTGGATGTCATCCGCATAACGCTGAAAGATGGGAATGAAGGAAGAGATCAAGTGGGCCTAGGCGATCATGTAGATATTGAAGAACCAGGGGGATAGTTTAGATCTCAGAGGGACCCCGCAAGTAGAGAGAGTGATAGCAGAGAGAAAGGGACCTAATTCCACCTGGGATGGACGCTCTGAGAGAAAGGAGGAAATCCACGCCAGGGCCTGATCAGTGATGCTCAGGGTATCATGGAGATGATTAATCAGAGTGTTATTGTTCACCGCGTCGAATGCTTAGGAGAGGTCAAGGAGAATGAGGACAGAAGGTGAGTTACAGTCGAGATTTGAAAGCAGGTCTTCACAGGTGTTCAGGAGAGCAGTTTCCGTGCCTCTGGATGCTCTGAAGCCAGACTAATGATTGTGGAGACAATCAACAGATTCAGTGTGGGGAGTAAGCTGAGATATAGCCATCTTCTCCAGTAGTTTGCCCAGGAAAGGAGTGATAGAAATAGGGTGATATAACGGTCAGCAGAAGGTTTTCTGAGTAGTGGGTGCACCAGTTAGTGTTTGAGAAAAAAGGGGAGAACTCTGGATGTGAAAGATAGGTTGCAGAGGTCTGCAAAGGCTGGAGATACAGTGTCAATGTTGTCCTTGATAGTTTTGGAAGGGCATGGATCCACCTGTTTGGAAGAGGCTTTCATAGACCGGACTAGCATAGTGACCTCCTCAGGCGTAGTGGGGGGAAAAGCTGGAAAAGGGAGAGATGGAAGAGTGTGAGAGGCCTAAGAGGGTTCAGAGGGTGTTGATGCATGTGTGGGTGAAGGAGTGAGAGAAGAAAGGACGTCCAAGGTTTTGTTGGTGAAATGTGCTTCCATTGCCGATCAGAGGGCTTGGATGGGTGCAGTAGAAGATGAGGCTGCAGAAGGTTTGGCCAATTCCTTGCAGACTTTGAAAAGTTTGTCCATGTTTTTAGATGTCACAGAGATGTGGGCTTGAATATGGGCTCTTTTCTTGGACCGGATGCACTGTCTATTTTGCCTTTGGAGAAGGCTAGCAGGCCAGTTTTTTCAGAGGATGCACTTGAGGTCACCCATGTCTGTTCTGCTGCTCTACACTTGCGTCTGAGGGCAGGCAGATCAGAGTTGTACCATGAATTGCACTTGTTGTGAGGCTTCATGCGCACCCTAATGACACGGTCAACAATGTCAACGATGTCAAGAGTGTTGGAAATTGAGAGATGCAAATTCGAGAGGGCTGGGTCAAGGTGGGAGCCAGCCAGAAGAGTAAGGGGCGGAGAGTAGGAGGATGCAAAGGCAGCCACTGACACTCTTTTCATGGGACAGGTGTCCTTGAAGACAGGAGTCAGTGTGGGGAGTGCCAGTGCTAGATGAGACAGGAGCGTAAGGTGGGAAGAGAGAAGAGAGTGATTGGTCTAGGAGAGTGCTGTAGTAAGAGAGGTAGAGAGAGGGATGTCAGTGAAGATGGGAGCATCCAAGGTGTGAGTCGGCAAAAGAGGGTAGAATGGATAGAGAGAGGGAGTCGCAGATTTTGGGGAAAGGTCCTGAAGAGTCTGGGGAGACCAGATGGATGTTTGGATCCCCCAGCAGGAGGAGTTATGAGGAGGTGGAGAGCAGAGAAGCGACCAGGTCAGCCCATTCAGAGAGGAAAATGGTGGAATGGCCTGGAGGCTTATAGAAGGTGGCCAAAGTAAGAGAGGAAACTGGAGAGAGAGCGAGCCTGGAGACCAGGCATTTAAAGGTGGAGTAGGCCTGAGTGGGAATGATGGAGACAGGGATCCACTCTGGATAGATCACGGCTACTCCCCCTCCTGGTCTTTTTGTTGTGGGCTCAGAGAGGATCTTGTAGCCTTCAGGGAGAAGTGTGTCAAAACTCGAAACAGAGCTTTCCTTAAACAATGTCTCAGTGAGGGCAAGAACATCAAGGTCCAAGACTTCAATTAGGTGGCAGATGTCAGAGGAGTGCTTGACAGCAGAGCGAGAGTTAAAAGTGGCAATATGGAGCAGATTGACACTTTTGAGAGGCTTTAAGGAGGGGTACATTGGACAGCTCTCCCCACCGCAAGTGGCTAGAGTGCCTGAGATTTGGAAATATGAGAAGGTAGATAGCCAGGAGAAGGTAGCAAGACAGGAGACAAGGCTGGTACTAGGGCGGTAGTGCATGTGGAGGTGAGGCAAGGTTGCCCTCCCTTGAAGAGGAGGGTGAACAATTGATAAGGCACGGGAGTATCCTATCAAAAAGGAGTATGTTTGGTTGAGGACCTTGTACCAGGACAGTACCATTAGATAGACATTAATGATGACCTTGGAGGAGGAGAAGGAGGCAAGAAGGACCTCCCAATGGGTGCCACCATTGATGTGTGAGGAGGAGTAGGGAGAGAGCAGAGTGACCATATGAAGGGTCAATAGGCCATGTGAAGGGACAAGAAGAGGATGTTGATAAGAGTTTCTCTGGCGGAAGCACTGACATGGGTGTCAGCAATAGGTAGGCCTGGGTTAGAGGCCACAGTGTCCTTTTTGATTTTCTTACTGCCAGATTTAGTGAGACGTAAAGGATAGGTGATGGAGAAGCATTTGGAAAAGATTGGGGAGATAGAACCATGCATCAACAGGGAAAGTGGGAGGCCCGATTGATGGCCTATTGACAATGACCAACTCAGCATCAGATTTTGAAATAATCTGTACCAAAAATAGAGGCCCTTGCCTCCAACAGACTATTCTGTGTAGTAGATTTACAAGACCAAAGCGAAAGATTGTGGAAGCTCCCTACTTGACTGTGATTAACATCTAATGGAGCCCAGCAATTCAAAATAATGAAGATCTATTAGATCCACTGGTGGACGCAATTGATGAAGCTTACACAATGGGGAAGTCATCTATAATAATATGTGGAGACTTCAACTTAACACATCCTGTGCACAACTTATCTACGGAAAGTCGAACTGGGCAACTAAGGGATAAGCGCACTCAAAAAGGTCTTGTATGTGAATCCCTGATAAAAATCTGCAATCCACATGTTCTAAATGGCAACTTGGAAAAACATCCGAAAACCCATATGGCATAGAGGGTTGCAGTCATCAGTAATTGACTATGGGCCTCATTACAAGAGTGCCGGTCTGGATACAATGGTGCCGATGAGCTTACTTTCACGTTGTTTCCAGACCGGTACACTACGGGTTTGCATGCCAGAGCCGATCTGCCCAACAGGGCAGACCCAGCCTGACAGAGTGGCCATGGTAGGCAAGCCATCACGGAATCACCAGCACAGTTAATACGGTTCCGGTGCTTCTGTGTTCCCCATTCTCATAGTGTCCCATAGCACTCTATGAGAATGGGGAATTACAATTTACCAGCGCTTGACTTTCCAGACCACTGGGGTTGTAATCCCCCAGTGTTACCGTAAAGTCAGGCACCAGTAAATATTCACAGGTCTGGCGGCAACTTGCCGGCATCACCGGCACGGTAACCGCCAGACCCGTAATGAGGCCTTGGGCCTCATTACGACCCAGGCGGTAAGTTACCGCCTGGGTCGTACCCTTACCACCATGGTGTAAACTAAGTTTACACCATGGTGGATGGCGGATTTACCGCCCCATTCCAAGGTGAGTGGGGCGGTAAATCCCCATTTCCCATTTTACCCTTCCCCATTCCCATTTTACCCTTCCCCATTTCCCATTTTACCCTTCCCCATTCCCATTTTTGCCCCATAGGGCATAATGGGAATGGGGAAAGGCGCTAATTACGCCACCATAAATTACGGTGGCGTAATTAGCATCATGGTCCCTTAGCGCCATGGATTTTAACACCTGCAAAAAGCAGCCGTTAAAATCACCATGGCGCTAACGGACCTTGTAATCAGGCGTTAAGGGTCGGCGCCATTTACGGCACCGTTAACCCCTTAACGCCTGATTCGTAATGAGGCCCCTTATATCTTCGTCTCAAGGAACCTGGTCAGTGTCATCGTCTCATTTGAAGTGATGAATACAAAGGAGAGTGACCACAATTGGTTGAAACTGATTTGGGCTCAAGGCTCAGACCGCCCCAACATGAAACAAGATCTGGACCTTGGGGTCACAAATAATGGCAATAGATTGAGATTAAATAAAAAATCAGTTGAACGTTCCATCGCCATCTATGAGGGGAGACTTAAAAGGGCCGAAACTGGAGGAAAGATGGTTTCTGTGGATTATGCCCCTATTCTTTCCTTATGCAGAACCAAATGCAAGTCCCCCAAATCACAGTATACAATCCATTGTCACACATTTGACCAAGTTGTAGCACTTAAAAAACAGGAAATGAAGAAACTCATGCGATCTCAAAAGACTGCTGTGAAGAGCATGATAAAAAAGTAAAAGGGAACAACACTCAATGGCTTAACAACCACAATCATTCCATAATCCAACAGGATGTGGAAAGGATGTTAAAAACAATAGCCAGGAAGTCAACAGCAGAAATGTACTTGATGATTAGTTCTCTATTGAATCCCGAACAATACCAGCAGCTAAACACGGTGACTGAGGCAAAATGGGTATCCTTCTTTGGGAACTTGTTTAATGACACTTCTGGGAGCTCCCCAAAAAATACTAACTCCATCTGGAAACTTGCATACAATCACAGGGATTTATTAATTCAAAATCAAATCATTAAATCCCTCTCGAGGACTGGGCTTGGATGGCTGGTCGAACATGACATTGAAGGAGAATCCAGAGCTGTGGACAACCTTGTTGGATCTGGTGCTGAAGAATGTGCTAGCGTCCAAAGCAATTCCATCATCATGGAAAACAGCACATGTAATTCCAATCTTTAAACATGGAAATAGAAGTGATCTGAGCAACTATCGGCCAATAGTACTATTGGACATCATGGTGAAAATTTATGTTTCCCTTCTCATCAAAAGACTCAATGAATGGGCCTCTAGCTCTGGCCATTTAGACGACTTGCAAGCATGCTTTACAAAAGGGTTAGGTACATCTCCCCCAGTCTTTCTCTTAGCTGTACTGAAAGCTAGCACTCTGCAAACTAAGACGAAGATACATCTGACTTTTGTTGACTTTTCAAAAGCGTACAACAGCATAAAAACTCCAGTACTGGAAATGTGCACCGGATCTACTTGAACAAACATAGGAGCTGTATTCAGAAACTTCAATTAGAATACAGCTCTACATGCGAGGACTTCTGAGCAAACAAATTCCGACCGGTAGGGGAGTAAAACAGGGCTGCTCCCTGGCACCTGCCCTGTTTAACTTATACATCTTGGACATTGGCAAATACATGACAATGATTAGAAGCTTCCCACCTAAAATTGGCTGTACTAGAATCACATACCTGCTGTATGCAGATGACCTTGTACTTCTGTTCTTCACCGCAATTGGGTTGCAAAGGCAACTGGGCAGATGCTGACATGAATAATCTTAAGGGCAACATTAACACAACAAAAATACTTACCATCAAAAGAGGCCAGAGTTAAAAAAAGATGAAGTTCAATTGGAGTTTGAACCAAACCAAAATTGAACCAGTGGCCTCATTTAAGTATCTGGGGATCCAGATATCGAACGGAACAGTGGAAGCGTATGCAAGTGAGAGCCTACGAGGGAAAAATAAAGGTTTAGCCAACCAAGCTACGATCTTGAAGAGAACATTTTGCAAATGTTCAATACTACCGCTGATTGAGTCTTACAGGGCCAAAGTGATCCCTACAATAACTTACTGCTCAGATGTCCTATTGGCAACCCTGCCCAAGCAGTGAGGAATTACCTAGGGACTTTTTTTGGAAGAAAGTTCTCAATTCTCAGAGGTTCATCCCAATATCGCTTCTTGGGACGGAATTGGGCCTGACATCCATTCCAATGGAAAACATTGTGCTTATTTGGCAAATGTATGCGGAAAGATGCTCCAGCAGTGCATAGCTGGATTAAAAAAAGAAGTGGAAAGGAATGAGACCTCTGCATTGTCCAACTGGGGAAAAAACACCCAAAGTCTACTGCTAACACTGGAAAGCTCGGTAGAGGAACTCCAAAACAATCCAGAAAGAGTAAAGAAAAAGCTTTCGACAGTGGATTGGATCAACACTTTAGAGGGCAGAGGTAAATATAAGCTGCACAAGACCATGGCATAAGAGTTAAGAAAACATGGGGAGATCTTACCCTTTCTCAAAGAATGTCCTGGACCGGCAATCAGAGTGCAGTTTATGCAAATCAGTTTTAATCTTTGCAATACCAAGGAAGTAACCTCCATGAGAACTGCGTTGAAAAGAGAAAAACAGGAGAAAACATGCAGATTCTGTGGGAAAAAAGACAAATGTGAACCTCTTGCCCATTTGTATACAAATTGCACAGCTCTAACACAGGAATGGTCACTGTATTTTGAGGACTTCCTGGATTTACCTTCTGAATAGAACCAAGACCAGCCTGATAATAGTAGTGGTGACATTCTTTAATAACTGTCTGGCTGCTAGATGACATTAATAGTGACAGGATGCTGTTTCCTGGCTATTCTTTGAGTTTGTTGACACTGTTGGACGCCTCAACATAAATTGGATAACTTGGCGGAAGCTTTGCTAAAAGGTTTATGTTTAAACTCATTTTGCAATAAAAAAAAGAAAGTGCCATAGGGGACACAAGGTGGTGCTCTTAACCTGGTAGGAACCTGAGGAATGTGACAGGAATGAAGCAGGCACACACGAACACACAGGGATGGGAAGAGGACAGTGTGAGAAGCAGAGGGTGGGGAATGACAGCTGGAACAGAGGGCAGGTGATTACTAGGCAACGTATAAGTGTGCACACAGCTAGATTCGATTTTTAGGCTAAAGGCAGAATAACACAATGCAGGATGACACAATGTGGGATGTGCACAGTTAGAATAACACAATGCAGGATGACATAATGCAGGATGTACACACAACTATGTTCGATTTGTAGGCTAAAAGCAGACTATCACAATGCAGGATGTGCACACAGCTAGATTCGATTTTTAGACCAAAAGCAGAATAACACAATGCAGGCTGTGCACACAGTTAGATTTGATTTGTAGGCTAAAAGCAAAATAATACAGTGGAGGATAACACAATGCAGGATGTGCACACAGCTAGATTACATTTTTCTGATAAAAGCAGAATAACACAGTGCAGGATGACTCAATGCATGATGTGCACACAGCTAGATTTGATTTTTAGGCTAAACGTAGAATAACACAATGCAGGGTGACACAATGCAGGATGTGCACACAATTAAGTTCCTTTTGTAGGCCAAACGCAGAATATCAAAATGCATGGTGTGCACACAGCTAGATTTGATTTTTAGGCTAAACGTAGAATAACACAATGCAGGGTGACACAATGCAGGATGTGCACACAATTAAGTTCCTTTTGTAGGCTAAACGCAGAATATCAAAATGCAGGGTGTGCACACAGCTAGATTCAAATTTTAGGCTAAAAGCAGAATAACACAATGCAGGATGTGCACACAGCTAGATTACATTTTTCTGATAAAAGCAGAATAACACAGTGCAGGATGACTCAATGCATGATGTGCACACAGCTAGATTAGATTTTTAGGCTAAACGTAGAATAACACAATGCAGGGTGACACAATGCAGGATGTGCACACAATTAAGTTCCTTTTGTAGGCCAAACGCAGGATGGCTCAATGCACGATGTGCACACAGCTAGATTTGATTTTTAGGCTAAATGTAGAATAACACAATGCAGGGTGACACAATGCAGGATGTGCACACAATTAAGTTCCTTTTGTAGGCCAAACGCAGAATATCAAAATGCAGGGTGTGCACACAGCTAGATTCAAATTTTAGGCTAAAAGCAGAATAACACAATGCAGAATGTGCACACAGCTAGATTACATTTTTATCCTAAAAGCAGAATAACACAATGCAGGATGCGCACACAGCGAGATTCGATTTTTCGGAGAAAAGCAGAATAACACAGTGCAGGATGACTCAATGCATGATGTGCACACAGCTAGATTTGATTTTCAGGCTAAAAGCAGAATAACACAATGCAGGATGACACAATGCAGGATGTGCACACAATTAAGTTCCTTTTGTAGGCCAAACGCAGAATATCAAAATGCAGGGTGTGCACACAGCTAGATTCAATTTTTATCCTAAAAGCAGAATAACACAATGCAGGATGCGCACACAGCGAGATTCGATTTTTCGGATAAAAGCAGAATAACACAATGCAGGATGACACATTGCATGATATGCACACAGCTAGATTTGATTTTTATGATAAAAGTAGAATAACACAATGCAGGATAACACAATGCAGGGTGCGCACACAACTAAATTCGATTTGTAGGCCAAAAGCAGAATATCACAGTTCAGGGTGTACACACAGCTAGATTCGATTTTGAGAATAATTCAATGCAGGATGACCCAATGCAGGATGTGCACACAGCAAAGTTTTATTTTTTTAAGGGGTATATTGAGCGGCAATACAGATACGATGGAGTAGATGATGGATCAGTGAAGGTAGTGGAGGAAGAGAATGTGTGCTTACGGTTGTGGGGGCTGACCTTCAGGGAAGTAAAGTGAGAGTTTGTCGGGAGTTGCACAGGTGAGTATCTGGCGGTTCTACGGGCAATAGATAAACATTCCACAATGATATGTCATCCTCTGGTAATTCAGTGGACCCGGAATGCATGGTTGTTTTGATCATCCTCCTTATGTTCATGGTGGTTGAGGTGTAGAGGGCACCCCTAGACCCGGAAACAGACAGAACCTTAGATGTGGGCCTTTGAGAATGGGCTGGCTCCTGCCTCCCAGTGCCACTGATTGGCTAATCTAGGAGAGAGTAGCCAATGGTGGGGAACCAGGCACCAGGCTACCATTAAAGCAGTAATAAGGGTGGGGCCATCTTGGAGGAGGAAGTGATCAGCAGGGCCAGTGCACTAAGAATAAAGTTACAGCCCTTTCCAAAGCATCCACTTTAATTGGTTGCCATTGTGAGCAAATTGTGCCGTGTAGAGTCCATAAAACACAAGAGTGTGTTTATATTAATATAAATCCTTGCAGTTGGAGATGCGTGTCATCACGTGGCGTAAAATGCAAAATGCATTTAAAGTGAAAGTACAATTATTTTGATGATGCTGGGGCCTGTGCGCAACACTGTGAAAGCCACGATGGCGTACCTTCTTTCCGAGGCAATCTGGAGCAGGTGAAAGACGAGTGGACACGTGCGCCGGAGCGCGATGATCAGCTGTTTCTGGTTGTAGTAGAAAAAGAAAAGAGAAGCGACGTGCCTGGCCCTCAAGGTGGGCCTTTGAGAATGGGCTGGCTCCCGCCTCCCGGTACCACCATTGGCTAATGTAGGAGAGAGTAATGTGGGCTGACTGTAGAGCCTTAAAGTGTTATGATGAGTGGTTATGAGAAAGAGGGTCTCATTTTAGTTTTATCTACTGAATGCCTTGCCATGCCTAAAACTAATTCATATATGTTCTACTTACAACTTTACAAACATCAAGTATTTAGTCTAGCCACAAAACTGACCTGCAGATTTACAGCATGGACTAAAATATGTTCATGCCTACCAAAACATGACTGTCAATTGCATTTTCTCCAATGACAAAATATCTTGTACTCACTACCTACCAAGAATTATATGGTTTTTACTGAGACTAGTACTTTCTCTGGCTACATAAAGATTATGGATTTAAATGAAGCCACTTCTATGCGAATCTGTAGGAGATTTGTTTGGTTATATTAAGGGGGTAATTCATAGATTTCAGCGCAGAAGCAGCACACGCAAGCAGCGCAGGGAGGGAGCGTGCGCCAGCGTGCCACAGCCGTGTGCGCTAAACAGCATTCTGGCGCACAGTGTATTCATGGAATTACCAAGCCATTTTGAGCGCTGGCGCAGAGAACATCCAGCAGCACCAGTTACGTCCCCGAGAACTCTTCTTGCGCAAAGAAAAGGCATTGAAATCCCCAATGCAGCGCAAAGGGCCGTGCTAACCCTGCACCAGCTTACAGGACCAGTACACTGTAATCGCGTGAAAATATTACGCGCACCCCGCTCATGGCAGCCAAAAGTGTGAAAATGTACTGGCGCACCCCTCGGAATACGCGTATCCCGCTCGCGCCAGGTAAATTGCGTAGAAAAAGCACCACCCTGTGGTGTGGGCTGCCTGCGGGGCATGCCCAGGGTGGATGGCCTGCCTGTGGGGCATGGGGAGGGTGAGTGGGCTGCCTTTGGGTCATGCCCAGGGTGGATGGGGTGCCTGCATGTAATTCGGTGGTGCGCAGGAAGTTTCACACGCGATAGGCCTTGGCCGAGCGGGGAACCTGTATTTCGGGGGTTCGCGGGAAGTTTAACACGCGATAGGCATCGGCTGAGCGGGGTACGTGTATTTCGGGGGTGCATGGGAAGTTTAACACGCGATAGGCCTCGAGCGAACGGGGTACGTGTATTTCGGTGGTGTGCGTGAAGTTTAACACGCGATAGGCCTCGGGCGAGTGGGGTACGTGTATTTCGGGGGTGCGCAGGAAGTTTCACACGCAATAGGCCTTGGCCGAGCGGGGAACCTGTGTTTCGGGGGTGCTCGGGAAGTTTAACACGCGATAGGCCTCGGACGACCGGGGTATGTGTATTTTGGGAGTGCGCAGGAAGTGTAATACGCAATAGGCCTCAGCCGAGCGGGGTACGTGTATTTCTGGGGTGCGCGGGAAGTTGTGCACGCGATAGGCCTTGGGCGAGCGGGGTACGTGTATTTCGGGGGTGCGCGGGAAGTTTCACAAGCGATATTCCAGGCGAGAGTGGGCCACGTGTATTCTGAGGGGTGCACTGGGAGTTTTACACGTGATTTCGCTAGCGCAAGAGGGGTACGTGTATTTTGAGGGGTGCGCAGGGAGTTTTACACGCGATTTCGCTGGCGTGAGAGGGGTAAGTGTATTCTGAGGGGTGCGCGGGGAGTTTTACACGCGATTTTGCTGGCGCGAGAGGGGTACGTGTGTTCTGAGGGGTGCACGGGGAGTTTTACATGCAATATCGCTGGCGCGAGATGGGTATGTGTATTCTGAGGGGTGCGCGGGGAGTTTTACACGCGATTTCACTGGCGCGAGAGGGGTACGTGTATTCCGGGGGTGCGCTTGGAGTATTACACGCGATTTGGCAGTGTGGGTCCTCCCGGGAGTGCCTCCTCCCCCTTCCCCAGGCCCTGCAGGCAGCCCACACCACAGGGCACTACCCAACACCCCTGGCCATGCCCCGCAGGCAGCCCATCCACCCTGGGCATGCCCCACAGGCAATCCAACAACCCTGGGCATGCCCCGCAGGCAGCCCACATGGCACCATGCACTTGTGAGCCCCAACACATGTCCCACCCACCATTGATGGCCACCTGCCAGCAGGCCCCGACTCATGTCCCCCTGAACCCCCACCCACCCAGCAGTGACGGGCACCTGCCAGCAGGCCCCGACTCATGCCCCCCTGCACTCCCACCCTCCCAGCAATGACGGGCACCTGCCAGCAGGCCCCAACAAACAAAATATCCTAACAAAACAGACACATGTCCCTAAGCCAACCCTAATCCCTCTTGCCCCCCAGTCCAAGCATGCAACCATCCACAGAACCCACTCCCAAATTACCCATGCCATTATAGTCTAAATGAACCACCATGCCCATGCAGGAATGCACAACGGAGCCATACAGTGGCAACACATGACTGAGGAAATGTGAAATGAGACATGCACAAAACCAATGACCGAACACAACACCAATTTAGAAGTTAGAAAACATGTATTACAAACATAATGAACTGACTTGGAGGAATTGTAAAATGAAAAACAATGTACAATGACAGATTTTGAAAAACAAAATTGCAAAGAAGTAAAAAAGCTAAATCATGTACAACAAAAATTTGGCCCATTGCCAATGTCCATAATAAAAACATTATCCAAATAAAAAAAATAAAAAAAAACATTGATCCATGGGAATATAGAAAAAGAAAGTATGGACAAGTCCGCAACTATATACAATGGAAGTCCAAATGGTCCATGATTCACAAACAAAAGGAAACCTACAAAAAAGTCCTATGAAGAAAAACTATATACACAAAGTGGAGCAATGTCCATAACTCTAAAATAAAAGAAAAACAAAGGAAACCTAAGACTAATGAACTATATAAAATGGCGGCGGTCAAGTCCTACGGCTCACTCTGTGATGTTCCCGGCCAGGGCATCAGCGAAACTCCACGTCGATGTACCGGAGGCGGGCCTCTTCCCTGTCCTCGAGGTTTCGCAGGGATGCTGTTATGGCCTGTTACAACTCCCTGCGAGTTGCCTCGAGGCAGTCAGCCCGCCTCAATGCCATGTGCATGGAGTTCCGTCGCCGCTCAGCATCTATCCGCATCTATCCACAGGCCCAACCGCTGCCTCACGGAAGACACTCCCATTCCAGGGTCCTCCTGCCCTCCGGCCGATGCCTGCCCCTCTGATGTTGATGGCCCCAAGCCATGATGCCCCCCATGCTGAGCATGCCGCTGCCTCCGACACAACTGCCTCTGCCAGCAGAACGGCATCCGGACTGATGGAATCCACTGGCATCATCGTGCCCTGCCCGATGATGCCGGCACATCCTCCATCTGCTGGGGTCCAGTTGCTTGGGTGTCCACCCCTGCTGGACCTCTGACTCCTGACTCTGGCAGGGATGGGATCTCCCCCGAGCTGCCTGCATTGGTCGGGGCAGGTCCACAGGGGTCCCTGGTGGCATCTGGGCCGGAAGACGGCATGGAGGACAACTGGCGCATAGTCTGCACAAAGGAGGAGAGGGCCGCCAGAGTGCCCAACAAATGTATGAAACCCTCGACCATGGCCCCTCGCAACTAGTCCACGTAGGCATGCATCTCTTCGTGATGATATGCGTGGTCCCCCCAGGAAGCACGCATGTCATCACGAATGTCACGCATGCACAACGCGACACCAATCAGGACAGACTCCATATGGTCACGGGTCCCCTCGTCCGCAGGTAGAGAAGTGCCAGATGACGTGGACATCCCCCCTACCTGCGGACGGGCCTGGTATGGGGCATCCCTGCTGGGTCATGGTGGTGCAGTCACAGTGTCAGGGACAGTGACATGCACAGGCCCCTCCACAGTGACCTGTGCTGCCTCCTGCCCCTGGCCCTGGACTGCACCACTTGCACCAGTGGTGCTACCCCCACCAGGCCCCATGTGCCGCTCAGTAGCGGCCTCCTCCTCCTCTGTGCACACCACCAACCTGGATGGCTCCACACCGTCTTCTGCCATCGCAAGTCCCTGCGGGGGCTCACCCGCCCCTTTTGCTGCAGCCGTACTGGCAGACGCGGCACCAGTCCCCTCGCTCCCGGATGATGTTAATTCCTGGGAGGGTGATTGGGCCTTGTGTCGCTGGCTGGTGGAGGCATCCCCGCCGCTTTGCTCCACAGCGCCATCTCCACCCTCTTCTTCACTCGCTGCTGTGTAGAGGGAGACATAGAACGCAGGCATTAGGGTACTATACAATAGTCCCCATAGACAGGAAGCAATAGCACATGAGTGGCACTGTCAAACGTCACTTCCATCATGTCCCTCCACAACACATGGGTCAGTGCAGGCAACACACATGCAGGAACTGACATGGAACATGCAACAATAATTTGCATCCCTGTCCACCGCACCATAGAAACATCCAATGGTGGCCCTAAACTCACATGCATCATAGGACATGCTGATCACATGCACACGCATCACCAGAGGGTCATGCATCTGGCCCCGTATGCCCACAGACACAGTGGATACAAGGATGAGTAGGCTGTATCAGTGATTCAACACATTGTCACGGACATGTGTCATGCATCCATGGCGCACACACTATTCTGACACACGGACATGTACATCATGCATGTCCATCACAGCAGCACACATCTCTCACACCCCAAACTTGTCAAAGTACAGGCACAGGCATGCATACATGTGTGCATTCCGCATGCTGCTCAGCATGATGCATTGTAACACATACACCGTCCATGTGGGTCACGCCTGACTAGACTCACATGCAGCACCATCATTTCCCTGCACACAAACATCCATACATGACCCATGTCACACATGCAGCCGAGTAGCTAACTAAAACCATGCTTCAACATGCACTGTTTCAACGCGAATGCATGGGCACTTACTGCTCGACTCCAGATGGGCCTACATCCTGAGGATCTGGTGGTGAAGCACTGGGTGAATGCGCTCCAGGACCCTCATCTGCTTTGTGGTAAGCAGAGCCCGGCGCTCCAAGTGGTGCCAGGCCTTCTTGAGGGTCCTGGACTTGTATTCCTCCCAGCGCTTCAGGACGTGTTTGATGTTGTGGGGTGCCACGCCCTCCGCGTTGATGGCACCCACTATGTCCTTCCAGATCCTCTCCCGTCCTTCCTTGTTGGCGCGCAATGGTGTGAAGAGGGCATCATAATGCCCCAGAACTTGCTCCACCAGGATACCAACTTCCTTTTCACTGACGCTGGTAGCCCTCTGCCTCTGTGGTGCGGGGTTGCAACTGGTGCCGGAAGGTGTTGTGTCAGCAACCCCCGAGGTAGGTGTGGGTGGGGAACTGGGTCCTGGGGCTGGGCTGTGGAGTGATGGAACACCAGTCGGGAGTCTTCTGTTCCAGCACGGGTGGTCACAGCAACTGGACCCCTGCAGATGGCAGATGGGCAGGCACCAAATGGCAGGGCACAGTGGCAGCATGTAGGCAGACAGCAGCAGTTGGCTCATGTGAGGCTGGTTGGGGCTCTGGGGGGCAGTAATTCAGCTTTCTAGGCAGGAGCGTGGTCTTCCGTGTGTTGTCGCGTGGCCAGCTTGATACGGAGTGATTTGGCACGTGAAAAAACTGCACGTCAGCGTGTAATTCGAGGAAAGGCCCTTAGCTTATAAGCGCGTATGTGATGTTACACGCGCGGGCCTTTCCCTGCCACGGGTTGAGGGTCCCACATGGGTTTCCATCGCTCTGTACATGCTTTTCGTGGAAAGCGGTGCGTGTGTTTTCCAGGCGTTGGGGTTCACACGCGATTACTTCATAGCGGGTGGGTGTTGGCTTTGCGTTCTTCTTCTACACGCAAGGCAGACGGTGAGTCGCACATGCTATTTTACCCACTGTGGGTGTCCCTGTTTGTCGCGTAGCCCTTTTCTTCCCATACTAGCCTGCGTGTTGATCATGTACGTATTTTTTGGGTTCCTGGCTGCCACAGCGTACTGCGTGTGTTTTTTTACATGCACGTGGGCTACAGGGGACTCCTTATCTCTTTTTCTTGCTTTTATGGGATTCCTGTGCGTTGCATGAAACATCATTTCTCCTAGGGGCCCACAGAATGGGACACTCATCGTATCTGTATATACGTGTTTGTTGTTTGCGCACACTTTTGTAATGTGCAGGGACGCTACCGCCTGCCTTCGTGTGGCGGACGTGTTTAGGCCTGTGCGTGTCTTTGGCCGTGCGCAGGTTTCCCCTATTCAATTCCATGAATACGTGTTGTTAGCGCGCGTGTGGGCGTTGCAAGCATTTACCTCCCGTACTTCCCCCGTAATGCCCACATTTTCACACGTTGTTCCCCATTCCGCGTGTTATGCCCCATGTTCTGCCCACTTTTCTTGTGTGCGTTCCACGTTGTGCGCTTTCCCTGTGTGTGTCGCGCACAGCGTTTGGTGATGTGTGCGCCCGCGTGTGCTATCCAAGGATTTGGTACACATCCCAGGGTTTACATGCGCAATGCATTCCATGAATCGACGAACGGCTGCGTGCGCGGCTTTTGCACGCGTGCACTGCGATTTTCACGCTTGAGCTCCCCTTTTCGGTGAACATTAATTCCATGCATTACCCTGTTAGTATCTCGTGGTATTGTGTGGTATTTTAGTATGCTGGTATTTACTTATCTTTTGGCAATATAATGTGCTAAACCTACTGGGGTATTTTTATAGTGGTGAGACTAATTGCCTAATAAATATATCACCAGGATCGCTAACAGTAAACAATTACTGGACTTACTGGACTTAGTACACTCTTATCTGCTTGCCATATCTTATGTACAATACCACGTTTATGCCCTTTTGACTCTGTCTCAAATTACATTGATGATTTCACATCACAAAATTGTTGTACTCACACACACGCGTAGGATTTCTGAAAAACTCAGCTCCCAAGAGCAATTTACCTTATGCTTTGCCACACATAGTAAAGTGATTAACCGCATGCAGTACAATTTGCTTACCACCTGTTGGACCTCACACAATAATTCAGACACATAATGAAAACACTGAATCTAACTTGTTTTTCCTTTTGTGGCTTTATAAAATGTATTTCTATCTCACAACAGACGGTCAAATATTTCTCCCATACAATTCACTCTACTCAATTTACGGCATAATTACTAGATCTGTTGGGATTATTCCCCTACTCAGCTTGGCAGTGACCCAGGGTCATTCACAGATAAGGTCGCTCGAGACTTTGCAGCTTTTCTAAGGACTGCCAATCCAGGAGAGAGGCAGCCTCAGCCCACCAGACAATCAGCCCAGCAACCAGCCTTCTTCTCCCTCCGTCAGCGAGTGCAAAAATTCCCAGCACTCTCTGCTTGAAACTCTTTTCACAAAACCCTGTCACTCAAAAACTAACTTCCCCTTGACAAGATCATCCCGCTAAAATAGCACATGATTTCCTCTATGCCTTTCTCATTGCGCACAATAAAATGATACATCTCTCTTGCACTTCCTGCTCCAAGACAATTACATGTCTTTAGGAGAACGGATCTCACATTCTCTCGAAAAAGGAAGCATACTGAAGAGAATGGAAGGCTATTGGCTTTGTAGTATCTTTGGCCTGGCAAAAGGTCTACCTGTAGAGTTGGAGCTATCATTGACATCAACACACTTGTGTAAAGGCGCGTTATAAATGACTTATCATATCATACCTGTCAATGTTGTGGGTTCACAGAGATGGTGTCTGCTGGTCAGGAAATATAAAAGAGCCAATCCTGGACCCCTAGCATATCTTCATGTCACTCGGTGTAAAGAACACCGTGAAATAGATAGCGGGTCGTGCCTCGTTACATGCAAGAATTTCCTAACTGAAATATTTGTATAAACTACCTGCAGATTACATTTACTATGGTCTGCTCTGGGGCGGATACTCGATTAAGGCATGGTGTAGCGAGATGTGACAGAATATGTCATTTCAGCAGAAACACAGTTTTAGAAAGCACCTTCCATTTGCTTGCAAACATTTTATAACTATATGAAAAAAAATGTAATTGAATTTGGTGGCACTACAGTAATTGATTTTGAATCCAGGCATATCTGGAAATGATACATGTTGTGTGATGGATATATTATGAATTTTTCAAATGGCCCACCATCTATGGTGGCGTACTGAGAAACATATAAACAAGTAAATGCTAAAAAATATAGTAAAGTCTACATGCACTAAGATTTTAAACAGAAATATACACCTGGTCTATATCCGTGAGTCAAACGTTTTTTCTGTACTCTTAGAATATTTTGTATGGTGTTGTTTTACAATATCTCATAACTCATATCTACTTCAAATCTTAATGAATACAAGTTCTTCCTTAAATGATATGTGTCCTAACGTGTCAGGCCTTAATTCATACAGATCATCATGTGAAAACAAAACACGAGTTTCGGCCCAACTATGTCCTCATCACGGCTTCATAATGGCAGTCTGTTTATTAAATCAGTATTCAAGAAGTCAACAGAAAGATGCTAATTCCTCAGATCA
This sequence comes from Ambystoma mexicanum, assembly GCF_040938575.1. Taxonomy (NCBI): domain Eukaryota; kingdom Metazoa; phylum Chordata; class Amphibia; order Caudata; family Ambystomatidae; genus Ambystoma; species Ambystoma mexicanum. Next base: position 112,412,635 of record NC_090930.1, read on the forward strand.
ATGTTCAGATGTAAAACAGAAGCAGTCTGATAATCCTTCTCATCTCAAATGTTGTTGTCGTGTGTGACTTGTACTGAAATACATACAAGTAATCAATCGATGTAAGACAACTCTGCTACCCATGACTCTACCTATCGGGAAACCCAAGAAAAATCAAGTACCTGTATCCATCTGCTAGACAGTCTCATCACGTGAGTGAGTGCACTACAGATGGGGCCATATATGATCATGTTTACTGGCTGCCATGAAGAACAAGGTAAGATTTATGTGTCTGGAAGACCCCTTTAAGACTGAAAAACATATTTCAAGAACAGAATAAATATTTAACATGATAATATAGGGTGATGGTGGGGTGGGAGCAGCAATAGATATTGATGGTGGGCCTGTACATTTAAGAGACACATTGGGGAAAACCCACAAAATCAGTGAAGTACCATTTAACCAATCAGTTTCAGTTAGATGTTTTTTGGCAAACATGTATTTGGGGACACATCTGCACCTTAGAGGCAGTCCTGAGAGAAGCCATCAAAAGTTCAGTATGGTAACCCCAGTAATTGATTGGCTTGCATAATGTTTGATGGGTGGAAATATGTGATTGGGCCTACTCCTCCTCTTCAAGAGTAATACTCCTTTCAAAGAGGTGGGTTTGGATTGTCATAAAAGAAAAGTCTTCTTCCTTGCTCTGTGGAAGCTCACAAGGGAGATCCTGAAGGTCGGTGCCCATAATGATCTCCCTGGTTCAGTGGCTTCCCAGGTGAGATTTTATCCTTTGCATGGGTTCATGATTGTCTTCAACATGGAAACCACGCTTTCTTACTCTTTGCAGTATCTGTAGGTACAGCCTAGAGGCAATGGTGCCACAAGTAAGCTACCAATAACGAGTAGCAAGAGCTACTGTGGGATGGAGCATTAAATAGCCCTACCTTGTTGATGATCTCATGAGACTTTTCATTTTGCAAGCTCTCATTGTCTCGCCTGATTTGATATGATATGATATGATGGGTTATTTATAACGCGCTTAATACCCAGATGTTTCTAAGCATGGACCCGGGAATCAAACCTGTGTTGCTGCATGTCGTCTTGCTTCCAAGGCAAGCACGTTCCGCTGAGCTATCCTCCCGTGATTTCATGGACTCTTGTGTTCTGACAGGTTCATCTAGTTCTGTGCTAGCTATAATGGTCCTCCCAATGTATAGATTTACCCTGCATCTGAACCCACCCCTAAATGAGCCTAATGAGAAGATTGGCACTCATGGGGGTAAGGAAACTGTGTGTGGGGTGACTCCAGTCGGTGGCAATGACAATACCCCCACCCTACAATAATTCTCCTTGACTGGTCCTGTGTTTCCCTGGATTTGCTGATGGAATATGCAGACTAAATGAGAGGCACAGATGTTGGATTCAGGTTCCCAAGAATTACTTTTGGGGTGATAGTGTTTTCAGTACAAAAGGTAATATACTCGCCCTTGTAGCCTATTCTAGTCTACAGTCTTTCTGACCTCATACTCAGGTTTTCACTCTGCAATGCGTGTTAGGTGTTCCCCCCGCCCCCACTGCCTGACATGCGGATGTGTTTATTTTTTCAGGGAGACATGGTACATATCGTGGATGTGAATGGAGGCGGAAAGTGCTATTCGAATGTCTACTGGACCTACAACATTCACCATGATAAGACCTATAAATTAGGATTGGAACTGACACAACTCTCTTAGTCATAAAGTAGTAACTGAGAGCCAAAGCTTGTTTTCGGGTGGAAGCAGAACAACTGTTTGGCAATGCTCATCTGCTTGTTGCTTGTAAGGATCTTAGATTCATTAAGTTTCCCTTCACTTAACATAAGACTCTTTTTAGATGATATGATGTTCTGTTGGCACCTAACTACTCATGAATTTTGGATGGTGTCCCCATAAGCTTATGAAAGATGAGTAGCCTGCAGATTCATTAACAGAACTGTTAAAAGTGAATTTCCGCTGCCCATTATGTGTCTTCCTAGTCCCTTTCCCCTTGCCAAATCTGTAAGCATAAGTACTGTTCAAGTGGTTGGTTGGATATTTCTGTCTGACCATCCATTCGTGTGTGGTAAGCAGTGGATAATCTTACATCTACACAAAGTACTGAGCAAAATACCTCCAAACCCAGTGCAAGGATTGCCTTCCCCTGTCAGAGAGGACTATCAAAGGGACCAAATTAAAGCATACTATTTGTGAAAGGGACACGTTGGCTAATTTGTGGGCTGATTTGAGGTTTCTACAGGGAAAGAAGTGAGCCATTTTGGACAACTGCTCGATGAAACTAGGATAACGGAACACCCCCGGCCTCAGGAGAGGTCTGTAATAAAAACCAAAGCAATTCAATCTGATGCGACTAGTGATACTAGCAACAGTTGTAGAAGGCGTTGACTGCTTTTAATGATGTCACCTATGATGGAGGCTTGTAATGGAGGCAATGGTGCCACAAGTAGTCTACCAAGAATGAGTAGCAAGAGCTACTGTGGGACGACCACAGTGTTGTTGGTGCAATATGGTGCAGTCTGGCTGGGGTGCTGCTAATTCCGGTCAAGTGACTGACAGCGGATGGTCCGGTCCTGCAATGGTGTTTGGTTGTTCCTAATGATCTTGTTGGCGGTGGACATGTTGGGGCTCAGCTTCATGGTGGAGGCGGTCAACAGAGGTTCAGGTGAGTTTGCAGCCATGCAGTGTACTTGTTGTGTGGGAGACTGTCAGGGGGCTGCCTGGGGGAAGTGTTGGAGGTGAGGACAGTGTGGGAGGAGAGTGTACATGAATCAGGCCCATCTGTACATAAATGTATACACTTAAAATAATCTATGCCTGCCTACTAAGTTTGTATAAGATATTATTCTGCAAAAAGTAATTATTCGGACCACAAAACGATGATCTACCCCCTTTTACCCACTTCATACAACCTTTACCTGTCTACCTACAAATATAAGACTGTTTCTTCAGGAACATATATTTCCTCTCACCACAGAATGACAACACACATCCACGAAATGCTACCTCAAAAGAATAAGAAGACTTTTTCTCTTGATTGCAGTTTGGGAAGCAGCATTTATTTGGTCTGGTCACAAATAGATGGCCCACTGATTTACAGGCATTGAATAAAAGCTCCTCCTGCCTACCATGAATGACGAGACTTTTCTCTGCAACTAGCTTTTCCCACGGCCACAAAAATGTAATGCACTTAATTACAACTTCCAAATGACATCTCCTACCTTAAAAAAAGTAGAAGTCTTTTTCGACTTAAACACCAAGGGCCTCATTACGACCCCGGCGCTAAACCATGGTGCTGCTAGCACCATGGTCCATGCCGGGGTCCGCCATGGTGAATGGCGGAATTACCGCCCCATTCCAAGGTTGGCGGGGCGGTAATTCCCCATTCACCATGGCCCCTTCCCCATTCCCATTTTTGGCCCATAGGGCTCAATGGGAATGTGGAAGGCGCTAATTACGGCTAAAAGCAGGCGTTAAAGTGCAACCCGCAAAGGGACCTCGTAATCAGGCATTAAGGGTTTAACGGCACTGACACCTTTTACGGCACCATTAACCCCTTAACGCCTGGGTTGTAATGAGGCCCCAAGTATTTTCTCTGGCCGCTAAAATATGGAACAGTGATTTACAGCCCCCTGACGTGGAACTGCTACTACCAGATGTTGATGAGGGGGAGGAGGAAGGAATGGCAGGACCGCATCACGGTGCCGATGCACAGGAGGGACATTCCGTGCGGCAATCATTGATCGGACAATATTTCTGACTCACAAGTCAGCTGAGGGTGTGAGGATGACAGGACATTGGGCACTGGGTGTGGGGATACATGTACACCATGCACTGTGAGACATTAAAGGACGCATGCACAATGATCAATGTCCACTCTGTTTCTTAGGGATGATCAACCAGTGTATTGAGTAATAATGTTCAAACGTGTACAAGAAAACCTCCACCCTCACCCCCCTCCACCTCCCCCCCAACTCCCACACACATCCTCACCCCCCTCCGCCTCCCCCCCAACTCCCACACACACCCTCACCCCCCTCTCCCAACTCCCACACACAGCCTCACCCCCCCTCCACCTCCCCCCACAACAACCCCACAATGGTCCCATTGGTACAACATAGGCAACATGTGTGTGCCAGCATGGTCATCGTCCACTCCCAGAGCCAGGGGGATCCATGTCGTGGCAGCGCAATGTACGCAGTGAGCGTCAGACCGGGATGGTCTGCGTGGACGAGCTTTGGGAGGGTGGGTCCACCCGCTCGGGCTGTGGTGTGGGGTGTGCTGCCTCCAGGGCATCTGCGATCCGGCCCAGCACCTCGCAGAGCCGGTTTGTGTTTGCCGTGATCACCTCACCCAGAGGCTGAAGGTCATTGTGCCACTCCAACCTAGAATCACGATTGTCCCTGATGAACTCCTCAGTGAGGCCTGTGAGGTGCTGGGAGGGCAATACATCCATGGCCGATGTGGCCGATGTGCTTGGCAGGCTTGTTATTGGGCCTGCAGGCCTTTCCGGAGTGTCTGCAGGGGAAGTGGATTCAGGGCAGGCAGGTTGTAATCCTTGCCCTGTGAGCCCTGGGGTGTCACTCTCCCCGGAGTCGCTGTGTGCCACCTGGCTGTATGATGGTGTGGCAGGGGTATGGGCAATGTCATTGGTATCCTCCGCGTTGGCTCTGGAAATTGATGGTGGGCTGTCTGGAACATCGAGGAGGCACATGGCTGCATGCAACAAACAGCCACACTGGACTCCTCTGAGTGCAACGTGGGGCACGTGTCCAGCGGCACTGCAGGCATGGGTAGGGGTGCAGGTGGGGGTTGTGCACCATCCATGGGGGTTGCAGGAGCAGGTGGTGTTGCTTGTGTTTTTCTCCTGCTTGCAGGTATACATTGGCCCCTGCCTCTGCCCCTGGAGGTACTGGCCCGGGTGCTTTCCTGGTCCTCGCTGTCATGCCCGCTGCCTGTGGGGGGGAAGAGAGAGACGGCATGAGCAATGATTTGGGTGTCAGCATTTGTACATGCCTATGGTATCACAATGGGATTGCAGCGTTTTGTGGACATTTGGGTGGTGAGTGGGACAGTGATCTGGGCTTGGATGCTAAATGCATGCAGATGTCTGGGTCACTCATGTTGGCGGCGCACTGTGATGACTCACATTCACAGTGTTTACAATCACTGCCCCGTGTGCCTCACAGATTCGGCCTCTTTGTGTGGTATGGGCCATATGGGTTACAGCCTTGCACCTTACATCAGCCTGGGTCCCACTTGTTACGGCATGATTCCATTGGGGGTTGGGGGGTTGCCTGACCATGACGTGACACCTTGCCCAGCCCTTGGCAGTGACTTACATTAGGAATGCATGTTTCGTCTTGTATCATGACACTCACCTCCATCAGCGGGTGACGCTGCATCGCACTCCATTTCGCCAACCCCTTCGATGGCTTCTGTGCCCATCATGGCCACGCACGTTTCCTCCCACGGCATCATTTTGATGGGGTAACCTGGCCCTCCTCCTGTCTCCAGGACCTGACTTCGGTTTGCCGAGAGGATGGCCCGCACCCGGAGACGGAGGTCATCCCACCGTTTCCGGCAATCCTTGGTGGTGCGGGGGGTGTTTCCTACGGCGCTCACCCTCTGTGCTACCAAGGCCCAGATCTCTTTCTTCCTGACGACGGTGGGCCTACGCATATCACTGCTGAATACAGTCTCTGCATGTTTGTGCAGGGTGTCCACCAGTATCTGGAGCTCATCCTGGGTAAAGCGCTCCTTTCTTATGCGTGCGGCCCCCTTTTTTAGTGCTTTAGGCATGATGCTGGTCTCGAATGCCAATTTCTCTCTTCGGTATATGCCTCCGGGTCCTGTATGGAGAGGATGGCAATGGATTGTGATGTTAAATATGGCCGCCGTGCTCCTTCCCTTTCCTGTGCGGTGACGTTTTTTCCGGTTCCTTTCTTTACCGGTGACCGTAAATAGCAGGGACCGCTATTTACAGTCACCGCTGATTACTCCATGTCGGTAGTGTTATGTACGGTGCATTTGTTGGCTGTAAGGGCTTTGGGGGCACTTTTGTGGCATGGCGCTAACGTTCATTACCGGCATGGCGGTAAGCGCGTGCTCGCAAAGTCAGAATAGACCGATTTTTACGGTCTATTGCCAGCACGGAAATGCTCTTAGCGCCATGCCGGTATTCCCCTATACTTACCGCCCAACTCGGAATGACCCCCACTGACTGTAATCTGATGTTCTTCTTCTCTCTGTGATACGAAACTTCGTGTAGATGTATGCCATGACAGGTGGTCAGTGGGGTTTAATAGAGTCAAAAATAGTGTCAAAAATGTGATATCAATTCCGTTTTCATGTATCTCCATCTCCCGCAGTTAAATCCTATTTGAATCCTCTTCCTGTCACATACATTCTGTAATTGTCCTACCTGCCTCTCAACACAATCCAATTTCTTTTCTACCTCATCCTTAACTCAAGCCTTCTTACTGAAATGTTCGGACAACCTCCTGCTTGTCTGATCCTTCAATAGAGCTAGGGATGCGCTATTTGCACAATGTTAGCCCTAACCAGTTTTCCCACACCACTGGTAATATCTAGAATAGCTTCCTTGGCATAACAAAATTCTAATATTCGGCTGTTTCAAATTATGGTAAAACTAGTACGCTGAGGCTTATTCCCCTATTGGCAGGACAATAACAAGAGATAATAAAGGAAAACAAGAGAGCACATTAAATTTAAAAATGAAAATTAAGACATTGCATATTTTTATAAATCCACATTTTCATTACTTGTTTTTATATAAGTATAGTCGTTTATTATTCATATTTTCTGATTTGCAATGGATTCTTCCCTATCGTAGGGTGTGATCAGGCATAAATCAGGTATTAGCATGCGTCCTATAAAAACAGAATTAATACAGATTATATTTGTTAAAAGATTGAGCTCAGTCACTGAACTCTTCAAAATCAACTTTAAAACATTTTCAATCCATTAGCTTAATGAGTCACTTAAACTAGCAGCAGTGTCCCCTTGTATGATGCAAACATTCAAGTATCAGGCAGCAATCATAGTTCTCAGGATTCTATATTGCCAGTCAACGTTTACATTTTTTTTTTTTTACAAAAATTGACATATTGCTCCAATCTCACCAAAAACTCCTGTGACAGTGTGTCTGTTCTGGCTCTCCGGGAGAGGTGGGAAGGCGGTGTCTGGTGAAAGGCCAGTGAAGTTTTATTTGAAAATATTTCCCTACAGGAATGTCATTATATCCTACTCATGCACATTGCACGTCTAATAGGATTACTTATCTCAGAGCCGAATGATGTTTGGGTCCCCTGTGGCACCAAAGAGACTCATTGCAATATAACGTATACAGCAGGAGAAGTCAGTACTGCAGACCAGCGATGAATGCAGGACGATACAACTGCAGATCTGTATCACAGACAGGCTCGTCCTTGCCAGGCCTGGGACACTCTGTCTTTGCGCTTCCTGAAGCCTGAACACAAATCGAAACCACTCTGCAATCAAGGAGGGGAGACAGAAGTGATTACATGTGGTCGTGATAATATCACTTTTGACAATTGCACATGAAGATGAAGAAGGGCTACAGTATGATACTATGATGTGATCATATTCAGTTTATTCACCTTGGGATACATGTTTACATGCATTTCCCGTGTTTAATTCAGAGCAAACATAGCTATGAAGCTTATTGACGTTGGCAGAAATAAAGAGCTGTGGTTGCCCTTCATCCTGCAGGCTAAACACTGACATCTAAGGCGACTGCTTAACTTACTGCACCATCATACCAGCTATTGATTGGTTCAGGTTTAGCAACACACATGTTTCCCTAAAGATCAATTGACTGTGCATTAGAGAGAAAAACAATAGTAAATAAGGCATGCAGGCTCTTATTGAATAATAGGTGAAAAGGTACCTCTGTGATGTCGCAATTGTTAGCATCAATGGGTATGCTGCTAACGGGTACTTACTACAGTGGCCAACTGGCAGAAAAGTCTGCAAGTTCCACAGAGGTATGGCAAAGAAGAGTTTTGTTCAAGTCACTCAGCTCTTCTTTCTGGCCCCACTCAAATCTGCAGGAGCTGAGAGGCATGCAAATGAGTTCTCTCCGCTTCAGGTCAGTATTGTAATGGCAGGAAGTGAAGGGTGAACACCTTTCTCAACCTGTCGAATCTTTGTAGGAGGCCATCCTTAAAAGCAGACATGCCTTATGGCACTAGTAGTTGGGAGAAATAGATGTAAACAAATGACATATGCCGCTTTGCTGGTCTTCAGAGCCGCCTTAGATACTGCTAATAGGCAGGGCTTTGGCGCAAGATCTACGATTGGGGCATACCTCATGGACTATTAGAGAAGATGGTCGCCCTTCATGAAGACGACCCAGTGAGGATCAGGTACACTTCGAACAGAAAATTGACTGAGTAAGTGCCAACTTATACTGGGCTAAAACAGGGAGGCGTTCTAGCTCAGACCGTATTTAATTAATACCTGGCCGATTTTCACGGTGTATTTGGTGGTGAGGGTATGTGTCCCTCGAGGGTTAGATCACAGAGGGTGGGGAGGCCTGGATATGTCGATGACCTGGCGCTCCTGGATACTATTCCTGCGGGACTACACAAACAGCTAGACGTATTAGCCGATTATTCTGGTAAAACAAGTGGTAAATAATACCACAAAAAACATGCATTTTAGGTCTACACATCAAAAGCATACAAAATACAGATGTAAACTGAATAATAACGTAGTACAAGTGGTGGGAAATTAAAAATACTTGGGAATCCTGACTGATAGCCATCTCACATGGATTGCGCAATGGGAGCAGAAAAGGATGGCTATCAAACAGCTAATAGTTGAAGTACCATTCCTTGCAGTAAGACACAGAGGATAAACCGTAACAGGCTTGAGGGCAATTTGTTTGCTAAAAATACAACCTACCATATTGTATGGCACAGCAATATGGTCTCTCGAAAAAGGAAGAATACAGAAGAGAATGGAAGGCTAGTGCCTTTGTAGTATCTTTGGCCTGGCAAAAGGTCTACCTGCAGAGTACCAGAGGTTGGAGCTATCATTGACATCAACACACTTGGTACAGGCACATTATAAATGACTTATCATATCTTATCAGTCAATGTTGTGGCTTCACAGAGACTGTGTCTGCTGATCAGGAAATATCGGCCAATCCTGGACCCCTAGCATATCAGCATAGCATATCTTAATTTCACTGGGTGAAAAGAACACCATGAAATAGAGAATGTATTTATTTATTGTTGTTTTTAGTTCAACTGAACTTTTACAACAGAAAAAATGCAAATTCATCAACATATACATAGAAATAGATAATTAATGAAGCAGCATTCTGGAAACAGTATATTGAGAATATTCCCTCTGTCACAGAAATGGCAGAAAGAGTGCATACATTGATTGTTAAAAAAAATACAAAACTCATTGACAATGAGTAAAATAAGGTAAGCCTTGCAACAATAGCACTGGCAGCTGAACAGTATAAGCACATACCTGACCAGCGGTTCGTGCCCCGTTACATGCAAACATTTCCTAACTGAAATATTTGTATAAACTACCTGCAGATTACATTTAATATGGTCTGCTCTGGGGCAGATACTCGATTAAGGCATGGCATAGCGAGATGTGACAGAATACGCCTTTTCTGTGGAAACGCAGTTTTAGAAAGCACCTTCCATTTGCTTGCAAACATTTTATAACTGTATGAAATAAAAATGTAATTGAATATGGTGGCACTACGGCAATTGATTTTGAATCCAGTGAAGTGGGAGAATGGAAGAACAGGCTCCCACCCTTCCCCTCTCGCGCTTGGCCTAGAGGATCACGGGCCAGACACCCGCCACGAGAGGAGTTTGCCTATCTACCGGACGACCAAATACCGTGGTACAGGAACATACGGATGTGCCCATCTACCTGCCCAGCAGCCCGCCCTGTCCATGCCGACACCTGCGGCACGGACCAACTCGACTAAACCTACACGTCGTTAGAGATGCCATGACGACCTAGCCAACGGTCAGCACACCTGTGCAAATATACACACCGGACACTCCCGCACCAATCTACACGAAGAATATACTCAGTGCTATGACGTAGGTGACAGACATACTCACGGACGTACATCTTTATTATTTTCCACATAGGCTCTCAAAATGCAGAAACGCAAGACGCATAATGAACTTATCTAAAAAGGCTTGCTCACGCTTCTTCTAAGAACCATGTACCATAATAAAGAATATAACAGAGACACGATACTGAGGATAGAGCAATATGATACCGTAACCTAAAGCGCCCTGCATCAAACGGTTCCACCTATGCACCAGGCCCAAGTAGGCCGCAGGCAAAAGCTTCCATGAACATTGAGTGAGCAAGAACTGGGTTGCTGACCCTGCAAAATGAGCCCGGCGAAAGCACACCGCCAAGGGCACGATGTTGCAATCTCGCACGCTGCAAGCCAACGCCAAGGTCGCACCTCCAAGATAAACCAGGCACACAGTAGGAAAAACAATATTAATTGTGTTGAATTTTGCCTCAAACACGGTCCCACCTCACGTGACAAAGTCAAACCTGACAAGATGCCAAGCCCAGGAGGAAGGAGACGCCTGAATCCCACGTTTCGAGACACAGGCAGATACAATTAAAAGACTCATTGGACATCTGCAGCAGTGGGAGTATTCGACCTCCCAACATATGAATAAATCCTCACATTGTTTACACCTACCCATATTAAAACATTGTTGCAAATGACAGGTGCACCGCGAGCTGGGAACAGCGATAGTCCCAGACTGGGAGGCTCGGGAGCGGACCAATTAGAACATGGGGTTCTTATCACTGACGCCATTCACATTAACCAATCCTCAGAGGTCTTCATGTAACAATTTTCATGTATCAAATTGAAGGGACAGCCCAGGTAGACCACCTGACTAACCCTAAGCCACTAACACCGTTCTCTATATGTGCGCTATACTAACCCTACCACTCGAGTAACCAATCCAGAGTGGAGATAGGTTTTTGCTAAACTTTCCAAGTGACGCAAGTAGCGCGTCATACTAAGGTAAAAAGGGCCTGCGAGCCCCACGATTGTGTGTGTGTCAGGACGGACACGTACGCTCCTTGACCCATCCCTGCCGTTTTGTCTAATAAACAGCAGAGTCACCTTGCTTCTTGGGTGTGTCTCATACTCTATCTTTTTTTTTTTTTTTTTTTTTATTGAATATAGTTGAATTTATATCAACTTTTTCAATGTATACATTTAGAAAATTCTTAAACATAAAAATCTGAATAAAACAGCCAAAAACTTTATCAATTCATATTATACAATCATCATCATTCTAGGTTCAAGGCCTGTAAAAAATTGATTGTTGCAATTCTTATACTCATACAATCAGTAGCAGCCAAGGCGACCCATCTATTTTTTGGGTCGAGTTGTGCAAAGTATGCAAAATGGTTAACAAAGTGCAATTTTCTTAGTGTACTAAGTGCAGGGCAATCCAGTATTAAGTGTTGAAGGGATTCCACAATCATCACATTTTTACAGAACCGGCACCAGTTATGGTCAGAAGCAATTTGTTTCCTTCTTGCTTTGACCTCACCGGTAGGCCAGATGTTAAACCTTAAGCGAAGAATCGCAGATCTTAAAGCAGCAGATGGTGCTAAAAGTAAATAGGACGCAATGTTTTTATAGCGTTTTGGACCAAAGATAGTAGGATCAAAGTCTTTATAAGTTAGACACAAAGTTCTGGTGTCGATCCAGTCCATCATATACACCTTCTTCTTTGCCAGCTCTGTATGAGCAATAAGCAGTTTTAGTGAGATGTCAGCATGTACCATGATTGTTAAAATTTTCATAGTCCAGTATTTTGGGAACATTTCTGTAGAATTAATTAGGTAACTTGAAATAGTGGATAATGTAGAGTCACCATATGTAGATAGTAAACATTTACGAAATAAGGCACATAAGCGCCAATTATATAGTGCACTTAGAGAAATTAATCCCAATTCGTATCTTATTAACACTCCTGGAATACATTGAGGTAGATTTAAGATTGTACGCCAAAACTTGGCTTCTAATAAATTCAAAAACTCTAAAGGAACAATTAGTGTTTCCATACCATAAAGAATGGTTGCTACAACATTCTGATCCCAATAAGAAATGGCAGCTTTGATGGAAAATTTACCATATTTAGAGATGATTACTCGTGTCTGACAAATTGCTGTGGTTAGCTTCTGCTTAATTTTATTCAGATGTGAGTCTAATGTTGGAGTGCCCTCAAAAATCAGGCCCAAATAAACATAATTTGGTACCGTTTTTAAGGATATTCCATCAATCTGCCAGTTCATTAGATGTTTACGTGCGCCTTTAGGAACATATGTAACTATTTGTGTTTTACTCGTGTTTACTACAAGTTCATTTTCTTTGAAATAGGAGCATAAAGCTAACAAGAGATTGTGTAAACCACTTGGGGTTTTTGATACCAACACAAGATCATCTGCATATCACAATGCACACATTTTTACATTGTTCAATTTAGGAGCGTCAGCGATTACTTTATGAAAAATATCCTGCACATCATTGATAAAAAAGTTAAACAAGGCAGCCGCCAAAATGCATCCCTGTTTTAGCCCTCTAAATGTTAGAATAGGGGTTGATAGAAGCCCCTCAGAGTTTAGCCTGACATAAACCCTGGTTTGTGAATGGAGGGCAAAGATACTATCAGTAAGAGTGGATGGGCAATTCGCTTTGACTAACTTATCTATAAGTTTTGGTCTTGAGACCGAATCAAATGCGGAATGAAGATCTACAAACGCAAAATATCTGGCTTGCTTTTTATATATTGCTTGTTGTTTTATAGCATTTAAAGTTATTTTATTAATGCTCGTGCCCAGCCCTGCTACAAATCCAGTCTGTGCTGGGTCGCGCTGGTTTGCTTTCTTTGTCCAATCAATAAAATCTCTTAACACCAGTCTACAAAAAAAATTTCCTGGTACGTCTAGTAACGTTATTGGACGATAATTTTTCGGGTTAGTCCGATCACCTTTTTTATAGACTGGAATAATTACAGAAGAACGCCATGATTGCGGAATATTTTTAGTTTGTAGTATCTGCAGAAACATATTATTCAAAATTAATGACCACTCTGGTGTATTTTGTTTGAGCATTACGTTGGTCAGTCCATCTAAGCCTGCCGCTCTAGATGACGAAGAAGCTTTAATGAAAGTTTGAATGGTCATTTTTGTAAAATGTAAAGACCAACTGTTTACAACGATACTATTGTAAATATAATGGTTCATCGTAGGATCACTATACAAGGATGAAAAATGTGTAACCCACATCGATTCGGGTACGCCATTGAGCTGCACATGTGGTAGGGCTGAGATGTTACATCTATTCAGGAGTTCCCATATAAGTCCTGAATTTTTACCCCGGCAAGCTGATAAAAAACATTCACTATCTTTTTGATACAAGGTAGCTCTCCTTGCTCGTACCCAGTTGCGATATTTCGAAGAAGCATTTTTAACAGCCTTATTTTGATCAATTAATGGTAATTTCTGAGCAATTCTAATCTCTCTTCTATAGGCTTTCTTTCGTTCGTGCAGCAGCAGATCAAAGCTATGAACATGTCTTTTACCTGGTTTACTATGAACCGGAAGAGGATTCGCGAAGGTGCTAAGAATTTCTACATAAGAATTGGGCCCGGGTAAAATTTGATTTTCTAGAATTGCATCATTCAAAGCAAGTAGTTTGTTGGAAGACCATTTGAATCGATTTCTGCCATTATTAACAGATAGAGTATGTTTATAGTACATTGCAATTTTCGTGTGGTCACCACTATCTACCAACCAATGTAAAGATAGAAGGTGATGATCACTAGATGTTTGTTTGATTATCTCAAATTTGCTAATGTTTGTAAATATGGAGTTCGAAACAAAGATGTAATCGATGGTAGATTTAGAGGAGCCTCTTTCCCAGGTATTCATAGGTGGAATATCACCTGTGATTGCACCATTTATCAACCTTAATCCATGATCTTCCATAAAGGTATTCCATCTTGCACCTTCTCGACTCCAATTCCTCTTATTGGAATAGAAACAGGAGAAGTTCAAATCGCCCATTAGCAATATTCCAACAATGTTAGTTTCATTTGAGATAAGCTCAAACATACAGGAAAGGGCGTCATAAAAGCTATCATCAGTGATGCCTACCGGGTTTCTATATAGATTAATAAGTGCATATGTCTGTGAGTTGAAAAGAATCTTAACCAATTGAATGAATTTATTTGGTGTTTGCCAGGGTATGATTTTCAATCCCCTGCTCACTTTCACTGCTACTAACAACCCGGCTGTAGGTCTACCTTTACCACCATGTGCTGCTGGTAGTAAACTAATCTCATGATCGTCCCATATGGGAAGATTTAGTAACCATGTTTCTTGTAGGGCTACAATATCATAACTATTCAAGTTATTATCTAAATTCCACTGCAAATGAGAGTACCCTCTAGTATTCCAACTAGCAAGTGAAAAGGTATCAATGGAAACGGTTATTCGTGGTTACGAGTAGACATTGGGTCCTACATTGGGATCAGCTGACGAATAATTAGTACAATAATTGCAGTTACACGAAGGTTCAGAATTTATACCACCAATAGACTTATTTCCATCAGTCTCTTTAAATTGCTGGCGTGCTGGGTCTTGGGCTAACAAAAAACCCAGATTAAACAATTCCATTCTGGCATTCCATAGTGTATTGCGAACAATACCAGATTTTATCCATAGCCTAACGATCGAAAGGTTTTTATCACAAAGAAACTCCACTTGATCCACATCTGATGAAGAAATGGCTTCTAGGCCCTCTATGTCTCCAAGTATATTGAAGACACTTGCACGACATAAATCATATTTTGGAAAAGAACCATCTCGGCACTTTAAGATCAGTGTGTGATACTGGTTAAGTTTCTTTAAAAAAGCATCACTATCGTCGATTACATAACGTTTATTACTACCATTGTGTATATTCATGTTACACCTATTTCTATCTTTAGATTGATTTCGAAGGTGCTGCATATTAGAGGGAGGAGGCATGATTTTCATACAATTATCAGATCGGTTTTTGAGAACATTAACGTCATTTTGTGGGTTTTTATTAACATTATGTGTATGAGGGGGCTGTTCAATGGTATTTAAAGTGTCAGATAGCGCTTCAGATCTTCTATTAAGTAGATAGGAATCGACTGCATTTCTCAAAGCAGTTAAACGATCTTCTACTTTTTCTATCGGAGCGCTAGGAAGAAATACTTTTGTAGCACCTGTCGAATCGACCTCATTTTGGATTACTGGTTTCGTATGTACATTCGAGCAGGCCTGTGTTGTCGGTTCGTTATCAGATTTAGATGTTAAAAGAGAGACCAGCTCATTCAATGGATCATAGTTGGGGAATGATTTAGGAACTTCTGCTAGGATCCTGTGAGCGGGAGCAATATGAGAGGGAGGAGGAATATCTTGTACAGCTCCATCAACCCGCGTATTATCGGGTATGTTGATATATTCATTATTAGATATCTCATTGCTTAATGCTGACAGGGCAGCAGATTTATGAGGAAGAGACGTAGTAACATTTGGAAGAAGAGGTATCTGCGATATTTTTTTTAACTCTGAAAGAGCTTTTTTATTTCTTTGTATAAGCTTAGTTGACAACTGTTTAATTTTTTTCTTATTTAACAAAGAACCTCCCAGCTTCTGTGGTTTACGGATAAAGTCTCGACATGTCTGGCTCAGTATTGGTTGACCCTCAGTTCTCACAGGGGAATCAATACTAATCCAAGATTCATTAGGTTTAGCTATGTCTTCAAAGTCATCACATTCAATAGGTCGAATTATATTAGGAAACATTGGTAAAGAAGGCCTAGTTATTAGTGGATCTTGCATCATCCTCTCTAAATGTGATATACGCTGAAGAATAGAAGGGCCTGAGTGTACATTTAAGTCTTGATAAGATGACCAATTGGATTCAAGCTTTCCAATCCAAAGTTATCTTTAGTTCCAAATTTACCAAAGATAACTCCTTGGAACATTTAAGAGAAGTGTCTTTCATCCAATCATTTATTTGATTTAATGTATTAGTTTGGATAGCTAGCTTCTGATCCAAAGAAATAAAAAGCTTAAATAGAGGTGCCATAGTTGTATTAATAGCTCCCAAAGTAACTTCCAATAAAACCGGGTTCAGTAAGGGGTCAGTTGGTTGTCGTTTCATATCGGAAGTTTGGCAACGACGAGGGGTAGGTTGCAGAAAAGAGATCTCCTCGTCTTGTCTTGTTGAATTCATGGAACATGGCTGTGCATAATCAGACGTGATCGAAACTCTTGAGCTTTCGAGCTCTCTACATTCGGAAGAATTTTGTGAAAGAGCAGAAATAAGCTTATTATTAGAGGTGTGTCCCACGTCCTCAATGATTATTGAGGCTAATGTAATATTCTCTAATAATGAAATTTGACATTCATTTGTCATCACATTTGGGTCTAGGGTTGTCTCTTCTAAAACAGTAGTGCAAGTTCGCATAGGTTTAATTTTTCTAATCGGTGAATGGGGTATAGTTAGTAGAGTTAGATCAGATACGGAGGAACTCAAAGGGGGGGCAGAGACCTCATTGTCTGAGTTGGGAATTGATTTAGGAATCACATCATTCATATCAGCATTAGATAAAACCGTTTCTGCTCTAATCAATACTGGGGGAGCAAGCGCAGTCAAATTAGAACTCATTAAAACTTGTGGTTTAGCAGCATAAAAATTGTGAATATCATTTGAATTTTTATTAATAGGTGTCAAAATGATATTTCTTTTTGATGTACGAATTCGACTTTTGGTCCTTTCATGTGGAATGGCTAAATTTTGATTAATGGGGGTTTGAGGAAGCAACGCTAAATCCAGTGTATTAGGCATGATAGATCATGTAGTAGTCATAGAGTCTCTAGTTATCTCGGATGGCATGCCTGTTCGCAAGGTAAACATAAGGTATAAAATACACTTTCTTTAAGAACAATACAATGTAGACTTAAGAGTTATAAAATAACAACCTTAGCTGATATTAGCTTTGATATCTAAAATAATGTTCCTGAGATCATCACAGGGTTTTGGCTCCAAGGTGTGGACTGAATGATAACACTGGTTACGTACAGTACCTTAAATGGGTAATTCACTTTGCAAACCATCCGCAAAACAGCCGCATAACAGGCAATGGGCTTGACGCCACAGGGTTTATCGCCGCAAGGGTGGCTCGCAGCTGCTTTAGAAGCAGAAGGCAGTCACGTTTGCCGTCACGTGCCACACGCAGCTCTGCCTCCTCCAGGAAGCGGGTATGCGGCGAGAATATCGGCAAGAGCAGCGGCTCGCAGTGCCGATTAGAACAGGCTGAAGGGCTCCACACAGTATCACATATAGCAATCCTTCGCTTTCAAACTGAATACGCCGCTCGGGCGGTTCGCAGCTGCTTTAGAAGCAGAAGGCAGTCACGTTTGCCGTCACGTGCCACACGCAGCTCTGCCTCCTCCAGGAAGCGGGTATGCGGCGAGAATATCGGCAAGAGCAGCGGCTCGCAGTGCCGATTAGAACAGGCTGAAGGGCTCCACACAGTATCACATATAGCGATCCTTCGCTTTCAAACTGAATACGCCGGTCGGGCGGCTCGCAGCTGCTTTAGAAGCAGAAGGCAGTCACGTGTGCCGTCACGTGCCACACGCAGCTCCGCCTCCTCCAGGAAGCGGGTATGCGGCGAGAATATCGGCAAGAGCAGCGGCTCGCAGTGCCGATTAGAACAGGCTGAAGGGCTCCACACAGTATCACATATAGCGATCCTTCGCTTTCAAACTGTCTCTTTTGGGATATACGGGAGGAGTTGGGGCCTCCCTGCCCGGAGGTCTGCGGACGGTCCGGCCGACCCCGACAGAATTTCCCCCCGACACCAGGCATATCTAGAAATGATTCAAAAAAGATAGCAGGCTCTCCTCTCCAGAAAGAACATGGCATGATAACCTGTTCTGAGATGAGAGTTTGCTGCACACGCTTTTTGCTCACTGTACCTTTCACAGATGGGAAATATCCATTTGCATATCAGTCTTTGTCCCGCTTGCATGGGCAGTCCAGCACTGAAATGCTATGGCAATTCCTCTCTGAACAAGAGTACCAACAGCAACCCCATACACGTGTTTCAGCTTTGTTGGGCCTCATCAGTGAGGTGAAGCTGTGCCTCTCTGAGCACAGTGAGCAGGGAGTCCACGTCTGGTTGCCCCCAGGTAACTTAGGGTGACCAACCCCAAGTTCCTTGCAAATATTTCAAAAAAGGTAGCAGGCGCTCCTCTCCAGAAAGAACATGGCATGATAACCTGTTCTGAGATGAGAGTTTGCTGCATACACTTTTTGCTCACTGTACCTTTCACAGATGGGAAATATCCATAGTGATACTAGCAACAGTTGTAGAAGGCGTTGAAAGTGGCAGTGACTATGATGGAGGTTTGTAATGGAGGTAACTGCTGCCTTGTCAGGCCATGGGCAACTAGCAATTTCACAGCACGGGCTTTGTCGTTTCATTGACCCTAGTGTGACTTGCCCGGTGAACATCATGTCATTGTTGAAATGTTGTAACTCTTTGCTTGACAGAAACAAGGCCACACCATAGTAAATCAGTCTGTCCTTTTGTGTTCTGTTAGGGTCTTTCTTGACCTTTTTAATGTTCAAGTCTTGAATGTCCTCCATCACTGACTCCTTCCATGATAGTGCTCCAGAGAAACATGCTGATGGAGTGATTGGAGACAGTTTTCTCTCTTCTTATTAACTGTTTGCTCACATATCCACACAGGATATAATGCCTTTTCATTCTTTACTCTGGTGATAACGAAGTGAAATTCAGAAAAAGAAATGAACCTACTTGGTACACATTGAGTGCTCTAGTAGCTCGTAGCACCTGATGGTTTCAGTGAAAAGTGAGAATTGTCACAGTTTGCTGTGCCCTCAGTAAGTTTGCCTTTAATTCTTGATAGCCAGCATCAACTTCTTTGTGATTGTGTGACTGCACTCGGCTGATGTACATGTTTAGGACCAGTAGAGGTGCTACTAGTGGCATCAGATTCTACAAAATATGGCTGTTTAGGGTCTGCATTTTTCAGAACAGGTGCCTGGAAGGCTGGCTCCTTGTCCGTAGACCAATTGACTGCTTTCCTTTTCTAAAGAGAACCACGATAGGCCATACTACTGAAGAGAAGTTGGAGATAAAGTGCTGTTAGCAATTTGAAAAGCCTAACAAACTTTGAAACCCATTCACAGATGTCGAGGGAAATTACCTTGCCTTAACCTTCTTTGGATCCATTGTTACTCCCTTGGGAATAATCCATTGTTACCCCCTCATGAAGATTAAGAGCAAGGAATTCTACAGGTTTTTCATGGAAGCTGCACTTTTCTAATTTACTGAATAATAGATACTTCTGTAGCTGAGTCAGCACCACTCAGACATGTTCCATGTGTTTCTTTCTAGTCTTGGAATACATTAGAATATTGTCAATGTATACAATAATGAAGATGTCAAGCAGGTCTCATATAACTTGTTAATGAAAAACTGAAAGGCTGTAGGTGCCCTGAAAAGTCCAAAAGGCATCATCAGGGACTCATGCATTCTATACTTTGTCTGGAAGGCAGTCTTCTGCTCATCAGTGTTCTGGCCTCATTGCCGGAGTAGCACCATGTCAGGAAAAGTCATGTGGCCCGTGGCACAAGTGGTCCAAATAATGATAAAGCTTTGTGTACTCTGAGGAAAAGACTTGGAATTAAGAATACTAGATGGCATATTTGTGTTTACTGTAGGAAAAGCCAGGGGAGCCAAAGGAACACTCCTGGACTACATTTCCCAGCAGGTCTGTGTAAGCACGAGCCTGCTAACATTGACAGGGACACACCTTTCAATGCGCGCATGCGCGTCACACTCCTGCAAGGCCCCGCTTGCGTTGCAGGCTTTCAAGGTGAACGGACATGCTATTTTCCTGCATAATTAGGAATCGTGAAGAGCATTAGGAATATATAATTGAACTGTGAAACCTACGGCCACATAAGTAGTGGGGGTTTACAAGGTCGCAGAGTTTAGCGGCCGCGTGGTACAAACTGTTAAAGTGACAAGCTGCTCCTCCGCAGTATAGATAAGTACAGCTTCCGCTGCTCACTCTCATTCATACTTTGCTGGTGTTTTTCTAGCAGAGCCTCCCACGCTAGAAACAGACTCCAAAACGATAGTGAGCAGTAGTGTAAGCAATCCACAGCTAAGTACTGTTTATATTCTTTCTAAAGATGTTGTGCTGAAGTGTTTTGCAAACTCTGTGTATGCAAGAAACGTGTGGGCATGTGAAGATTGCTAAAGAGTGATAATGGTCAGGAAAGGTGCACAATAGTGCCAAACATGGGCAGTTTGGTATGAAGCAATGCTGATGCAATTGATCCTCATTGTGGTTTTGGCTCAGTAGAAAGATGATCACACTAGCCTGCAGGCATGAGATCTGGGGCACTAAGTCTGTGTGTATGAATGGTCTGAAAGGGCAGACATCACAAACCCCAGAAGGGGATGCTGGAGCTGAGGCGCATGGTTTTCCCTAAAACCCCATCCCCATCTATAACCTCTACTTAACCCTCTTCCCTATTACCCTCAACCCCCTACCGGACCCTAACCCTCTTTCCTCTGGGGGTTATGGAGACCTGCAGTAATTAATATTCCCCGGTGCCAAGACCCAACAGGGAGGTAGGTGTTTGTGCTGCCTCTGTGCAAGCATCTGACAGAAGCATGAGCCCATGATTTGCCAAGCACCCAGGCATCATGATAAACCATGGAGAACATGTTGAGCCTCTTGCAGGAGCTCAAGGCTGAGCTGTCTGCAACCAGAAATGATTATGTAAGTCTGGCTGGCCAGGTACAGACCCTGATGGCCCAGGCTTCCACCCAAGCTACACCATCGCCCAGGGCCCCACCCACTCCAGTCTAAATCCAAGTGTCCACGGAATGACCACTCCCTTTAGCGCCACCAGAAAGGTATCATGGTGATCCACAGAGTACAATCAATTTGTAATGCAATATCAGCTGCATTTTCTGACAAAGCCAATGGTTTTTTCGGTCCGCTCAAACCCGTCCCACATTTGATTTGTGATTTCATAATTGGTTGGAGATGCTTATTCCTGGGCTACCCCTTTGTACGTAAAGATGACACCCTACTGTATAGCTGGCATGGCTTCCTAGAGAAATTCAGCAAAATTTTCAATCAGCAGTCTGTGTCATTGATTAAAGACAGAGAGCTGTTAACACTTCATCCAGGAGGCAAAGATTTAGTGATTTATGTTACCATCTTTAGTTGCTTGGTGGTGGAAACTGTTTGGCCCCAGGAAAAGAGGATGGCTTTATTCTACCAGGGGTTAAGGGATGAGCTCAAAGATTTGATCACGCAGGTTCACCCACAGCAGGAAAACGGTCATCTATGATTGACCTGGCTCTACGTCTTGACCAGAGACAAAATTAACACAAACAGGATCAACAAACGTGGGAGTCCAAGCCAATAGCTTGTTTAGATCAACAGAAACCCTATGATGGAACTGAGAGGAAACAAGAAGAACCAATGAACACAGGATCTGTTCAGGGGCCATTATCAAAAGAAGAAAAGGATAAGAGACGGAGTGACAAGTTATGCCTCTATTGTGTGAAAAGCAGGCCACTTTGTTCGGGACTGTCTCACAGAGCCCAAAGGAGAGTCGTCGGGAAATGCCAGTGCTCGCCAGTAGTGAGGGTGGTCTGGGCGAGCCAACTTAAAGACACCCCAAAACTCTTAGCAAATTCCCAGCAATCACAGGTCGCTCAGGTGACCATCTCAGGCCCCTTAAATTTGCAGGGGAAGAAAGATCCTGTATCGTTAATGGTGGACTCTGGAGCTATGGGCAATTTTGTTGATGAGACCTTGGCACAACAACTGGGCTTGCTGCTTGTGAACAAGGAACAACAAGAAGAGTTCAAATCAGCAGATGGTTCTCCATTGGTGTCAGGCTCGATCATCAAGAAAACCAACGCAGTGCAATTGGAGTGCGGCTCACAACACCAAGAGAGACTGTGACTCGATGTCATAGCAGCTCAGTTTGGATTGATATTGGGGTTGCCTTAGTTAGGGTCTCATAATCCATCGGTGGACTGGGCCTTGGTTTCCGTACAGTTCCTGTCAAATCACTGGTTGGAGCATTGTAAAAGGGTGACTGCTGCTCCCAGTCAGAGCAAGTCCCTCCAGATAGAACACATGACTGGGAATGGGGAAAACACCCTACCTTCAGAGTATCATGAGTATACAGATATCTTTCTGAAAACAGCGGCCGAAAAACAACCACCACACCGGACCTTTGACTGCAGGATTGACTTGGAGCCTGGAGCCACGCTACCCTTCAGTCAGATTTACTCATTAACAGAGGCAGAAAATGCACATTTGAAGGGGTATATACAGACCAGAAGATTGGAGACCTGAGAACATGCATTGACTACAGAGCGGTCAACCACATCATGGTGAAGAACTGTTATCCCTTGCCATTGATTCCCGTTCTATTAGATCAGGTACGGGGATCAACAGTTTACACCAAACTCGACATATGCAGAGCCTAGCATCCACTGTGGGTGTGAGAGGGGAGTGAATGGAAGACCGCTTTCCGAACCAAATTCTGACTGTATGAGTACCAGCTTATGCCGTTTGGCAACAGCAACGCACCCGCTGCCTTTTGTGGATGAAGTCTTGCAAGGTTATCTAGACATTTCCGGGATTGTCCATATTGATGACATACTCATCTACACTCAGAATATGGCGGAACATCGAGACCATGTAAGGTCAGTTCTTCAACGACTGCAGGAACATCTGCTTTACCCCAAACTCGAGAAATGTTTGTTCCATCAGATGACCGTAGAATTCCTGGGATTCATCCTGTCCGCCTAAAGAGTCACCATGAACAAGAAGAAGGTACAAGCAATAGTAGACTGGCCATCTCCTACCTCTGAGAAGGACATAAAAACTGTGTTGGGATTTGCCCATTTTTATCAGTGGTTCATAGATGGCTTTGCTAAAAAAGGTCAACACATTACCTGACTGTTGAGGAAAGGGGTAGTCTTCCAGTGTGACGTTGCTGCAAGAGCAAGTTTTCAAGTTCTCAAGGGGGCCTTTTCTACGGCACCTTTACTGCTTCATCCGAACCCTACATGACCCTATGTGGTTGAGACTGATGCCTCGAGATAAACGCTATAGGAGCCATCCTTTCACAATGGGACGATTCAGGACAACTCCACCCCGTGGCCTATTAGTTTCAAACACTACTATTAGATGAACAAAACGATGTAATCGCTGATCGTGAGTTACTGGCAATAAAAGCTTCGTTTGGAGAGTGGCGTCATTATCTAATGGGAGCCCAAAACACAATCACTATATTAACAGATCACCAGAATTTACAGTTTCTAAAGTCAGCCAAGACATTAAGCCCCAGAAAGCTGAGATAAGTGATGTATTTCACAGATTTTGATTTTGTAGTAATTTATCAGCCAGGAGTTGAAAACTAAAAGGCAGACACCTTGTTGCACTGCCCAAAACCCACTATCAATTCAACCATTAAGACAGAAGAGCCTAAACCCATAGTGCCTCCCACACGTATCATTGGGCCTGGGTGTCACAGCCACCAAAGAAAATGGGGAACCCAATGCATTCCTAAAAGAAGACACCAGTGGGAATTCAAAGAGGTCTGACTTGCGCGAATCGCCTTAGAATGTATTAACTACAAGACCTGGCAAATTGCAAAATTTAGGGGGGAATAAACTCAATTTTCAGGCATTTGCCACCAGGAAACCATCAAAACATGCCAGCAACAATGTTACCACAGGTGTCCCAATGAAGCGGTACCTCACATGTGTGCGTGCACTGACCTGGGCACTAATGAAAAATGTCGACCGCCCACAAGTCCAGTGGCAGTCTCAGAGAGTCCTGGCAGGTCTTCATCCCTACCCAGAGGGAAAAGATCTAACCCATCCCAGCCAGAGCTTATGGAGGGTGGGGGGGATTTATCCGGCCATGGACACCTGTCTCCCATGTGGATTGATCGTCCCCAAGTCCAGCGCTGGTCCCAGGGAGCCTCGGCAGTGTCCCGATTCCTATCCGAAGGGAAAAGCTCTAAATCAGCACAGCCAGAGCTCTAGGAGGGTGGTGGTGGTGTTCCTGGCCTTGGGTGCCTGTTTCCCATGTGGGTCGATCATCCCCAAGTGCAGCGTCATTCCCAGGGAGCCCCAGCAGTGTCCCCATCATGACACGGAGGGAAAAGTTCAAATGCAGAGCAGCCAGAGCTCCAGGAGGGTGGGTGATGATGTCCCCAGCCTTGGGTCCAGTCTCCCATTTGGGTGGACAGCACCCAAGCTCAACGGCAGTCCTGGGGAGTCGCAGCCATTTACCCATCCCTTCCCAGAGGGAAAAGCTGTAATGCGCCAGAGACAGGGATGCCGCAAGGGCTCCCCGGAACCACTTGTAGACCTGGGGAGGTTGACCAACACCCTCTGTGTTACAACTTTTCTCTCCAGGGACCATTGGGGACCCTGCCGGGGCTCCCTGGAACTGCTGTTGGGCTTGGGTACGGTGAACCCACATTGAAGACAGTCACCCAAGGTCAAAGACATCACCCCTGACCATCCTGGGGCACTGGCTAAGCTGTGTTACAGAGTTACCCTCCGTGAATGGATGGAGGCCCTGCCGGGGGATCTCTGGGACTGTTGCTGTGCTTGGGGAGGGTCAATCCACATGGGAGACAGCCGCCCAATCCCTTGAACATCACCCACAACTATCCTGAAGCTCTTGCTGTCCTGCGTTACAGCTACTCGCTCCGGAAAGGAGGGGGACCCCGCAGGGGCTCCCTGGGACTGACACTTTGCATGGGGATGGTACATCCACATTGGAGACAGCTACCCAAGGCCAGGGACATCGCCCCGGACTATCCTAAAGTTCTGAATGGCCTGCGGAACATCTTTTCCTCCAGGAAAGGACGGGGACCCTGCTGGGGCACCCTGCGACCACCGCTAGTTTTAGGGATGGTCAACCCCCATGGGAGAAGGGTGTACAAGTCATGGACATCACCCCCAACCATCCTGGAGTTCTGGCTGGGGTGCATTACAGAGTTTCCCTCCGGGGACGGATGGGGAACCCACCGGAGCTTCCTGGGATTGCCACTGCACTTGGGGATGGTCATCCCACATGGAAGACCGGTGCCCAAGACCAGGAACATGACCCCCCCAACCATCCTGGAACTCTAGCTGGCCTGCATTACAGCTTCTCCCACCAGGAAAGGATGGGGATGGTGCTGGGCCCCGCTGCGACCAGTGCTGGGTCTGGGGACGTTCAAACCACATGGGAGCCAGCTACCCAAGGCCAGGGACATGACCCCCTACAACCCTGGGGCTTGGCCTGGGTTGCGTTACAGCTTCTCCCTCTGGAAAAGGACAAGGACCCTGCAGAGGCTCCCTGGATCAGCTACTGGGCTTGTGGATGGTCAACACACATGAGGGACAGCCACTGAAGGCCAGGGACATTTCCCCAACCATCCTAGAGTGTTGGCTGGGCTGCTTTACAGAATGTACCTCTGGGAAGAGAAAGGCACCCTGCCAAGGCTCCCTGGGATTGCTGCTGCTCTTGGGGATGGTCGACCCCCATGGAAGATGGGTGCCCAAGGCCATCGACATGACCTCCAACCATCCTGGAATGCTGGCTGTCCTTTGTTACAGCTTCTCCATCTGGGAAAGGACGGGGACTATGTCGGGCCTTGCTGGGACCACTGTTGGGCTTGGAGATGTTGAACCCACATGGAAGACAGCCGCCCAAGGCCAGGGACATGATCCCCTACCATCCTGGGGCTCTGGCTGGGTTGCATTACAGCTTCTCCTTCTGTGAAAGGACGGGGACCCTGCTGAGGCTCCCTGCAACTGCTGCTGGGTTTGTAGACGGTCATCCCACATGAGGGACAGTGGCCCAAGGGCAGGGACATTACCCCCAACCATCCTGGAGTTCTGGCTGGGCTTCTGTCTAGGAAGGGATGGACACCATGCCGGGGCTCCCTGCAACTATTGCTGCACTTGGGGATAGTCGACCCACATGGGAGACAGCCGCCCAATGTCAGGGACATAACCCCCAACTGTCCTGGAGCTCTGGCCGGCCTGCGTTTCAACTTTTCCCCACCAGGGAGCCCTGGCACTGTGCCAATACCTCCCTGGAGGGAAATGTTCAATCCCTAAGCTCAATTGCCAAGCTAAAACTACATATTACCAATATCAGAGACAGTTCTTGTGCCCCTCTATTGATCAGGAATTGATCCTTGAACATATAACGATAGACAATGCTCTCGCAGGCAAAAAGGTCAGGCTTTCTTGTGATGGACCGTGTGACATTCCTGGATTTTCAGCCAAATACTGCAAAACATGGACACACAAAAAACTGTGAGCTCTGTTGTGGTGCAAGTGTTGGAATGTACATCCGCTGTAGCCCTAGAGAAATATGGTATAATTAAATTCATTGCACTTTTGCACTCAAGGGAATTGTAAATAGAATTGATAGCTACTGAAACGCATGTTGGAATAGCAACGGTCATGCAAGAGCAGTCACGCACCTAAATCATCAATTTGATGTATGGCATATCGCCAAAACAATATCCAAAATATCCACAACTGCAGGTAAAAGAAAGAAGAGGTCAGAAGACATTTTTAAATGGTCACAGTCCATTAGTAACCATCTTTAGTGGTGTTCAAAAACTTGTGAGGGTTCTGTCCTGGTATTTCCAATATGCATTCATGTGAGTACAACAAGCATTTTCATGAGTGTGTACATGGGCCTTTAAGTGGAGAGCATGATCGTAACAAAAAGTGGTTGGCGCAAGGGTCCCAGCCTCACATAGACCTACAAAAGGTTGTGTGAGACAAAACACTTACCAGAGATTCATAGGACCGAAGTGAATGTTGCCACACTGGTGATTTGGAGGTATTCTATCATATATGCCTAAATTGCAGGCCTAAAAGGCTGCAATTCCGCATAAACAGTATGGAGGCCAGATCAAGGCTGGCTGTACTTGCTCACAACGAGAACATTGAAACAGATCAAACTAGAAGAGTAGGTGCTTGTGGTATGCTTCGTTACGAGGCCTTTACAAAAAAGTAAAATGCAATGGGTGGCCAAGCCAATATTCGAGGACATGGAATTTGACTTTATGAAATATCGGACTTTGACTGTGCTGACAATGCAAATGCATGGATTGACAACAGATTATGTTTTCAGGGGGCAGTCTATGCCACAGATCATTGCTAATGTTGTTCATCCTCCAGAAGGTGAAGTGGTTGAAAATTTGATTTTAAGAATTAAATGAAGTGGTGTGGTCTTTAAAATGTTTTCTGTTGCAACATTATTTTGAACTTTGATGCTAATTAATTTGGTATAACCTCTAGGGCTCTGTTAACTGTTTCAAGTAAATGTACTGTATTCGGGTAAACTATTGTGATTTGAATTGTAATATACTTCTTAGCGTAACAGAACTACAAC
Organism: Ambystoma mexicanum; assembly: GCF_040938575.1. NCBI lineage: Eukaryota > Metazoa > Chordata > Amphibia > Caudata > Ambystomatidae > Ambystoma > Ambystoma mexicanum. Next base: position 112,440,273 of record NC_090930.1, read on the forward strand.
ATCCAGCAATATTGTAGTCCAGCACCATATATCTTTAACTTCTGGTGCATCAGCACCTGTGCATTAGGGGGCAAGCCGGTTTTTGCCGGTCCGTGTCGAGTTTGGGAGCACTCTGTTTATTTTCACACTTCATACAGTGAGACCCTGAGATTACCAGGTTTTTTTGTGCAATTCCTTGGCTGATCTTCACAGAAGGATGATATATCAATACTCTGCTGAAAGTATACTAAAATTAAGAACCACTACCCGTGGGTCCATTACACTTCACGCATTAAAAAATATTCGCACTATGGGTATATGTATCCCAAAAACTGGCAAACTGCTGTTAGAAGCAAGTGTTCTCTTTGTGAATCACTTATACATGCTAGGTCTGCTGTAGAAAATGCAATTTCATTTAAAGAGCTGATTCAAACCTTTCAAATGGACATTTTTTTTTTATGACTGACATGTGGAGTACAGACAATTCGTTATCATACTTTCACCTACTAGTCCCACGACTTACGCATTAAATGGGTGAATAGAGAGACAGTGGGGTGGAGTTGCTATTCTGGCTAAATCCTCACACTTTGAATTGGCATTTAGATTCAAATATTCTTGCTTGTACATCTCGCCTCTCCTCCAATGATTCAAGTCACATAATACTTTGTTATAGACCACCAGGGTCTGCAAGCAGTTTTTTAAGAATTGTAGATACTTATCTGGGAATCACGTCACAGAAAACGTGATATTCTTGGTGATCCTAACATTTGGTGTATCAGCCTTCATAATCTCAATTGTATACACCGTAACAATATCTTACAGTCATATGACTTGGAGGTAGCATCCATAGATGCTACCCATTCTGGAGGGCATTGCCTGGATCCAGTCTTATTCAGAGGGATACAGCCCTCCCTCTCTGAAAATGTTCCACGGTGATGGTCAGATTTCTTTTATGTTACATTTTCCATGGCAGTCTCCACCCCATCTTTTGGCAGTAGCTTGGTCACTAAACCACAACCATTGCACCAAAAGAAGAAATTACTAGTGAACAGCTGTTGATTAATGTCAACCATGTTGTGCAGAACTCTATCGTACGATTATGGATGGCTTACAAAGAAATTGTGACAAAATTGCCCCTATTCAATACTCCAAAGAAGGAAGGAGAAATACACGTCTGCCTACCGTGTTCGCTATGTCCAGCAGGCTTTCACCTGTTGGGCACAGCGGCTCCGGCAGGCAGACACATAGTTTGCCTGGCCGGAAACAACGGTGCTGGTATGCTTACCGGCACCGTTGTTTCCAAACATGCAAACTTGTTATGAGGGCCATTGTCTTTTTTCTGATAAACTCAATTAAATTCGTATGAATATCGACTGTCAGTCACCACATAGTTAGGCAAGGACTACTAATGTGGAAACTCAATTGGATGCAAAATCCTTGTCTGCCACCTTCTCTTTTTTCCTGTTAGTTTGTAAACAGTTATATCATTTATGGAACAACTTAAACCTACAAACCTTATGTGTGTTCCCATTCCGGCATATCTGGCTGAATGGCACATACCAGCCTTAAGTGAGATCATGCACTCTTTGGTCAAAGCTTCATTGAGTCAAGGAAGTGTCTGAATGTGAGCTAAAAAACTTGTACCTCATCCCACTATTAAAAAAAAAACATCTTTGTACAACAAAATCCTATCTAAATATCATCCAATTGCTGGCCTACTTTGTCCTGCAAACATTCTGGAGAATATAGTGACAACACAGCTCCCAAGCTTTGTGGAAGAGAATGTCATTCTGGATACATACCAGACAGATTTCAGACCCGGCCATGGGACAGAAGCAGCTCTGGTGGACGATATCTTGAGGGCTGCCGACGAGGGCGATATTAGCATGCTTATTATGCTGGACCTGTCGGCAGCCTTTGACACAGTCGATTTAAAGACCATCCTTTCCAGACTCTCCACAGTTGCTCATGTATCTGAGGAGGCTCTGGGGTGGTTTTCATCTTTTCTGTTGGACCGAAAACAACAGGGTAAAAAAGGCACATTTCTTTCTGACCTTCTGCCAGTGGTGTGTGGAGTGCCCCATGGATTCTCCTTGTACCCTCTGCTTTTTAATGTGTACATCCGCCCGCTTTTGAAACTCTTTTCAAAATGTAATCTACAATATCATTCATATGCAGATGATACACAAATCTATATGCAGTTATTTATCTATTTATTTGTTTGGATTTATAAAGCGCCCAGCTGCCCAGAGGCATTGTGGCGCTGTTACAGTATATTCACTTAGATACAATTTAAGACAAATACAGCAGAGGCCGAATTGCATGTTCAAAGACAGTTTTGTTGAGGTGTTCCGTGGTTACAGAGGAACAACCTAGACACCAACAAGTACAATCTTAGTTGAATAGCTTGGTTTTTAGTGCCTTTCTGAATGCTATGAGAGAGTCTTCATTTCTTAGGCTGAGTGGGAGGGCATTCCAGGCGTTTGGGGCTAGTACTTTGAAGCTGGTGCCGCCGGCTTTGGCTCTATTGAATACTGGGACTGAGAGTAGGTGAGAGTATTGGTCTCGTTTTGGTCTGTAGATGGGCACTTGATGTAATCTTTCAGCTAGGTAGAATGAGGCAGTCTGAGAGAGGCATCTGTGTGTAATTGTGAGGGCCTTGAAAACTATACACTCTTTAACCGGGAGCCAATGGCCGTCTTTCCTCGTCTGAGAGATGTGCTCCCTCCTAGGGATACTTAGGGCCGCTCTGAGGGCGTTGTTTTGCTTAATTTTCAGTTTGTTGATGTTATTGGCAGATGTGCCTAGGAGAAAGATGATACAGCAGTCCAACTTTGCGCCAACGGTAGCTCTTGCAATGTTGAGGCAGTTTTTTGGGGATAGATGGGATTTCAGTACGTTTATGATTTTTGTAGTGAGAGCAGCAGATGATGAAATGGCACTGACTTGTCTTTCCATTGATACGGTGGAGTCCAGGTATACTCCAAGGGTTTTTACTGCAGCAGAGACTGTAATAACAGTGTTATCAATGCTGAAGGAGCTGTATTTGTTGTCTAGTTTTTTTAGGGACTCTTTGGGGCCTGCCAGTAGGATTTCTGTTTTCTCCCCGTTTGGACATAAGTCGTTGGCTGCCATCCAGGCCTGGATGAGAGCATATGTCTTCTGGAGAGTGTTGAGGTCTTGCTTAGTCACCTGTTAGAGGGAGATGAATTTGTGTGTCGTTGCATAGTTGGTAAAGGCCATGCTGAACTCTTCTAGGTCGCTGAATAGGGGAAGAGTGAAGAGATTATAGAGAGTGGGGGAGGTGCAGGATCGTTGTGGGACTCCACATCCTATGGGGGATGGAGTGGCTGAAGCCTGATCAGATAAAACCCTCATGGCTCGAACTTCCAAGAAGGATGTAATCCAGGTGGATGCTTCTCGGGAAAAATGTGCACTGTCCGAGAGGTGTTTACACAGGATCTTGTGGTCTACCAAGTCAAAGACAGCCGAGAGATCCAAAAGTAGGAGGAGAGAGGATTTACCCTTGTCCATGGGTTCATGTAGCTGATTCTTTAGATCAAGCAGGGCTGATTCTGTGCTGTGACGAGGACGGAAGCTCGATTGTCTTTTGTCAAGGATTTTATGAGCTTCCAGGTAGGACTGGATCTGCAGATAGGCAGCCTTGTCCAGTATTTTCAGCAAAAAGGGGACGGTGGTGATTGGACGGTAGTTGTTGGGGGAGTCTGGGTCAAGGGTAGATTTTTTTTAGCAACGGCCGGTCCCACGCTTCCTTGAGGGAGGTTGGGACGGTACTCGTAGCGAAAGAGGCATAAATAAAAGTGGGGACAAATGGGGCCATGGCTGCTGCCCAGTCTTTAAATAGACTGGCTGGGCATATGTCGCCTTTACAGAGCGATGGCTTCATGATGCTTAGGACTTCTGGTATTGTTACTTCCCTAAAGGTGAAGGGTATAGGGGTGTTTATGCCATGTGAGTCATCTGAGGCTGGCACAGTGGCAGAGGGCCTTGATATGGGTGAGGCGGACTTAGCAAGTTGTTGAATTGTGCCTTGATTTTATTTTTGTGTTTTAATTTTATCTAACATGACATGTTGGATGTTGTTACACTATGTTCAGTTTTTTCTCAGTTGGGTTTGTGGAGGTGGGGGTACAAGTACGGCGGATGCAACAGCCTGCGTTTTACAATGTGCTGAGGCAATCAAAACCTGGATGTTGGAGAATAAACTGCAGTTAAACCTGCTAAAACTGGGATTATCATATCTGGTCCAAAAACAAATTAGCCAATCTTATGCCAATCCCGTATCCTTCCCTTTTTAATGTCCAGACAGATTAATCGCAAAAAGTCAAGAATGGTCGCTGTATCTGGCAAGCTACCATGAATTGAAATGGCCATATGAATCAGATTATTAAAACATTTTAATATCAATTCAAACTGTTGAAACCTCTCATGTCTCTTATTCTGGACAAAGATCGGCGCTCAGTGGTCAGTAACCTTGTTAATTCAAGGCTCGACTACTGTAAACCCCATCTCCTGCGTAGTCCCGAACACCAGGTTCAGCAATTGCAGGTTGCTCAAAACTCTGCAGTGAGAATCATCTTCTCACTTCCAAGGAGGGCATCCATTTCACACCTTCAAAGGAGTATTCATTCGCTCCCTGTACAGCAGCCAATTTTGTTTAAAAACCTGTGCCTTTTTTTAAAATGCATTAATCGTTTGGAGCCAGCCTACCTTTCAGCTAAAATTGTTCCCTATCAGCCAGGTTGACTGCTGGGGTTTTCAGAGGGGCGCCTACTCGTGGTTCAATCCTCAGAATCAATTTGCTATGGGAACAGATGTTTCTTATGCAAGGCTCTGCAGCATTGGAATATCCTTGCATCTGTGGAATCACTGAAGGTGTTTAGGAAGAAGCTTAAAACCCACTTTTTTTGGTAATCTGGTTCACTACTGCTGTCTGTACTTCATTAAATACCAAATACGCCCAGATGCATCTTATACTTGGATCTTCGGATATGCTCTCAATAAATGGCTTTTCCATTCCATTCCAAGTTTCATTCATTTGTTATTCTTAAAAACAAAAATTCTCATTGACTATAACACATTTTAATACATTTAAAATGTAAATTTTTTAAATTATATTTTTGGTTATTTTTTTACGTAAAATCAATGTGATTTTCTTTTATCATTAACGTGTATTTATAAGAATGTTTCCCTATTTTTTCATTAAAAATCTTATTTTTTTATATTAGACAAATGTGAGTGGAAAAATGTTGCTGTACATAATGATATCATTCATGTTGAAGTATATATTGATTCTGAAAATGCAGCATACATTGCATGTGTTTTTAAATTTAAAAACTGTAATTGTTCTGTTTCAATAATGAAAAACAAAAAAAGGTACTTAGGTGCCAGTCACAGCACTGGCACTTTTAAATCATTAGAGTAAACAGGTGTCAAACGTGACTTAATATTGTTCATTCTTTTTTATTTTACATCTGTAAATAACAGAAGACGGTACATTTCCCAACTTCAAATATATATTTACTTATACATGTAAACCTTGTAACAAATACACAAGGAAGAACTATAAACATTTGGCCTTGGGTAGCTAGGGAAATATTCCGAAAGTTGGTTCAGTGGCGTAAATCAGGAAATCCAGCCTCCCTAACATGCACAACGACCACACTCAATAAAACACTTAACACCAATATTACCAACACGGTTTGACATTGGGTGCAATAAAAACACATCTGGGGAATCTGCACTTCACCAGCCTTATTTGCTGTTGTGTATGTGTATGTGTGGTAGTCGGCCAGGTTCAGCCGCATCATTGCTGATATTAATACAAGTCTATCACTGCATCTTCTGAGTAGCATTGCAAACGCATTCAGGCATCCAAGCAGTATGTCTGACGCTTCCATCATTCCTTTTTCATACCTCTATGATAACAAATGCTTTCTATTATCTTTATATATTGATCTCCATCTATATGTCCATGTGTCTATATCCATCAACTTGTTTTTCTACATCTCTATCTATGCATCTCTACACATCACTCTTTCCATATCTCTAAGTCTGTCCTTGACAACGTTTATTTTCAACGCTATATATATGATTCCCCTGAGCTCCATCATTTTCTCTGTCTACATCTCTAGTCATCTTTTCATGTGTAACCACCTCCCCAATCTATCTAACTATGTTCATCTCTATGTCCTCACGCATATTTATATTCATTTATCTTTTTGCCTCTCGGTGTATGTATACATCTATTTATTTATTTGAATTACTCTATATGTCTATATCACGTACCCTCAATGCATCTCACATGTGTACCTAGTCATCTATGTATACAACTATTTATTAACATACATTAACATCAATGTGTTTACGTATGTCTATCCATTTCTCTCAGTACATGTTACTCTAAATATCTCTTTATATCAATATCCATATCCAACTCTGTCTATATATATATATATATATATATATATATATATATATATATATATATATATATATATATATATATATATATACCTTCATACATCACAAAATATGCATGGCCCTATTGTGCTGTACCCAACTCTCCATGCAAATGAAACAGTGTGTATCTATTTTCATATATATCAATATATTGGTTGATCACTCTCTATCCATCTTCATGTATTTATTACCCTGTATGCATCACTCGATAACCCTCTATCCATTTTTCTGTATACCTCCATCTCTATGCATAGTTGTCTGTCTACATCAGTTTCTATCATCTCACTCTATGCTTCACCTTATTACTCTATCACTATGTCTGTGAATCTATGCACTTTTGTTGAAAAGTCTGTAACTCAAAATACCTGTCACCACCTAGACGTTTGGCCCACAACCTCTGTCTGTATGCCTGTCTGTCTCTATGTATGTCTGAAACATTGTGTCTTTTACTGCATGTAATCTACAGCCTGCTATAATATGCCAAGTGCAGCCTCAAATACCCTGATAATGCCATTACATGGTTGGTAAAGTCACCATATGTAGGGTAAAGCACAAAAAGTACATATTACAATGAACCTACACTGCCAAGAGCCAGAGCAAAAACCCATACCTCTTATCGGGCCCCACCACCCAGTGCACCAGCCCCATAACTCACATCCTTCCCCTCCACCATCCAGACCATTAGCAATACACCTGCCATTTGTTCGACTATCTCAAAGAGTGAAATCCCCACACATGCTACCCTTCAATACCTCCCTCCACAGAAACCCAGTACATAGGCACCTACTGGTGCTGAGGTGTCAGCACGTAAGTTAATTCCCCTTCTGTTGTTCCCTGGGTTTCTTGATAGAGAGGATCCCAGCATGGAAAACCTGACCCACACCTGCCACCTTGGGGAGGTGGACATGGGGCACAACATTTTGTTGGTGGAGCATGTTTCCTCTCTGGCCCCACCATCGTCCATTTTATGATGCATGTTTATAAATAATCAGATATCAGATCTGTGATTAGAGACTTTGCTCTAAGTGCATCAAAAACATAGCCCAGTTTTGAGGAAGACCTGCGGGCCGAAACATGTGTTAACCATGAAGGGCATGTTGATCATGAATAAGTAACTGGTTTAGTCCATTCATTTCGAGCTGAAATGTGATCATGAACTTTTTTGGAAGAAAACCAATCTACGTCTCGTTATTGTGTCTGGTGCACATCAGAATACCAAGAATTTTCAATGTTGTCTTATGAAGGAAGGGGCATCCTTCTTTGTCTTCTGAAGAGCGACACACACTACCTATAAAAGGTGTGGGTCGCAAGGTTACAGTCTTTAAACCCCACCTTTCTTTCATAAATCAATTCTGTTGATTGAAATATAACATATAAAGAAAAAGTAATTTTGGATTGAATCGTGTGTTCTTTATTTTGCCAATGGGTCCCAAAATATATTTTTCTTTTCACAAAATACATAGTTACATCATAAAGATATGCGTATGTCACAGCAATCATCTGCCGGTCAATGGATCTTCAACCATAATTGGAGTTTCGATATCAGCAATATAACAATGATCAGCATCTTCTGGGCCAATAAACCTGCATCGATTTCCCCATTTGCGGTGCCTGTCATCCGAACAAACTTGATTGCATTCATTCAATGACGACAGGTGGACATTAACATTTTTTTCTCCAAAACATAATGCCATATGCTTAGATAGAAAATAGATAATAGAACATAATGCAATTAATTTTTACTGAACGGAACTTTGAATTGCAAAATTCAAGTCCTGGGATTAAAACATTGAAGAATGGAATCTGAAAGATTGCATGGAATGTGACCATCAAACTAAAAAGGAGTACACAAAAGTTGTGGGATGTACTCAACACTTTCAGTTGAATTAAGAAATATAACAAATTACTAAATTCCTAAATATGAGTTTTTATTGAAAAGTGTAAGTTTTTTGCCTTTTTTTGTGAAAAGCAAGAACATTTTTACTGTCTGTGTTCATTTTATGCTTTTGGTAACGTGATGACGTAGCTGATGACACAATAAATTTGGCTATGCTGAGCACCAACTGTATGATAAGAGGCGTAGCATATCAATTTGACATGTCAATGTCAGCTTGATGGGCGGGTGTTATAATTTAATGCTGCAAGTTCCCTTGAATTTAGGACGATTGATCAACAGATAAGATAGACAATACAATTCCTGAGCAAACTGCCTGTTTTCAATTTAATTAAACCGGCATATCTGGCAGAGGTCTTGGGCTTGGTCTATGCTATCTATGTTTAAAGAAGGGGTAATTTGCAGGTTCATTTGCCCTGTCTATGATTACAGTTAGTTGAAAAGGGTGTTGTGTAAGTTCAGCTTCATTCTTTAAGGTTACAGCCACCCTCCCAGTTTATTCCTCACAGGTCCTCTGTCTCTCTGTCTCTCTGTCTAAATCTCAGGAAGCCATCACTCTTGCAAATTAGCAATGCCTCTGTCTCTGGTGAATCCCCAAAACCCACCCCTCCAACAGATAACTAGCTAATTATCATGGTTAGCTGCACAACTCCATAGAGGTGATAATGGCTTTTTAAACACCTTGAGGGATAGATCTATGGAGATTCTTTCTTTTGCTAACACCTTGATTCATAATCCTTTAAAAGTCAAAGAGTGTCTGAAAAGAGGGGGACTGGATCAGAACGATAGAGGGTGAGGACGCTCAACTCTCTTCCCCCCTCTAAATGTTCGATAAACCTCAATCCTTTTTGCCCACTTACCTGAGAAGGTCAATGGACTTGAGTGCGAGGGCTGACTTCCTCAGACTCAGACTAAATATCTTGCCGACCTTGGAAATACTGCATGTGAGAGAGAGGGACATTTTTCATTTGGACACCTGGCAAGATTGTAATTTGAAGCTAAAGTACACAATTAACCATGTGTTATGTAGTTGCCCTGAGGCTTGGGCATTAAGGGTCTACAAATTGGGAAGATATGTTCATAGTATAGACACTCTGGAATCTGACATGTTTTGGGAACGATTGATTTCGGGTAATGAATGGTTTCTCGCAATGGAGGTGGTGAGATTTTGAGGAAATTAAAATTGATTAATAGGAGTTGAAATCATCTTTGTCCTTTGAAATAGTAATTTTGAGTGATTCTTGTTATGATTAGTAATAATTATGAGTTCAATGTCAAGGTGTTTTCCTTGTTTCCTTGCTTTTCCTCTTCTTTTATTATTTACTTATTTATTTGAAATATTTATTTGTAATGAATGAATGTTTTTTTATATCTAAGATCTGTGTTAAAAGTCATGATTTGTTTTGGCTAAAGCACAATAAAAAAAAATGTATATATATATATATCATGGATCTCCTCTGCAGAACCAATTCTTTGTATAGGTGGCTGTGTGCCACCTCTTTACTAATCACTGAAACCAACCATTCCAACCTAACAATTACTTGTGTTTGGATTGCTCTAACTTGCACAGTATCACATTTTAATTACCGTTTCTTTGTCCTTGTACTGATCGCCAGAGCCAATATTTTCTAGAGGTAGACGCTCTTTGGCCATTGGAGAATCCTACATACCCATCCTTCCTACAGTTGACAGGTTGTTTTGTCGATTGGTGAATCACTAGAGGTCCTACTTCATGCAATGGAAAAGTTGTTTTTGTCTGTGAAAAGGATCCCAGAATCCAAAATTCCTGAAAGGGAAAGATGCTCTATTCCTCTATGAATCTGCAGAACTATACATCCTTCAGGTAACAGGTCGTACTTTGTTCCAAGGACCTGAAACTTCCCATGGACCTATTTATTGCAACAGGTAAAAATGTTCCTTTGAATAAGACAATGCCCAGAATCTAACAGGTAAAATGCAGGTTTTCCCCTGGCACAATGGCCAGAATGTTTCCTTCTTAGAGGTGAAAGGATGTGTTTTGACCCAGTGACTATGCCTATAATTCGTGCCCACCTTCAGGTTAAAGGTAGTTTGTCCATGAGCAAATGCCCAGACCCTGTCCCCTAAAAGTGATAATTCTCAAACTCCTAGGGTCCATCAGTCATTCTGGTGGCAGACCATGGTGATTTATGAAGCTCCTTAACTTTTGCTTCCAAACAAACCTGCAAGCTTCAAACATGGTGCAACTGTGCCCAGCTACTTTGCTGTACAAAAGTAACTGAATAGTAATTTTGCAAAGTATTGCTGCTGTAGCACAGCAACACTACAGTGCTAAATGGACATCCAGCAATATTGACCCCAGCCCCCATCATTTCAACGGTGGTTGCTCCCCTGGTGAGTATCAATGATTTTATAGCACGCAAAGGAAAATAGAGTTTGTCTACCTGTTTCAGTCTGGAAAAATCAGCAGCCGTGAAGGAACGGCGGGAACATGTGGAGAAATTGCATACATCAGCTGTGCAGGGTGTTCTTTTGTATCACATTTGGTAAATGTCTAGAGGGCGAAGTTGGCGGTGCGGACTGCACGTCTCCTCCCAACATTTAGTGGTTTATCAACTACTATATTCACAACCTGAATTCCAACACTAGACGAGAGGGAATAGGAAAGAAGTGTGCTTACCTCATAGGCCTCATAGACAAACTGTGATAAATATTTCATGCTGAAAGTTATCAACCTGTGAGTCCTGAGAGTTCTAACTAAGTCCATAAATTATGCATCCTTCATTAAATATGCTTCTCAGTTTTGGATGCCCGTCACTTTTGCCGCTCCTTCTGCGCCCGGGGACACTGGGCTCCTCCAGTGAGGGAATGCATAATCAGGACGTTTATATAGACTGGCTTAATTAGTCAAATACATTTCTATGATGTGAGGTAAATCTATGGTTCGACAGAACTATGTTTCTCCGAATTAATACAAATGTAACTGTGGAAAAAGAAGAATTTTATAAATATAGCAGCCGTGTAGTTATGGTTAAGTTGCTAAACTCATAAGTAGAGCACTTTTTCAATGGTTTATAACTTCGCTCCCCCTGGACAAATCCTCACCAAACTTTGCAAAAAAGTATATGGCCGGGTCTGAATTTCTTTGCATACGTTGGGGGAGGTTTCCTGCAGGGAGGGAAAGTTATAGGGGGGTCCCACGTTTTCTTTCCCCATAGACTGAATCGGGAGAACTTTGCTCACGGCTACAGGCCGAACGGCTGGATGTATTTTCACCAAATTTGCGGCAAGAGTGGGGGCTTGGGTCAGAAAGCGTGCTTTTGTGTGTTTGGTGGAAATTTGACCAGTAGTTTTGTTGCAAATAACTGAAATGTCCATCCCAAAAAATTAGTGATATCTAGGTCTGCTCTGCTGACCCATTTCCCTGTTCACTCCGTAGACAGAAGTGTCATTGGCTTGCGGTACGGTGTGCTGTCGTAGAAATTTGGACGCAGCCGGTGATTGGCTGGAGGGAAGCGTGGTGTACGTCAACATTTTTTGGGAAAGCCCTCATGGTGTATCGGAGGACAGTGCGGCTGTGGAAGGGTCTGGAAAAAGTACTGTGCGGAATGTGTTGGCGGCAATAAGGGAGGGGACGAGTGGGGGAGTGAGAGGTGCTTAATGTGACATTTGTAAGCAAGTACTGTGTGTGGTGATTGGAGGCAGGTGTAATGGCCTCCTAGCTTGTGCCGCAACCTATTTGCGGCAACCTCTTTTCGTGGTGAGTGGTGGCAGGTGAATTTCAGAAGGGGAGTGATTTGCACATGACATAGGGTGGGTGGGAGTGCGGGTGGCTCTTCGCTGTGGATGGAATGTGGTAGTTGGCGACTTGGTGGCATGCATGGGTGAATGAAGGTGTGGTGGGTCTGTGGAAGGATTGGACTAATGGGTGCATGGGTGAAGGCCGTAGGCCGTAGGGTGTAGGGCATGCGCTCAAGAGCATAGGGCTGCAACATACCCACCGCAGGAATGCATGTTTCACTCTGGATTTGGTACAGAGTGCTGCTTGTATAGTGTGGTATGTGCAGATTGGTTGCAGTAGGGCTAGTGTTGCGACCAGAATGTGGGTAGGTTGGCAGTGACACAGTACTTTGTGAATGGAAATGGGCGCGCCCATAGTAAGTGAATAAAAGTGCAAAGGGGTGCAGGAGAGAATGTTATATTTGAACATTATGTTCACTGTTGCAATTTGTTGCTGCATAGCTGTGTGGTGGTGAGCAGGTTGGGTAGGTGTGCTGGTGTCAGTGGTGTGTATGTGGACAGCGGTAGTGGGTGCAATGATGATATGCGTGGTGGCATTATGTTGCTGTGGGTTTGCTCACGGCCTATGCTCTGTGCAGATTTCTTCAAGTAGGCCCAATGTTGTGAAAATGTTGTGGTAAGTGACACAACACTTTGTGAATGGCTGTGGGTAGTGGTGGCGGAGGCTGTGATGTATTTTGGATTCTGATAATTGCAACCTGTTTCCATGCATGGGTGTTTTGTTTGTGCTTAATGTTAGCTGTCCACATGGCCGTTCTGTGAAGTGGTGCAATTTGGTGTTGCTTAGCGCCATGGCACTCTACAGGTTGGGGAGGAGTGCTGGTGGCAGTGGTGTGTAGGGGAATTGTCGTACTTGCAGACATGGTGACATGCATGGTGGCATTTCACTGCTGTGGGTGTGTTCAAGGCCTCGACAATTGGGTGCATGGCCAAAGACCGTACACTGTAGGCCATGCACTCAAGAGCCTAGGTTTTGAGGACACCCATGGCAGTAATGCATTTTTGAATGTGCATCAGTTACAGGGTGGCGACATGCAAGGGATGGTTGTGGAGCACATTTCAGCCGTTATAGCCGAGTGTTGCAAACAGATTGTGGGTCGGTTGGAAGTGGCACAATACTTTGTGAACGGAAGTGGGTACGCCCATAGTATGTGATTGAAAGTGCACAGGGATGCACAAGAGATTGTTGTGTTTGTACATTATGGTAACTGTTGCAATTTGTTGTTGCATGGCTGCTTGGCGGTGCGCTGTGTTTGAAGATGCAGCTTTGAAAAGTCACGCAGTGCGGCCTCTGGGTGCAGTGTTTGCATACTGTCAGTATGGTAGAACTGCAGGTGTGTCCAAGGCCTTCACTATTTGGTGCATGGCCGAAAGCCGTAGGCCATGTACTCAAGAGCTTAGGCCCCGACGACACCCATGGCAGTAATGCATTTTTGAATGTGCATCAGTTAGAGGGTGGTGCTGACATGTACGGAATGGTTGTGGAGCACATTTCAGCCGTTATAGCCCAGTGTTGCAACCAGATTGTGGGTAGGTTGGAAGTGGCAAGCAAAATACTTTGTGAATGGAAGTGGGTATGCCCGTAGTATGTGAATGAAAGTGCACAGGGATAAAGGAGAGATTCTTTTGTTTGTACATTATGTTAACTGTTGCATTTTGTTGCTGGATAGCTCCATGGCGGTGCCCTGTGCTTCGAGATGCTGCAGTGAAACATCACATAGTGTGTGCTCAAGGTGCAGTGTTTGGGTATTGTTAGTATGGCAGAGGGTATGGTGAAAGGCAACTTATGTGTTTTTGGATAGTGTGGTGTGTGCACAATGCCTGCAGTATGGGCAATGTTGTAAACATTTTCTGGTTATGTTGGCAGTGACACATTACCTTCTGAGTGGAATTTGGTAAGACAATAGTATGTGAATGAGAGGGCGTAGGGGGGCCAGAAACAGTCCAATATTCATACATTATGGTAACTGTTACATGTAACATTGTACATGTGGATTGAGGTGTGGAGGTTGATTAGAAGTGCTGGTACCAGTAGTGCGTATGCGCATAGTGGTAGTTGGAGACATGCTGACATGCAAGATTGCATTATGATGTAGGGAATGTGTGCAAGGTGCACACACGCTGGAGCAATGTCGGTTTGAAAGTGCATGAGGCACAGGGTAGTGATCTTTGGAGAATGAGTGTGGAGCACATTGTGGATGTGCAATAGCACTACAAGTGAGTTGCAAAGTGTGTATTGTGCATTCCACGGTTGTGGTGATAGTTGCAACGTGCTACAGTATTTGGTGGGCAGCAGGAGATGGTGCAGTGAGAAGTTGTGCAGTGTGGCCACAGGGTGCAGTGTGTATGCAATGTGAGTATGGAAGAGGGTGTGGTTGAAGTGCAGGTTATATGTGGTTGGTTACCGTGCTGTGTGCAGACTTATTGAAGTAGGCCCAATATTGTGCAGCTGTTGTGCATAGGTTTTCAGTGACACAATACTTTGTGAATGGCAGTGCATAGGGGTGATGCAGCCTGTGGTATGTTTGTGGATTCTGCTAAGTGTGTCATGTTTTCGTGCATGGGTGTTTTATGGTGTGGGGGAGTTGGGTGGAAGTGCTGCTACATATGTTACATTTGTGCATAATGGTAGGTGCCCACATGGTTGCTTGTTTGGAAGTATGGTGTGCTGGTGTGTGTGGAAAGGGCTGCAATGTTGTGTGCATAGCCAAAGGTGTGCTGGGTGCATCTGAGGATCTTTGTGGGCGCTGCAATTGTGAATTATTTAGCAGAAGTTTCTGGTGGAGGGGCTTTGCATTGAAATGGAAAATGTACTGAGAGTGTTCAACGGTAAATATGGAGTGCTGTATAGAAATGACAGTGTGCAATGCTGAGCCTTTGTATGTCATTGCTGCATGCTTGTTTGAAAATTTGACAGCACGCAATGGGGGAGTGCTGCAAAAAGTGCCCGTGCATAGGGAAGAAGTATTGTCTCGGCTTCACTGGGTCATGCCCCTCACTGTATATGGGAAAGGGCACATGCACATCCTGCCATTATGAGCAGGGTAGAAAAGGAATTGAAATTTTAGGAGATTAGGGCGTGGTTCACAGGAAGGGGCGGTACCATTTCCTTCTGATACTGTGTTGTGAGGGTAGTCAAGATGGAGAGATGTACAGTGCTTATCGTCAGTGAAACCTTTGAGTGCCATTTGCTCAGCTGTTGTGTGCAAAGAGGAGTTGCTGGTATTTTCTGGTTGGAAGAAGTGGACGCTCTCTGGGCCTGTCAGGGTGACTGCAGTTTTTTGGCGGGATGGGTCACCTTTGCAGATATGCAGCGCCTGTCACAAACGTTGACTTTGTCGTGCTGCACTATGAAAGTCTACATTTGGGTAACATGTCGTGTGGATGATTAATCTGTCACCTGAAGAGGTTGCTGACCGCAGTGATGCATATTTTTCCTACTGCGAAGGTTGTTTACTCATGGATAACACCAAGAGGAGTTTGGGTCTATGCGGTGTAATTTGTCCACAGCCAGATGTCGGAATGTGTACTATAAAAAGAATTATGCGTGAGTTTTTGCAGACTACTGGCATGTTCTCCACCCAGTATGAGATCATGAGGTCGCCAAATACGCAGTGGTTCCATAGTAATGGCATTTATTTGAGTGCAATTGGCAATGACGTTTTCTTTCATACTGTGCAAGAAGCATTGACCAGAATGTTGTAAAAATGTGACCAGAGGCAAACAGCAATGCATATAAAAAGAAAACAAAAAAAAAGGTTGCTGGCACGCACGTTACAAAAACAACAAGAAAAAAAAAACACTTTCATACATCTATGATGGAAGACTGAATCCCCTAACCAGTTTGATATTGTTTACTCCCCCCGCCCTCTCCCACTATCACGAAAAGGTAGTGCATTACGCGGTACTTTCAGGATCACACGTGCCATATCCAGAGTGGCTATGTGGATGTATTCTGATGGAGATATCATGCATACTTTTATTGAACTTTGTAGTGGACGTGCTTTGGAATGTCACAACATTTGTAACAAGGGTGACAGTGCTGGATGATGGCGGCTTTGATGCGACTAGTCGATGTGTGTGTGCCTTTTTATGCATAACCCAACAAAGTAGAGCTGCAGAGAACATATTGGAAAGGGAAGAAGGACAGCTCCAGCTTTGCAAGGGTGCAGCCCTCGTGCTATTTTGGAAGCTGCGCGTGCCAAAATGTGCCATTTACACCACCTTGCCCAATTGCCTTGGCAGCGTGGGGATTAGCCAATTAGGTAGTGTGGGTGTGGTTAACAGGAAGGGGAGGTGTAACTGGTGTACATTACATTCTGCGTACTGTGGGTGGCTGACATGGCGAAGCACATTTTGTTGACTGTAGAAGATCCCTTTGTCATAGATCTGCACAGCTATGCCCTGCCAAGACACTTTAACAGCAATTTTCCTTTAGAAGGAGCGGATGCATCCTGGGAAGCTGTGTATGAGAGCAATTTCGCCGATATGCATGCACTTTGCAAATACTGCACCACTTTTCCAGTAGTAGATGTCATCGTCATCCAGTACGGCAGCATTCATAGGAGTTACCTGCCTTGCTTAGATTTGTTCCGTAGACTGAGGAGATTGCTGGATGTCATGAGGATGCTTTCTCCCACTGCCAAGGGGCTTTTCAAATCCATAATACCACGTAGAGTGTGGGCCACTGCTCATGGTTGTTGTTCCGACCCAGAAAGAGGAAGGTATCTAATCACCAGAAGCATGTATACTTTTTTGTTAGCTCGTGGAATGTTTTTCTGCAACAATGACCGCATTAGTTGTGGAAATATGGAGTGTTTCCAAGAAAATGGCATTTTGTTGTCACCATTCCAATGAGGTTTTTTTTGCTCGCCTACAGGCTGCAGTGAAGAGTTTACTGCACTACTGTGAGCAGAAGAATTCACAAAAGCCAATGAACACTGGAAAAAAGTTGTTTCTGTAGAAGCATCTAAACAAAAACAAAACAACTGGCTCTTTGAAGAGTCTCCCCTTAGCACAAACTACCCCTAACCTGGTTGCCAGTAATTCCACACGCCCGCACTCAGCGTGGAAGCTACATCCGGGGATTTTGCAAGTGGCAGCCACGGAAATGGAACTGTAGGGGTTGTCCAATCACATGATTAGTGCATGCGCTAATAGAAAGAGGGACTCCTGCTTCACTTGGGCCCAGCCCTCGACATACTTGGGGAATGGCACATGCCACATTGGCGCTTCTCACCATGCTGGCCTATGGGACTGCAGTGAGTGTCCTATCAGGTGGAGCTCAGGATGTGCATCACAGGAAAGCACACCAATACGAAGAAGGACTCCTCCTGCTGTACTGGGGCACGGCCCACACGGTCCTTGGAAAATGGCACATTCTACATTCTGCGCTTCTTAGCATGCTGGCCAATGGAAATGGGGCTATGGCCTTTGGCCAATGAGGTGCTCAGGGTGTATGTGCAGGAAAGAGCTCCAATAGGGAGAAGGAATCCTCCTGCCTCACCGGGGCACGGCCCTTGGGCTCATTGGGGAAAGGCATGTGGCACATTGTGCACTTCTCACCATGGTGGCCAATGGAAATGAGACTGTGGATTTTGGCTAATCAGGTGCTCTGGGTGTGTGTCACAGGAAAGTGCGGCATTTAGTTTCACCATTACTTTGTGTACTGTGGCTGGCAAACATGGCAAGACGTACAGTTTTCGTCGTGGGTGATGGCTTTGTGGAAGATCTGTGCGTGTCTGCCCTCCAAGAACACTTGTCTGGCAATTTCGGTTTGGAGGGATTGGACGTTTTGAGGAGTGGTGTTGAATTGTGCTGTTTCAGCAGACTGCTTCTAGAATGTCGATGCGTGGCCTCTTCACGAACTGCACATTTTGTGATGGTGCACTTTGGAGGCTTCTTTTTGGGTTACATGACTTGTTCCCCTGTGTTTAGTTTAACTGAATATTATGATGAAAGCAGTGCAGCAAATTGTTCCTACTGCCAAGGTGCTTTTCTCATGTATACCCCCGAGAATAGTGTGGAAGTATTGCAAGGATTCCTGTCACCAGCCAGAGGTTGGAAGGGGTCTCATCAACGGAACCATGTGTGACTTTGTGAGTGCTGCTGGGATGTTCTCGTGTCGGAATGAGAACATTGGTTCGTGATACATACACCTTTTCAAGGCAAATGGCATGTCTTTGTCACACAGTGGCAATAAAATGTTGTTTCACAATCTACAAACTGCAGTGTAGACACTATTATAAGAATGTCAGCTGACGTTCAAAACACACATTTACGTATGAAGACCTCAAAAAATGTGTTTCCACGTAAGCGCCTTTACAAAAAGAGAAAGAAAAAAAAAAAAAAAAGGTTGTTTTAGGAGCCACCACACCTAACGATGTCCGCTCCGCTGGCTGATAGTTATTCCCCGACTCCCGCGTTCGTCCAGCAGAAGAAAATCTGCAAATATCGCAACAGTTGCAGGGTGGCATGTGTTACATTTGCCCCTTTTGCAGATGACA
Source organism: Ambystoma mexicanum (assembly GCF_040938575.1). Classification (NCBI taxonomy): domain Eukaryota; kingdom Metazoa; phylum Chordata; class Amphibia; order Caudata; family Ambystomatidae; genus Ambystoma; species Ambystoma mexicanum. The sequence continues at coordinate 112,458,915 of NC_090930.1, forward strand.
GGCATAGAAATGGGCCTGCAGAGGCTACAGGATTGGGCAATAAAGTTTGTGGGTGCGGTGTGTACGGACAGACTGTGGTACACAGTGTATTTGTCGACAGAAACACAGAGGGTGCAGTTATGACTGTGTGTTTTGCAAGGCACAGCGTGCAGGTTTTAGGGGATTCCGACATACATTGAGTGAAAGTGAATGTAAAACACTGTAAAGTGGCTACTCATTTTGCAATCTATCAAGTGCATGTGTAGTGCAATGGAGTAGCTACAAGGAAGTGCCAGATTTGGGTTTCTCTGTGTGACACTTTGGTGACACGCAATCATGCTAATATTATTGGTGTTCATTGTGCAGGGAAAATGGCGCAGCATGTTACACAACCTTAGGTGCTGTTTGCGATGAAGGAAGCACTTGCCCAGTTCATGCATTTGTTTCAGATCTCTTGCGGACATTTGTAGCGCATATGTAGCCACCAATGTGGCAGTGTCATTTCCTATTTGGTCTGTGAATGGAGACAGCACGGTACATTGCAAAGAAACCTATTTGTGGCTTTGTTCGACATGTGCCAATGGCATCCTTCGCTCATGGGACTATGTCGTTTCACAGCACGAATACTTTTCCCCAGCTATAACGATTTTCTTATTATGCCGGCAATCCGAATGTTTGCACACCCCATCTAAATTGGTTTGGTTCCCTTCTTGAAAGTAGTGACATTGCTTTTGTACTTTGTGTTGCATTGTGGCACTCTTGAAACACTCTGGAACACCTACAAAATCCTCTTTGTACAGCGACACCCCCCTTTGTAACCGATTGAACTACAGTGTTTACCACACTGACACGCCTCCCGCCCTGCATGCATGCATTGGCAATTCTGTTGTTGATCTGTGAAAGGTGCTTTCTTCATTTACCTTTTTCCCTTTCACAGTTCATTTTTATTTATTATGGCGTTGTCACACATGCCACAGAAGGAACGGCAGGAAAGGTCCAGTACAGAAGGGGCAGCACCTGTCTGGATATGATAAGGGACATGCCGGGAGACGGAATTATTGGGTGGTCCTCACCTACATAGGCGCCAGTCATTGTAATGCTTCTGTAAGGATCATTACCATGCCCTTCCAAGTACCTTCCCTTTGTACAGTAGCGCATTGCAATACATGCACAATACAATGTCTGTAGTGCGGCATATGGTTTGCAAAGGTTGTTTTACAGCTCTGCTGCCCTACAGGAGTGCCCCTCTTGTTGCCCCCAGCAGATGTGCAAAATGCTGTACATGAAAGTATCCTACATAATTGCTGTAAGAGTGGTAGCCTGCCCACTGGTCCCTTGTGCTTTGTTTTCAGTTGTTATATGCAGTAGAAACAGTTTATGCTATGCCATTACTGGTAGGGGTAGAAGTCACGGATATACATACATTGTGGAATACTAGAATGTTTACAAGGACGGGAAACACAGATTCATTATGTGCAGCAGGAAGTCATTTAACCTGTGTGACTCATGCAGCTACAGTGCTTTTCCTAACCGGCACTAAAGTTGTTGCGCTCTTCATATATTGCTGTTTCCTTACTTGCTTTTACATTCACTAGTATGTTCATGGGGAAGGTGCAGCAGCTTCACCATTTTGCAGCCTAAGTACAAACTGTCCCACTAGCACTTACATGTTTTCTTCAAATTTACAACCGGCAGGCGTCCTCTTGATACTTTCCGTCACACCGCTGAGTGCAGACACAATGTATTTGTTTCACGGATCATGGAAAGGCAAGCAGCAGATAAATGAAAGTAATGCAACATTTAACACGGCCACATGACAATACAGGTTGCTGGTCCTTGTTTAACAGTGGCCTTTATACAGTTAGGAGTACTTTAGCCACACATTGGTAAGTTTGTAGAGCCACCGACAAAGTTGGCAGTAATCCTTTAAATGTGGTAGCTCTCTGCAGGATTCTGTAGGGCTGGAAACAAGGGCAGTGTTACCAGAATACAGTGGATGACCTATGCATGGGTCTAGGTGTGGAACGGAAACACGTGCATTTCCACAACTACTTAAAAGTGCATTCGAAAATGCAGCCATGCGTCTTCTAATGGAGTCTCACGGATACTTGAGTGTGATTGCACATACGCAAACTAGGTGCAGTGTCCCGGCCAGTAGTGTGCGGCACAGATTTATCTTGCCCTGTTACCACACAAAAACAGAGCCTACTGACACACTAAACAACATTTACTATGTACATCTGTAATTGGTACGATATGCCAACACTATTCGGAAAAGTAAGGGGTAGCGCAAATGGATACATACACCAGACAATATGCACTTTCGACACGTTTATCATGAGGGCAGACAAGGAATTAGTAACAAACCGTTGTTAATGGGAAGTTTTGGTTATGTTGCTATACGAAATACCTACCCTCTTTACAGAAAGCGCTATGCTAAAGCAATGTTCTGCTTACAGTGCCTTACTAAAAACCTATGATTCACTAACAAAAACATTGTTTTTTATCAAAATCTTTTTATTGAAACATCAAAGCATTGAATTCATTAATAAACAAGTCAGTGGCAAAATTGATTGATTAAAACAATTCCTCGGTCAGTCGCCCCCTTGGTGCCTGTCCATTGAATCCCTTTCTGCAACTCATAAAGTCTCATAAAGATCGGTATTTGTCACTGTTCATACAACTTCAATTGGTTTACCACAATGCATTGACATTTCATTTTAACATCTTTACAGTTCTTGGTACTAAAACTGTTTCGTAGATATCCTTTTGGGGTATAATATTGCCGCTTTGCATTCCATAGTGTACTTAATTAGAAGGAAGAAGGAAGTCACTGTTAAATTCATTTAGATTCATTTCAGATCAACCCCTTCTTCAGTTTCATCCCAGGTCCAAGTATTGTCCTCAATGTCCCTCGGGATCTCTTTCCTTTCTCTCCAACCAATGGATCATCCCTTTATTCCAAGATGTTCAGGGTTGGAGAAGGAATTTAACCAGTCTGTGTTGGAAGAACATGTGTTCTTTTTCCTCCACGTGATCTAAGAATGGACCCCAAATGTTCTGAAATGTGTCCAATCGGTTTTCTATAGTAGCTGTTAATTTCTCTATTCCCAGGATGTCCCGGGAGGGCTTCTTCTTGTGCACTTCTTCAAGTCTGAGTACTTCCCCCTCTAATTGCTCTCTCAGGAGTCTCCTAGCTCTCCCTCGTTGTGTTGTCTGTTCTATCAAATGGCACCTGAGTACCGCCTTACTCGCATCCCAAATCATTCCCCAGTCCACCTCCCCTGTGTCATTCTCGCTAAACTATGCTTCGATAATTTCTCTAATGTGGACGCGGGTCAATGGGCCATCTAACAGGAAGTCATTTAGCTTCCAAGCAGGTTTCCTTGGTCGGGCGGGTCCAAGGGGGGTTATAGCCAGCAGAACCAGAGAGTGATCTGCAAGCGCTTCGGGAAGAATGTCCCTCTTCCGGACATATTGGTTCAGTGAGTCAGATATAAAGAACATGTCTAACCTTGAGAATCCCCCATGGACTGCTGAAAAATATGTGTAATCCCTTTCTTCCTGATGGCAGTATCTCCATACCTCAATCAGGGAGTGGTCTTTAAATAGAGAGGTGAGGGCCTTAAAATTGTTTCTATCATTAGCTGTTGGTGGTAACTGTAACGCTCACCTGGCTCCCACGGAGGCGCTGGTCTGGTCTGGGTTGCTGTGGCCTCTACAAGCGTGATGCGCAGAATTCGGACCACCGATTGAACAGGACCCCCAAATCTTGCTTGTCGGGCCCATAGGATTATCCTTCTGCAGATGAGAAAGGGGATTAACTGTCTGCCGAATAGTGTGCTTGCTTCCCCCCTTCATTCTTCTCTGATTACTCCAAAACCCCCGGTTTAGGCTCACCTTATGGTTTGGAAGGATGAACTCTCCATCCTGCTTCTGGTGCAGGGATGCGCGTTCGTCCAGTTACTTCACTGGTTTTCAGAATGGAGCTGGCAAATCCACTTGACTTTTCTGAGAGATACGCCGTAAGTATGAAGATGCAAAAGTTCAAGTGTGAGCCTCCTTTTATGTTGTCTTTTCTCTCCTTTATTTCAGGTGCAGAACAAAGGCGATGCGTAGAGGGGTTAAATTGCCGGTGGTAAAATCAGGTGAGTTAGTGATGAGGGCGACCCCTCTAAATGTCTTTATAATTACCCAGTAATGTCTTTTGTCCTTTCCCCATAGGGGCCGGGGTGCGGAACCTGCCAAAGATGTGGCGCCGACCCGAGATGTGGAATGGTTCACCAAGAAAAGCCGGTAAGTAATATGGCTGAAAATTCGTCTTTCCTCCTGTGTTCCCTTGCTCACCTTTTGTCTCTTCTTCTCTCCCCTAGGTGCAGAGATGTGGCGACCGGTGCTGAGAGCCGCGATGGAGCCGGGCGGCGTCTCGGGAACAGGTGAGTGAAGCGCAGCGCTGCAGCGAGCAACGCAGTGCTTTTAAATGGAAGTCTTCCTTCAGGAATGCTGGCGTGAAGATTCAGGATGCAGGTAAGAAGGTTGAATAAGTTCTTGGTTTTCACCTTTCTCTTCTCTTATTCCCTTACATGTGTTCCAGGTTCGAGGCGGGCGTGGCTGGAGTCCAGGTGCAGGAGCAGACACGGTGAGCGTTCAGCTGCTGGGATGCAGAACAACGCGAAGCACGTGTGGCTGTCCGGGCGTGGCTTAAATAGCTTTGGAAGAAGTTCCAGGTGAGTATTCTTCCACAGCCCCACCCAAGTAACAAAATAGTTCCTTCAGAAAAATAGTCCCTCCTAAGCCTCATTTGGCTTGGTTCTTCATGCAGCATGCTCTGCTTCAGGTGAGTGTGCAGCATGGTCTGCTTCAGGTAAGTGCACCAAACACTTCACCTTATGAGCCTGGCGCCTATGGCACCAGGACTGATGTCCAACATGAGCCTGGCGCCAACGGCGCCAGGACAGAGTCCAAAGAGCCCCTATAAAGGGCCGCTGGGCTTTTACCCGGGGGCATGATGCCTGCTCCCGGGGTGCTGGGCCTGACCTGGTGCTCCAAGGGTAGGCATCATGACAGCACTCCCCCCCAAGGCCCCTCCCAAGGTCTTTTCCCCAGGAGGATTCGGTTTGTTCGGGAAATTCCGATGGAACCTTTTTACTAGCCGAGGTGCATGTACGTGGTCGCTGGGTTCCCAAGATCTTTCCTGAGGCCCGTACCCCTTCCAATCAATTAGATAGAAAAGTTTTGATTTTGAGATCTTAGAGTCCAAAATGTTCTTCACCTCGAATTCAGGCTCCCCATCTATCTGGACAGGTTCTGGTGGCTTTATTAATCTGGTTCCTGGTTGCACTGGTTTCAAAAGCGACACATGAAAAACGGGGTGAATCCGCATGTTAGCTGGTAGATCTAGCTTGACTGCCACTGGGTTAATTATAGCTTTGATCGAGTAAGGGCTTAAATACCTTGGATTAAAAGTCCGAGGTCCCTTGAGCGATAAGTGTTTGGTAGCCAACCATACTTGATCCCCTATTTGGTATGGAGCGCCTCCTTTCGATGCAGATCCGCATTCTTTTTGTATTTCCCTTTCGCATGATGTAAGTGTGCAGTAGCATCCTTGAAGGCTTGAGTAATCTGGAAAATGCAAATGGTCCACTGCGGGCATTTCGAGGGTCAAAGGTGAGTCCAAGTCTCAAGTACGAGGGTGATGTCCATATAGGGTATAAAAGGGGCTCTGACCAGTTCCAGAGTGTATCGAGTTATTGTATGCATATTCAGCCACCCATAAAATATCCTTCCAATTACCCTCCGATTGGTGCAACATACATCGTAGATATTGTTCAAGGGTCTGGTTCGTTCTCTCCGTTTGACCATCGGTCTGTGGGTGGTGGCTGGTTGAGAGTCTTGCGTCGATTTGTGCCAGTTGACAACACTTTTTCCAAAAATGAGAAATAAACTGGCTTCCCCGATCGGAGATTAGTATGGACGGGAATCCATGCAGACGGATGATATTTTCGAGGAATTCCTTGGCAAGAACAAAAGCTGAAGGTAATCCTTTCAACGGAATAAAATGGGCCATCTTGGAAAATAAATCCACCACAACCAGAATAGTATTGTATCCATTACAAGAGGGCAGGTCCGTGATAAAATCTAGTGACAAGGTGTGCCAAGGTGCTGGTGGAATGTCTAAGGGTTGAAGAAGACCGGCGGGTTTTGTTTTTTTACCTTTGTTTTGGGCGCAAACTCCACAGGACATCACGAAAAATGTAATATCCTTTCGCCAGGACGGCCACCAGAATTGTCATTTAATTTTTTCCTCTGTTTTGGCAATGCTAGGATGTCCTTCCATCAGAGTATCGTGATGACGGGAAATAACCAGTTCTTGCAATTCCTTTTCTGGCAAAAATAAACGTCCTTGGAAGTAAGGTAAGCCATCGTTGATTGAAAAGGCAGATCCCCTCTTGATCCAATCCTGCAAGGCTGAAGAGTCCAGGAATAGTTTTACCCGTGCTTGAGTGTCTTCAAGGGTTTGTAAAGTGGTTATCCCCAAGATTCTTTGTTCGGGAATTATCGGCACAGGTTCTGAGTTTGTGTCCATTTCTCCCATTCCAATTCGAGATAGCGCGTCCGCTTTGCCATTCTTACAGCCGGGACGGTAAGTGATTACAAAATCTAACTCAGCAAATAATAAAGCCCATCGGAGCTGTCGTGAAGACTGAGCCTTGGCAGTTTTTAAATATTGTAAATTTCGGTGATCGGTGATCACAGTGATGGTATGCCTGGCGCCAAGAAGATAATGCCGCCAAGCCTTAAAGGCGGACTTAATGGCTAATAATTCCTTATCGGTGATTGCATAATTTATCTCCGCCGGCGAGAACTTTCTGGACCAAAATGCTATGGGGTGCAGTTGGTTGGTTTCGGGGTCTCTCTGAGACAGGACAGCTTCCATGGCTAAGCTGGATGCGTCGGTTTCGATTATATATGGGAGATCAGGACGCGGGTGTTTCAAAATAGGTGCAGACATAAATTTAGCTTTTAATTCCTGAAAGGCCTGTTCAGCTTCCTCGGTCCATTCAAAACGTTTATTCTTCCGCAAGAGTGAAGTGATGGGTTGCACCACCCGTGAAAATTCTGGGATAAACCTGTGATAAAAATTGGCAAAACCAAGCATGCTTTGGACACCTTTCACCAAACTAGGTGATGGCCATTTGAGGATGGCATCCACTTTCCGTGAGTCCATTCGGACCCCTTTAGGTGTCAGGATGAATCCAAGAAACTCAACCTCGGTGGTATGGAAAACGCATTTTTCCAGCTTTGCAAACAGTTTGTGCTGGCGCAATTTCTCAAGGACGGCCCTGACATGTTTTCTGTGATCAGATTCCGAAAAGGAGTACACCAGAATGTCATCGATATACACGACAACGCAGACATCGATGAGTTCCCGAAGGACATCATTCATGAAGAATTGGAAGGCAGCAGGCGCATTGCACAACCCGAAAGGCATCACCTGGTATTCGAACAGTCCATATTTTGTACGGAAGGCCGTTTTCCATTCGTCGCCTTCTTTTACTCGTACCAGATGATAAGCCCCCCGGAGATCTAACTTGGTGTATATGCAATCGTCCTTCGCCTGGTCAAGGAGTTCAGGGATCAAAGGCAGAGGGTAACGATTTTTAACAGTTATCTGGTTCAATGCGCGGTAATCGATACATGTTCTAAGGTCACCTTCTTTTTTTGGCACGAAGAACAAAGCCGAGGATGCCTAAGACTTTGACGGGCGAATGAAACCATTGGCTAGGTATTGGTCTAAATATTGTCTCAAATGCAGATTCTCCGGCTCAGTAAGGGCATAAATCCTGCTACAAGGGGGTTGTGCACCGGGCACCAGATCGATTTGGAAATCGTACGATCTGTGAGGAGGTAACGTGTTGGCCTGTTCCTTTTGGAAGACATCCTGAAAGGTATTCCGGAGGTAGTTGCATGGAGACAGAGGTTACTGATGCTAGACTGATCTTCAGATTTTCTGGGTAGCAGGTTCGTGCACACTCCGGAAAGGTTATTCTCTTCACTCGCCAATCAATTCGAGGATTATGTGTCTCTAACCAAGGGATTCCAAGAATAACCTGAAACTGTGGAGCCTTGATTACATCAAACAAAACTGCCTCCCGATGGCCGTCTGGACCTACAAGTGTCACCTCAGCTGTGGAATGTGTTACTGGTCCCGAGGCAATTTCGGTTCCATCAACTGTGGTGATGATATCTTTGCTGGTTTTAAGACGCAGGGGAAGGTTAATCCTGGAGACCAATTCACGATCCACATAGTTTCCTACAGCCCCACTATCGATGTATGCCTTTATTGCATGCAACCGCTTAGGCTGTTCCGGATCTACGAGGACCATTGGCACAGTGAAATGCGAGGTCTGAGAGTTCGTTTTCAAGATCGGCAAGCGGACCCCTATGCTTGTCGGGCGGGGTCGTTTCCCGATACAGAGGTTTCATGGATTTTATCAGCGGCTCCTACCACCTTCCTGGGCAGCCTTGCCGGGCAATCTCGTAGAAAGTGTCCAGAGGATCCACAATAAAGACATAAGTGCATCTGCCGTCTTCTTTCAGGTTCCTTTTGCGTTAAAGGTCCTTTAACTCCTCCGATTTGCATTGGCTCAGAGGCTTCAGCCCCCTTGAGGTTAGCGTGGGTCTTGACTAACACCCGGGTCTCAAACTTGGACCGATCAGCTTTTCTGTTTTGCAGTCTGTGATCCAATTGGACCACTAAGTCTATATATTCTGAGCATTCTTGGGGCGGATTTACAACTTGGGCCAGGACATCTTTAAGTTCTCCGCGTAGACCTCGATAAAATAACGTGATTCTTTTATCTTCTGGCCACCCAGTTTCCACAATTAGTCTATTAAAGGTTGCAATGTAGGAAAGGAGGTCTTGATTGCCCTGTCGCAGAGATAGAAGTTCGTCATCTAGAGCCTGCCCCTGGGAGTGACGAGCAAATAACCTTTCCATGCTTGCTTGAAATCCTTGAAAATCACGAAGAATCGGGTCATCTTGAGTTACCAATGGAACTGACCAATCGGCAGCACTGCCGCTGAGATATGACAATACAAAGGCTACCTTGGTCTGGTCATTAGGGAAGGCCCCAGGTCTGCACAGGAAATGCAAACAACACTGATTCATGAATACGGCGAATCGTTTGGGGTCCCCAGCAAAGCGTTCGGGTGGGGCCAGCGGCATGTTTCCAGGTAGATTTATCTGCACCGGGTTACTGGAAAGCACAGGCGCGTGGATCCCTTCGGAACCGGGTAAAGGGGTTTGTCCAGCTTGACCTTGCAAAAGCTATCTAGCCAGGTCATCAGCTCTTTCCTTTGTTACAATCACTTCCCTCCTGAGAGCATTAGTCTCTTGACGAGCGGCGTGTACTTCGGCCCGTAATTCCCCCAGTAGTTGGGCCAACTGGTCAGTCTCGGAAGTTTCCATAGCGCCTGGGTGGGAATTTGTAGGAAGGCTTTGCGTTCTGTAACCCTCACCTGGCTCCCACAGAGGCGCTGGTCTTGTCTGGGTTGCTGTGGCCTCTTCAAGCGTGATGCGCAGAATTCGGACCACCGATTGAACAGGACCCCCAAATCTTGCTTGTCGGGCCCGTAGGATTATCCTTCTGCAGATCAGAAAGGGGATTAACTGTCTGCCGAATAGTGTGCTTGCTTCCCCCTTCCCCCCTTCGTTCTTCTCTGATTCCTCCAAAACCCCCGGTTTAGGCTCACCTTATGGTTTGGAAGGATGAACTCTCCATCCTGCTTCTGGTGCAGGGGCGCAAGTTCGTCCAGTTACTTCACTGGTTTTCAGAATGGCGCTGGCACATCCACTTGACTTTTCTGAGCGATACGCCGTAAGTATGAAGATGCAAAAGTTCAAGTGTGAGCCTCCTTTTATGTTGTCTTTTCTGTCCTTTATTTCAGGTGCAGAACAAAGGCGATGCGTTGAGGGGTTAAATTGCCGGTGGTAAAATCAGGTGAGTTAGTGATGAAGGCGACCCCTCTAAATGTCTTTATAATTCCCCAGTAATGTCTTTTGTCCTTTCCCCATAGGGGCCGGGGTGCGGTACCTGCCAAAGATGCGGCGCCGACCCGAGATGTGCAATGGTTCACCAAGAAAAGCCGGTAAGTAATATGGCTGAAAATTCGGCTTTCCTCTTGTGTTCCCTTGCTCACCTTTTGTCTCTTCTTCTCTCCCCTAGGTGCAGAGATGTGGCGACCGGTGCTGAGAGCCGCGATGGAGCCGGGCGGCGTCTCGGGAACAGGTGAGTGAAGCGCGGTGCTGCAGCGAGCAACGCAGTGCTTTTAAATGGAAGTCTTCCTTCAGGAATGCTGGCGTGAAGATTCCGGATGCAGGTAAGAAGGTTGAATAAGTTCTTGGATTTCACCTTTCTCTTCTCTTATTCCCTTACATGTGTTCCAGGTTCGAGGCGGGCGTGGCCGGAGTCCAGGTGCAGGAGCAGACACGGTGAGCGTTCAGCTGCTGGGATGCAGAACAACGCGAAGCACGTGTGGCTGTCCGGGCGTGGCTTAAATAGCTTTGGAAGAAGTTCCAGGTGAGTATTCTTCCACAGCCCCACCCAAGTAACAAAATAGTTCCTTCAGAAAAAAAGTCCCTCCTAAGCCTCATTTGGCTTGGTTCTTCATGCAGCATGGTCTGCATCAGGTGAGTGTGCAGCATGGTCTACTTCAGGTAAGTGCACCAAACACTTCCCCTTATGAGCCTGGCGCCTATGGAGTCCAAAGAGCCCCTATAAAGGGCCGCTGGGCTTTTACCCGGGGGCGTGATGCCTGCTCCCGGGGGTTCTGGGCCTGGCCTGGTGCTCCGGGGGTAGGCATCATGACAGTAACGTTTGGTCAACTAGGGGATTGACCACAGCATTGAAGTCCCCCCCTAAAATCACTTCTCCCTCAGCATGATCAGATATCGCTTTTGACACTTTCAGAAATAATTGGTTTTGGTTACTATTGGGGGCCTAGATGGAGATCAATGTGACCTTGCGGCCATCTAATATGGCGTTGATCAGCAGGAATCTCCCCTCCTCATCTCGGATCGCTATCTGAGTTTTAAATGAGATCCCCTTGCGCACCATGTTATCAATCATATTTGTGATGTCATCGTTGATGTCATGGGTTTGATTCTTAGCAGTGCACGGTGGTGGCGCGAGTTATGGTTGCTTAGCTTCCATAACTGGTGAATTTCAGGGGGTTTTCGGTTTTACTTGTAACCATAACGTCCTTTTAACAAAGGTTTTTCACTGAATTTGATAGGTTTTTTTGTAGCGCAACTTAACCATAACGTCCCTTTAACACATTTTTTTCATTGAATTTCATAGGTTTTTATTAGTGCAACTTAACCATAACGTTCCCTTAAAAAAGTTTTTTCCTTGAATTTCATAGGTTTTTATTAGTGCAACTTAACCATAATGTCTTTGAACATCTGACTTCATTGCGGACCTCCAGACAGTGCCATATGACCATATGCTGGTGCGCGGCATGATGACGTGTCCGAGAAACTGTCTGCACTTCACGATAAGATCTGTGCTTCGCTAACAGATCGCAACTGCATTTTCTACTGACATAGGAACTTTCAACTTCAAAATTTCCCTTGCACAGCTCCAGCACCTATTCCTACTCATCCATTAACAATCTAGTACACAGTACATACTTTTATCCAAACTGCTATTTATCTTAAAATGGAAATAGCTAATTCCATCCCTCCTCCCCAAGAGACACCACCACTGCTGTAATCAAGGAGCATGAGAAACACTGCCCCCTACCATAGAAGTAACACACGCACAACATTTCCCCTGTCCACCTGACAATCCATATTAGTGTTTGGTGCCTCTTCTGTCATTTCCCTCCCCACGTTGCGTTCTAAGCTCTTCTGCCAAAAAAAAATAAAAAAGCATTGAAAAACAATAAAAGAAATGTTCCTTTAGCAACCACCTTTCACAGTTAAAACATAGAACTAAAAACAATGTATTAACTCCATCTACTTTATATTTCTCAGTAAAGTACATAGACTCAATAAGATTTATTTTCCAACATTTAGATTTGCATTTTGTGTTAGGCTAGTACAGAGAGGCATCTCCACCTGTGAGCATGGTACTGTTCTGTTGGAGAGCTGGAGAGATGTCTGAAACACTTGATAGCTTGAGAATATGACTGAGCCCAGTGAAAGAGCGTGGGATAATTAACAGCAGCTCTACCCTGTGAAAGACTGTGGGAACTTTAGTGAGGGGCTGCACCCTATGAAATATCGTGAAAATCTTAAGGGGTAGGGAGGGTCCGGTGGGAGATCTTGAGAACCTCAGTCGATGGCTAGCCTCTTTGAGACAACCTGAGACTCCTAGAGAATGTATTTGCTCTGTGAAACAAACATAAGAACCTTAAGGAATGACTGCATCTTGTTAAGGAATCTAAGAACCTTAGTGGGTGGATGTGCCTTGTGAAAACACCTGAGAACCATATGGGGTGGCTGCACCCTGTGGAAGAGCCCTGGATTCTTACGGGTGGCAACACCCCTATGAAAGAGCATATGAAACTTGGTTGGGTGCTGCACCCTGAGAAACAGCCAGAGAACAAGAGTATAATCAAGATATGGAATCACTGCTTACTCCAGAATGAATTTGATGGCATAGGTAACACAGAAATGAGTGGAAGAGTTTCCATAGTTGTCCACAAAGGAGTGCTGATTTACTTTTAAAAATGTCAATTGTTCAACATGTGGCACTGCAAGGATGCTCCTGTAGAAATCCGTCCAGCGGTTTATGCTGTAGGCGAGAACAACGTTTTTTCCCATTATGTATATGGGGAAAAAAGACATTTTGGGACCCCCCTATGACTTTCCCCCCCCCCCCGGACCAAGCCTTACCAAACTTTGCAGAGACATTTTGAGTGGGCCATATGCTAGTTTTGCAAAGTTTGGTGAAGATTCGTCCAGGGGGAGTGAAGTTATAAGCCGCCCAAAAAGTGCTCTTCCTATGAGTTTAGCAATTTAACCATAAGTACATGGCCGCTACTGCAGGCCATGTAATATATGTATACTTTTACATATCCACAAATATGGACTCTTTTTTTTTATTTAAGAAACACTGTTCGACAACCAGCGATACATCCCTCAAATCTCCACCAATCTCCCAGAACACAGAAAGTATGTAAGATTGAGGCAGTAGGTCAAATTCGAGGTGTTTCAAAGTACAAAAAGGGGACATTAAGCTACTTTGCAGGTACAAACACAACAGCCTGATAGCTATATGGTAACATAATTAATTGCTGCAGACATCTCATACATCGCAAGCTGGAATTTGGGACTCTCCACAAGTTGGGTGGTGTTTTGACCAAAATATCAAATTCATAATTTCTATCTATCAAATTCATCATTTCTGCTGAGTCAATTATGAGTTCAAGAGAAATGGACTACTGGTATTGGAAATACCAGTACTGCCAGAGGAAGTCATAAAGTTTGTGTTCCACAGCCACGAGGCAAAGATCCGTCTTAACGGATATTTTGAAAATCCCAAGCCATTGCCATCCAATCTCTGTGAGTGCCACCCAACCACCATGAGCAGAAAGCATGTACCTGAGGACACAGTTGATAAAGCAAGTGAAGGTTTTCGGCAGAAGAACTGACCACATGTTCATGTCCAAGGGCCAGTTGGAAGTCACCCATCACCTAGTGGTATCAGTGCATCGAATCCCAGGTGCAGGACGTGCCCACAGATCCAAAAGGGCAGTATTTGCTGACACACTTACATTTATTTCTGTCCACTTGCTAACTGCTTTACCAGCTGAAAACCCAGAAGCGGATTTGGAGGAGGGGAGTATCCCTCAGTAGCCTAACCAGCAAGGCTTCCTCCAGGGCCACTCTAACACTGGTGATCACTACTGCTTGAACCACTGCAAACAACACCACCATGGCCTCTTCACCTTCCACACAAGTCACCCCTCATCCCACAGCCACTGCACCCTCCAAGGTTGCCGCCACCATAGCTGCTCCTCTCCATTTAAGATGCTTCTGCCACAGGGGCAGAAATGCAAGTAAAGCTCCCCACCTGGCAGAAAAACAGGCAGCAAGAGGGTTGCCCTGTATCCCTTCTTGATTACAACACCTGTTGCAGCGCAAGTAGCTATTCCCATATCTGATGAGGTGTTCAACCTCCAACATCTAACATAGGTTGTCTTCTCAACCTTCCACCAAGACCCACCCACACCACACCTTTAACATAGTTATCAAGAAGTAACAGCTCAATTCTGTCAAGGCCATTGCCATGGGGCCACCTGCTACCACGCACCATACAAAGAAAGGCTGCAAATAGCGATTCACAAAGGGAAGCAATAGACCAGGTTCATTCGGGTTGCTGGGGTCCAAAAGGGTAGGTTGTGCCACTAGGGTTGGTTGTGCCTTTTCGGGGAGTAATTGGCTACTGAGGGGCACAGTAGGTGTTAGTTATGTTTGAAAATAATGTTATTTAAAATCCAGTGAGGCCGCCATATGTGTATGTGGTTTTCCTCTGTATGCAGGTAACACACAGGGACATGTGTCATGTGGAATGTCATTTGTTGCCAATCATTTTAATTGCTCTGTGAAGTGTAGGTGCAGGTAGTCCATCCAGGTAATGTGTCTGGGACGTCCATCATGTGGGACTAGTCAATGCTGCACAACTACATTGTCATTACGCCCTGTGGTATCTTTCACTGACACATCCCATGCACCACGGAGTAATATGTTTGGTGGCCTAACGTAGGAAAAAGTCTATTTCTGGACATCGTTCTATGAATTCCCAAGTATGGCATAGGTTGGGCTTGATGCTTTTACACCCCTGTCCTCTATTCACAGTTTGGACATGGTAACCTGGCAATCGGGTCGAAGGGTTGCTGGCTGCTGTTTTGCGTGTTCTCTATGTTGCCCGAATCAACCCAATGCACTTATGTTGCTTGCCAGCATGTTCTGTTTATGGAAACCATGTTCTTCCTTTGACATATATCACTGCTAAAAGTACCATGATGCTATGGGAGAGACAATGCATAGATTTGTAAATTTGCTGTGCGTGTGTGATGGGCTATTGAGTAAGTGTGTGATGGGTGTGTGTGTGTGGTGAGGCAGATAGAGGTACTGGGGATCTGTTGTCAATTGCGGGGTGGTGGTTGTGTTATAAGTACAGGTGACACATCCACAGTGGCGGCACATCCTTCTAGTGCTGTGTTTCTCGACAGCCATTCTAAGGTAGTCTTTTATTGGGCTATGTGATTAGGTGAGCAGCCACCGCCCATATATTCTCCAGTGGATATGTGCTGCAGTCCCAGTTATGGCATCAAAGTGTGTGCATATTAGCTCACCTATTTGGAGAGATGGTCCCCCAGGACACATGGGTCAGGCATCGTATGTGCAGGGCATTTGGCCTCTCACACTCTCTGTCAATGCTGCCTGGTTCCATAGACCTTCTTGTGACTGATCAGCACTCAGTAAGCCTATGTGTTGGTCTGTGCAAAAGACTTTGTTGTGAGCTATTTTTTATGATCTGTTGGATGGGGGCTGAGTGCCTACAGCCTCCTCCCCTTAAACATTGTGTCTTTACAGTTTCTTTTGTGGACATAATACATATATTAGGTGATTCTGTGGACAATATGCAGCTTGTGTTTTGCGAAATGTGTGTTCTGACTGTACTATCCACCTCCTTCTGACTGGCGGTATTTTTGTGAGGACATTTGGCTGATTTTGGGTGGAATTACAACTGGTATTTGGGGATCAGTGGTGCTTTACAGATTCCTCAATGTAAGGGTTTATTTCACAAATTCCACTAGTGGACTTTCCGGATTTTCCGCCGGCAGATTTCTGACTGTGTTTTTCTGCCATGAATCGGCTGGTCATTCAATCTGGTCATTGCTGCCCAACTCCTAATGACACACTTCATGTATTTCCTCGCTTACAACAATTGTCAAACAGGGCACTTGTTTGCTATTAGGTTTAAACAAATTGTTTTGTTTTCCGCTTGGACCGTTTCACCTGGTGAAATGCACTAAACTTGGAATATTCGATTTTGGCTGCAATTAGCAATCCCTTGCCTAATTGCAATATGCAGACTCTGTAATTATCTAGTATGATTTGATTCCTCTTATGTATATACTTCTATTCTGTTCTGATAACTGTATCTGTATTGTCTGTTATCTGCACTCTTAAATATCTGCGCCACTCCGGCCTCTTTAATGTATGCATTTCTAAAGCTGTCTGTAACCTCGCTGTGATACCCAAGGGTCTGGGTGAGAAGCAAATGCAATAAATAAATACATAAAAATAAATATGTAATCTATTTGTCTTTTGCTTCCTGTGTTATGACAAGTCTTTGGGAAAATGAAAAGGCAGGAGGAATCAGATGCGGCATTGTGGGTAACACTGTTTTCACCCTATTTTATTCAGAACACATGTTTAGGAGATCAAGCAGCAGGGCCATGGTGTTGCAAATGATAACTTGAGTGACACCATTTCAAAGTAATTTAAACTCAATTAACACCAATACGGAATAAATGCTGCAAAACTTCTTTTGTTCCTGCATTGTGAATATTTTGTTTCAGAAATTAGATTTTCAAATGTAAACATTTAAAATGTACATTTTCAAATTTGAAGTGGCTGTCTTACCAGAGAGGATGTTTCCTGCCCTCACAAAGGATCAAACAGAAGCGATCACCATTGGCTACAGTCTTGCTGGGAGCAGCAGAAACAGATTGACTGAAGAGAATACACATAACCCGACCACAGCTGAGCTGGGCTCACAGGTTTGACATGTCTGAGGTAATTTTGATGTGGCTTGAATAATAATAATATTATTAACTATTATTATTATTATTATTATTATTATTATTATTATTATTATTATTATCTTTATTATTATTATTATATGTGTTTATTGACTTAAAACAATGTTTAATTTTAACAATTTCAATATATTAAAATATCAATTCCTAGAATTCCTTCACAAAAACGTTTTAAAATCGTTCCCATTCATTATGAGTAACAAACATTTCATAATAAAATGAATAACCAATTAACATTAGGCCTACAACATTTCATCCATAGACCGCCGTGATAGGGAGAATTCTCCAGAATGGCTAATATCCCTTACCTGTTGAGTCCCTCAGCAGCTTTGCTGGATTTCTAGGGTTTACTTCTTCCACCTGGTCAGAGTGTGAGCCTTTCTTTCCCACTCTTACATGTGTTTTGATGTGTGTTGTACATTTTTGTGCTCATGGACTGTGGAGTCTCACCCGCTCCATAGGCATCATCTTTTTACTATGTGTCACACAGCACCTTTAGTGCAGTGACACAGGGCTCTCTTTTTAGACTTCCCACTTTAAACTCCATTTTTTGGGACTGACTACTCTCTCCCAGAGCATGTAACATTTCCATTGAATTTACTAGTCTTTTTAAATCTATAGACCAAGTACACTCTATCTTCCAATAGAGTGCTGGAATGGTTAATAGTTATCCCCTTTTGTCTAATTCTAATGGGACATTTTTATGTACCGCTTTCTATAAGATTTTGCTGGTGGCAGCGTTATCTACCATTGTTATTCTACCACTGGCTATGTAAATAGAATCCCTAACGTTAGAGGCTAGGGTGGTATCTTAAAACTCTAACTTGCTGGACCCTTTTATTTTATTTTGTTCCGGTCGGGTTTAGTCACCATTTCTTTTTGTAATGGTCTTTCTCGTGTTTTACTCTGTGCGGCAAACCAGGTTTGGTTCCTTTGTTCCTTTGTTCGCTGTCCTTCGGCGGGCTTCTGCACAGAAGCCCTCCTTAAGCGCCTGAGTGTCTGGGTGGACAGGATGTGAGGGAGGGGTTCGAGGCCCCCTGCACAGGGTCTCCTTGGAGAGCCTAGTCACACTCTAGTTTGATTGGCTGCAATTACCGGCACGACTGTCGCCGGAGTCATGAATTTACTGGTGCCCGGGAATGGGCAATTACCAGGGCATTACAGCCCCGGCGGACCCGGTAATTGCTCATTCCCGGGCGCCGGTAAATATTATTCTCCATTCCCATTTGAGTACCATTGGATTCAATGGGAATGTGGAAGCCGGATGCACCTGACATGGTCTGCGAGCGGGTGCCGTTCCGCCCGGCAGGTCAGACCTGGTGGGCTGAAAGGCACCCGTTTGTAATGAGGCCCATTGTTACATTTGCAATGCAGCATGTTATATTTAAAGATACTTCTCAAAAAAGGCAATTCCTTACTGAGGTTTTTTTAACAAAATCGTAACACAAGGGAATCTAAATGTATCATTTTAGAGGAATTCACAGAGTCATAAAGGGATTGTTATGAGCAAATTAACTGGGACCCTGATTTAACATCACATAATTTCCATTTGTGTACTCAATTAATGAAAAAGGCAACTCTATTGGACTGCGACGCCAACCTACACCATATACATCCCAACAAAGGTTCACTATATATTGCAAACAGAAATTGAAATATTTCTGTGTATATTTTTATTTTAAATATTTATTTATTGGGCTTTTATGATGCACTAATACACAAAGTGTTTCAAGGCGCAACAAGACAAGAGTGGGGGCAGGGATGACAAATCAAAAATGGTCTTAGTAAGTCTTGTGACATTCGAATAGGGATGTGCAGGAGGGTTAAGTGCTTGCCAGGAGAGGTAAGGTGGACAAATCGCGGGGAGGAGAGAGTGCAGAGGCAGACGCTCCATGTGCTAGGTGTGAGGAACGGGGCTGCAAGGGCTCAGGGGGTGCAGCCCAGCCAGGCTTGTGACGGGGGAGTGAGCCAAGTTGGTCGAGTACAGGTGGAGGGGCAGAAGAGATCAAGTGCAGGGGTAGACTGGTCCGGGAGAGCCAGGTGCCCTGTAGGAATCTGAAGGATCTAGGTAGCCTGTCAAGAGGCATAGGGGACCATTAGCAGAGGAAGGAGGGGGAAGGAGGAAGAGAAAAGGAGGGTCTTGAGAAGCTTCCAGAATTTAAGGAGATCTGGTTCAAATTCGAGATGGGCTTTGAGGCCATTCCAGAGGGAGGCACCTGCAAAAGAGAGGAGTCTATCCCCCACTCTGTGCTTGGAAAAGAGTCTTATCTGCTGAGAGTTGCTGCTAGAAGAAGGAAGGGTATTTAAGGAGAGAGAGTTGGCTGTATCGGGGTCCCAGCCCCCAGAAAGCCTTATGGATGATACTGAGGGTTTTGAACTTGCTCCTTGCAGTCACCAGGGGCCAGTGGTGAGATTTTTGCGCTGGGGAGATGCATTCCCTGTTCTTGAAGCCAAGGACAAGTCCTACAGTCCTATTCTGGATCTCTGCTATCGCTCTTTCAACCTGTGGCGTTCCCCAGGGATGTAACCTATCCCCCTGGTTCTTCAACATCTATATGGCTGCCTTGGCATGGGTGATTGCCACTTTCATCTTTAACTTCCAGTGCAATGCAGATGACATGGAACTATCTTTCAGGCTACCTTCAGACGCCTCCTCCTCCTCGCTCATATCTGACTGTCCGCTATTCAGTCACGGTGTGCTGCAAACAACCTCTGCCTCAACGCTAGTAAGATTGAGATTGTTTGCATTGGGACCCCTAACCCCGCATTCCCACTTTCACTCTGGCCGGCCTCCCTTGGCCATGTGCCAGCACCCACCAGCGTGGCCAAAAACCTTGAAATCATCATCCACTCCACTCTCTCCTTCTCTCACATTTCAGACATCTCTTAAAAGTCCAACTACCAGCTAAACCTCCTCAGAGGTACTCTACCTTTTCTCACCTTCCCCCAGCATCTCACTGTCTGCAGAGCCCTGGTTCTCTCTAGGCTGGACTATTAGAACAGCCTCTTTGTCAACCTCCCTGCTTCCGATCCGCACATTGTGCAACTCATCCATAACAAAACCACAAGACTTATCCTTGGCCTTAAGCCCAGGGACCGCATCTCACCAGCGCTGAAATCCCTCCACTGGCTCCCCATGGCTGCAAGTGTCTGCATAGTCCACAAGGCTTTCTGGGGATTGGGACCTACCTATCTGCAACACTGCTTACCTACATGCTGTCCCTCCCGAGCTCTCCACTCATCTACCTCCAGCCTTCTGTGAGTGAGTTGGTTCTCCAAGCAGAGATTTGGAGGGAGAACTTTATCCTCAGCAGGGGTCTCACTCTGGAAAGGCCTCCCTGCCCCCCTCCATCATGAGCCTGATCTCCTTAAATTCTGGAAACTCCTCAAGTCTTTCCTCTTCTCCTCTTCCTTCTCTCTCCTCCCACCCTGCCAACCTAACTCTCTGCTCTTTATCCCTCTCTTTCTTTTCCTTACAGCTTTTTGACTGGCCGCCTGGTGTACCTCAGAGTCTCACAGGGCCCAGAAACCCCTGCCAGTCTTCTAACACTTGCCTCCGGACCTCACACTCACCTCATTATCACTGCACTTATGACCCAAGTGAGTGGTTTCTCTCTGCACCTACCACAGTCTCCACCAACTGGGAGCACTACGACCTCCCCAGCCCTTGTTCCCCCTTCCACCTCTTCCCCACCACCCTGTAACCATCTTTGCACTTGCGCATTCTGGTTGCACCATGCCTAAATATTGTCTTTCTGTTCTCCCTGTGTTAACTCCATGCACGGTTGGTTACGCCTTAATTTTTACTTGGAAAAACTGCAGAATCGTCGTCAGACCTATTTAGTATTATCCACACTGTTGATTGTACTATATGTAGTTATTCTGCACAGTTATCGTTTCAGAATTTCAGTGGCTCTGAACAACTGTTTTCCCCTGTGTGCCCTTCCTCCTTGAGCACTTTGAAACACTTGCCTTGTGTATAAGTGCTTTATAAGTAAACATTACCATACCATACCACTAGCTGAATGCGGTGAAAGGAGAAGTTAGACAGGTTGAGTAAGAGGCTGTTGCAGTAGTCCAGCCTAGAGAGAACCAGAGCTCTGCAGACATTGGGCCTCATTACCACTGTGGCGGACACGGTATGAACAGTGCTGGTAAGGGACCGGCACCATTCATAACGGTATGCCACATTACGAGTTCTGCAGCGGGCCCCGCTCTGTACGCCTGGCCAGACCAGACGTGCAGAGCGGGACCCACTAGCAGTACAGGATGTTAACAACGGGCCCGTCATTAACGGGCCCGTTGTTAACATCCTCCCCATTCCCATTTGAGCCAACTGGGGCTCAAATCGGAATGGGTACGTACCGGGTCCGGGTCCAGCAAAAGGGAATCACTGTGCCCGCCAAGGTCAGAATGGCCCGGCAAGTCCCCTTTAGCAGGACCCGGACATGAGTTTGGGGGTAGCCAGGCCGGTGAAAACAGAATTGTTACCTCCAAACTCGTAATGAGGCCCATTGTGTTTATGGGGGAAGGTGAGCAAAGGGAGAATGCCTCTGAGCAGGTGCAGCTAAAAGGGAGCCTTCTTGGCAATGTCGATGGTGTGAGGAGAGAATATCTGGAATTATCTTATATTTAGAAGGCTCGTAACGCTGCTGTGCCTTAATTTAATACCATCATATATGGCGACTGGGGCTGGAAAAAGAAAAAAAAAGAGGCAGTGCAAAAATGTAGATTTTATAATAATGTATTAGAAATAGTTTGTCGCTCATTGTTGGAATGCTCAAAATTGTGTATAACTCATTACCCAGAATATTTAGTAAATAGGAATATATATGACACACAAGCTCCCTGAGAATATAACATATCAGGCCACTCAATAAATGTGTATAGGAAAATATGGAATGTATGGGGAAAATTATGGCTATGATTGGAAATTAGAAAATAAACAAAAATACTGATTGCCTACACCAATCAGGAAATATTTAGACAAAGGACATGTAAGATGAAATCAAGATTTTCTAATTAACTAATAGAATTTTAATGGGGTTTACTTAGATATATAATTTTAAAGAGAACACTATTAACTGAGGAAAATATTGAATAAATATGTTATTGATAAATGATGTTATAACTTACTTTCTAAATGCTTTTATTAATGAAATATTGTGTATGACTATTGACAGTTATTGATAATGTTTATATATTTTTGTATTGTGTAATGGTTTGTAACTCACATGACATAAACAAGAAATGTGCACTGTTCACTCTCAGCAAAATGGCAGCAAAATGGTACTGATTATCCAGAAGAATTACCAGTTCCAGAAAACCTATAGCTATATATGGAACGTCTTCATAAATGGGCTGCTGCACCCCTGTACAATGACAATGGGTACAACCCCAGCAGTACATGTTAGGCCCAAAACATTTTGTAAGAGAGTTGGATGGACATAACACATGCATATATGGTATGGTATAATTTAATTGGAAGGGAGAAACCTCCAAGCACTTCATAGCTGTGAGCCAACTCCATGAGTGCACTTAAAAAGCTGAGGAATACGCATTTCAGCTGGGCAGCTCAGAAGATCTTACTGTGAAAGCATGTAAAAGACCAGCAAATCTGATATCTCCATTGAGGACCTCATCACAAGTTGGGCGGAATCCCGGCGGTATTACCGCGGGATACTGCCAGGGCTAATAGCATTACCACCAAACCCCCCCAGCGCTATTAGTGCCGGATCACAGGTTTGATCGAAAAGTAATCCAATGGGGAATTTTCAGCACGATTACCACGTTGTAATTGCAGGAAAATTGGCAAATTCCCAACTCATTTACCCTCAGCTCAGAGCTGCAGGTAAATGCTGCCAACCCCGTGATTGCAGCGGTAATAGCGTTAGTGCTACATTTGAGGGTTACCGCCAAACTCGTGATGGGACCAGTATGCCATCCAGGGGTCTGTGATCACTGAGTTTCCTAGAATGGTAAAAAAAGAAATAACTGATCCCAGGATTCCCTTCTGAAGAAGTAAAAGAGCCTAGGATAGATGTAAACAAAACTTGAATGTACTGTCAAACTAACTGAGTGAGCTATCCTCAACTTGAGGCACACATCAGGCTCACTTTGCCAGATGCAAGAGTACTGTGCCACTCCAGCCGGTCTGTATGAGCAGGTGTTAGAGCAAACTCAGGGTGACTGACCATGCAGTAAGCCCAAGAGTGCAGAGGCAGAGACCGGGTGAGGGTTGAGACCCCCAAAATATCACACTGAGTTTGATCGGGGCTTGATTCCCAACATAACTTTGGCTTATCAACTGGGACGTATCAAAACTTTGGATAGGTTATCAGGGCTTTTTTCCCTGAGCTCCATCACATCTCCCAGGCATCCCCCTCAAGTCCTGACACCACCCACCACCCCCTGATCTCCACCCAACCCCCAAGCACCCCTCTTAAGTCCTGACACCACGCTCCATGAGCTACCCTATCAACCCCAGGTTGCCCCCTCAAGTCCTGACACCACCCACCACCCCCCTGAGCTCTGCCGCAATGCCCTTGCAGCTCACTGAAGTCCTGACACCACCCACCAGCCCGTTCTCCGCCACAACCTCAAGGCATCCCCTTCAAGTCCTGACACCACCCTCCATGATCTACCCAATCAGCCCCAGGTTGCCCCCTCAAGTCCTGACTCCACCCACCACCCCCCTGATCTCTGCCACAATGCCCTGGCAGCTTGCTCAAGTCCTGACACCACCCACCAGCCCCTTCCCCGAGCTCCGCCACAACCCCAAGGCAGCCCCTTCAAGTTCCTGAAACCAGCCACCACCCCCTGATCTCCACCACAACCCCCAAGTACCCCTCTTAAGTCCTGACACCACCCTCCATGAGCTACCCCATCACCCCAGGTTGCCCACTCAAGTCCTGACTCCACCCACCACCCCCCTGAGTTCTGCCACTGGCAGCTCACTCAAGTCCTGACACCACCCACCAGCCCCTTCTCCGAGCTCTGCCACAGCCCCAAGGCAGCCCCTTCAAGTCCTGAAACCACCCACCACCCCCTGATCTCCACCACAACCCCCAGGCACCCCTCTTAAATCCTGACACCACCCTCCATGAGCTACCCCAGCACCCCCAGGTTGCCCCCTCAAGTCCTGACACCACCCATCACCCCCCTGAGCTCTGCCGCAATGCCCTGGCAGCTCACTCAAGTCCTGACACCACCCACCAGCCCCTTCCCCGAGCTCCGCCACAATCCCAAGGCAGCCCCTTCAAGTCTTGACAATACCCACCACCCCCACTGACATCCACATTAACCTGCAGTTGAAAAGTCGCTGAGGGGGATTGTCTCTCGTTTGTTTTTTTCCCATTGATACTAACTCTGGCAAGGTACCAACTTCATGTCTGTATTTAAGTATACTTTGTGGGATGAATGTGGAGTGATTTACATGCAAAATAATGGGTACGTTTACAGATTCAACAACATCGTAAAAATACCCCTAAGGAGGAAATGGCATGTTCTCCTACCATGTGTTACCTATAGATGTATGCGGTGGCTGCAGCTCTCGGGCTCCCACAGCCATCCTCTCCAGCTGAAGGGAGGTTTCCTCTGCCGATCATGCGTGCAACACCGTGCCCTTCACAGTCTGCACCTGCATCTTTTCCCCACTCAACCTCCCTTTTCCCTCATCTGATTTCCCTGCCATTTTAGGTTTATTGCCTCCCTCTGAAGTTTCTTTGCATGGGCCGCCGCCCACACTCTCATTTATGTTCCTATATGTTCCATGGATATGAATAGTCCTGCTGTGATACCAGTTGTTTAATGCGTCATGCAATGCCTTTTTTTTTGCAATAGGGAAATTTCTATGAATGTGTTGAACTTTGAAATTCAGTCTCACACCTCGCCTGATGAATGTTGTGCTTTGTACATTATTGTGCAGTCGCCTTTTAGTGAGAGAAAGAGTGCTAATTTAAAGAGAAAAATCAGCTTTCTATTTGACTGCGGGGAGGAGATGTGAGTAGATTATCTTGCTAATGCATTGTGATAAAAGTGCAGTCTGTTCTGGAAAAAAAAAAAAAAAATATATATATATATATATATATATATATATATATATATATATATTTTAAGTGGAAAATGTTATCGCTGAACTTCCAAAGGAGCTGCTAATGAACCTGTTGCAAGGAGGAATATTTGGAAAATCTTTGTCTAAGAAAAGCATGTTTGCTCCGTGGTGAATACTTCATTTAGCATGGTGTTTGGTACAGAAAAAAAACCGTTCAGATATTAGATTACAAAGCTAGACACAAGACTACATATTTATTTCCCATTACGCACTGATTGCAAAAAGACACTACAAACGTACGAATGTACCCATGAAATGTAGTTTTATCATATTTACTAGAATTGAAAAAATAATTTAATATCCTCCTTTCTGTGGGGGAATTTGAAGGGACACATTGTAATTGTAAATGGTTATTTATAACTCACTTAATAGGCAGAGTTGTCTATGTCTGCGTCAACTTGCTTTCAAGTCAAGAGCATTGCCCCTGAGCTATCCTCCTGAGACAAGAGCTGTTTAAAAGAAAGACATTCCGATCCTATACAAATACACATTTAAGTTTGATTTTTCCTCCAAGAAAAACTGGGATAACAAAGTTTATTTTATAAGCAAGCATGCTTAGTGCCCCCAGTCCTCATTTAAATGAAGCACCTCATATTGGGGAATCAAATCCCTTCATTGAGTACACATTGCAAAATGCATATCCTTCACATTTACAAGCATTACTGATAGAATTATTTGGAATGTAGTAGCCAAGTGGCTAACTAAAAAACTCATATGTTTTATAACACCATCAGGTCATCTAATGCCAATCTCCCTTGATTTCCCAATAAGAGCATACCCCTACTAAGGGGAGGGGGGCTGCAAGCTGTGTCTCCCCATATACATCTCGTATACCACCACTCCATAACCCCTTACCAGTCGCTTTGCTGGCTAAGTCCCTGTTTTACAAAAATGTTTTCAATTGGACTTTCCCATGTTAAAACATTTTTTGTCAATCAGCACCTAAGACTTATGGTGGTTGTATTCTAAATCCTCTGGAGAGCCACTGTTTGAGAACATCTGCACAGCCATTTTAAGTTACTT
This sequence comes from Ambystoma mexicanum, assembly GCF_040938575.1. NCBI lineage: Eukaryota > Metazoa > Chordata > Amphibia > Caudata > Ambystomatidae > Ambystoma > Ambystoma mexicanum. The sequence goes on from NC_090930.1 coordinate 112,484,872, forward strand.
GTGCCCAGACTCCTTAAAGTTCTACTCTTCAAAGGAAGACTTGATGAAAAGCTTCTGCTTTCAGCTTAGGAATACTCTGGAAACCACATTGTTTCTACAAGCCTTTTAACTGGTTATGCTGTTTGTTTTTGTCCGCCTCATTCCGTCTTCATTGTTGGTACTCCTCTGTGCTGCCGTAAGCCCTCGCCATCACCCCTCCCATTATAATCCATCCCATTACTCTTACAGTATATGGGATAAACAAGAACTTCCGGGCCGGCATCTTTGCCACCGGCATAAAGAAAACTTCATAAGGACCTGAAGTGCATTAAATAGTGGTAATTCAACCCTCCATTCATTTCCAAGACTTTGGGGTTCATTGCGATTATTCCTGTATATGGTAAAAGTGGCAGTCATTCTGTTACTGCCTCATTAACTGTACAGTGAATCATGAATTGGTGGCAATACAATTTCTGGTATTTCTGCTGCTGGTGATACTTGCGCCAATAAGTCTGGCAATGGTATATGCACCAATGGTATAATCAGCGCAGTATTGCCGGCACACCATTATTACCAGTGCATTACGTGATGGGAAATTGCAGTAATACCGCTGTTCATTCCGCTAACACCGGCAAAAATAAGGTGGAGGTCCCTCTACCTGAAAGCATGAGGTCAATGCATACATGTGAGGCAAAGGCAGCCATAGGAACATCCAATGATGCTCCCACGTGCTCCAATGGACTCATGAAGGGTACAAAAGGGCCACGCCTCCACCGACCACATATCCCAACACCACCTTGCCGTCATTGCTAGATGTGTGTATAGACATGCAGCTGCTCCAGCAGAACATTGAGTTACAGGGAACATGTAGCAGAGGAAATGAGGAGAAGGACGATGGTGAGGAGGAGACCTCGCCATGGAGCCTCACACACAGCCAGATACTCACCCTGTACAGTTCAACAGGGAGACAATCGCTCAGCTGCTGACCATGATCAAAAATAAAGATAATTAATTTGTGTATATTCAATTCTAAATAGATTTTTAAATTCTGGAATAACATGGAGACTATAACAAAAGACTTTGAACAAGCATTTTATTTAAAATAATGTGTTTTAGTTCTAACAAACTATTTCACGTACATAAAATTAATGAACTACAACAAATCATATCACATAATCGATTTCTAAAAGAAAGAGCCTGTTAAACACTCAACAACCAGTAAACAATGCACTTCAATACAATCATATTAACTAATCAGTTCAGTGTACGTAATTTCATTCTTTCGATTTGCAGCATATTTAAATCCTTCACTAGTCAATAAATGTGTCTTTTTATTGTTTCATTATTTCATCCAAACACAAGCCTGCCACACTCCAAACGTTGCCTAACACCATCACTAGTTTCATGTTACATGAGTTGAGACAATGGGCCTCATTACGAGGAGGGCGGTAAGGGGTTAACGGCACTGGTAAAGGTGCCGGAGCCGTTAACCCCTTACCGCCCTATTACGAGGTGTGCTCGCGGGACCTGCTAAGGGCGCATGGTATGCCAAGGACGCCTGGTTTTACCATGCGTCCTTAGCGGGTCCCGCGAGCAGCCCAACATGCTAACAACGGGCCCATTGGGGGCTCAAATGGGAATGGGGGTGTACCAGGCCCAGCTTCCCTGAATGGGGAAATACTGGGCCCTCCAATGTTGGAATGGCCCGGTACTTCACCATTCAGGGAACCTGGACCCGGTACCCAAAATGGAGATAGGCATACCGCACATAGCAGCATGGTTACCTCCATTCTCGTAATGAGTCCCAATATCTCCAAAATGCTCCCTCACAAATCGCATTCAGGTTGTGCACAGGGAGCAATTGTAAGTATTCATGATTTAGGCTCGCACAGGAAGTTAGTGTGTGACGTGATGCCTCATTCACATCAGGCATCTGACACAGTCGAAAAATACATTTGTTCCTAGGGATCTAAAGTCTCGGCCCCAATATGGAAAGAGTAGTCAGGTGTTCCAGTCTGAGTAGCAGATGCAATCTGTAGACCAGGTTTCTGCGAATAGCTTTGTGGGAGCAAAATGCTGTAAGACAACAGGTGATGAGTAGGATACCATTTAAGAGATTCTATACAGGTACAGCTGGAGACCCAAGCGCAAGCATTAAATCTCCACACAAACTCATCTTTCAGATGAAAGGAGTCCAGTGTCCAATCAGGCGTCCAGTCCATTTCTGCAAAAAGGCCAAAGGTTAATTTTGCCCAAGAATATAATCCATTAACTTTGGTTTCCTTTTGATTAAATTGACTCATTTGTCTCAATAGTGGGAACTCGGGGTCCTTTATTGCCTTGAGCAGCAAAATACCCCTTCTTCTGAGAACAAGAGAAGGGAGCGAGAGTAGTAGCCCGAACCCCAGATGTACCAATTCAATTGGCATTCAAGACGAACGATTCAGCAGAGCACTCCAAAATGTGCCCTCTATTAACTTTAGCGACTTCAAATCCATCATGCGGAAAGATCCCAAGCCATACAATATTGCCTGGCAAAAGCTTTGCTGGTGCAGCAGCATAACACCTGCATAGCTCTATCCGGCAGTTCTAAGCACTATCTGTAGGGTTGCCTTATCTCTTTTCTCTGCCCTCAATTCTGCGTACTTTCCCCTTCCAAACTCTAATCCCACATACGTATCCTGCAAGACCATATTAATCAGGCCCTGCTCAAAGACCAAGTACGTTTTCCTACAATGCTGCCCATGACAGGTGAACATTGTTCTCTCAAGATTCAACACTAAGCTGAGTTCACTTGTTTATCTACATAATTTACTGACCACCCTACGTTGACCCACATTTAGGTGGTCAAGGAGAACAATATAGTCTGCGTAGGACAGCCAGCAAACCAGTTCACTGTCTATCTTTGGGGGGCAGCAGTTTGCTTTCACCAGGTAATTAGGTAAGTGAGATATGGAAATGAAATTATATTTTAATTATATTGCGCTCGTACACAAGTGTTTCAGAGCACGACCAGGCAAAAGGGAGGGGAACAAGGCAAAACAAAAAGAAGAACAGCCATCTTACTAGGCCCAGTGACATTTAAGGAAGCACAAGTGCATGGAAAAGGGAAAAGGGGGAAATTTCATGGAGGGGGGGTGGAGAGTGCGGGAGAGAACAGAATAAATAATAAATAAAATAATAATTTTAAATGAATAAATAAGGGCAATAAACCATGGTAGTGCGACCAGCGAGTGGCAGGTGAAAGTTAGTCAAATAAGGGATATCTGATAAGTGCAGGAGAAAAGTGGGAGGTGAACTGTATGGGTACAGATACAGAACCCCAGTGCAGGGGGTTGCCCAGAGGCAGTGCAGGAGGGTGGCAGGGTGAGCAGGTACCTGGGCCGAAGTGACAGAAAAGTAAGGTTGAAAAGTAAGGGAGCCAGCAAACTGCCTGCCTGACGTCGCAATTGGTGGGAATAGGGCCGGTTCTGACCCCTCCACCTCCCAACTGACATTAGTAAGCTTATGCAGCTGCCTGATCACCTCCCGCAGTCGTGTCCGAATGCCAAAATCGACTAGCTCCCGGCACAGCTTTCAACGGTTACCTGTGTCAAAAGCCATCCTCAATCAATGTATAGGACATAGAGGGGAGGAGAGCCCTCAACCAGGGCATTCCCAATTAAGGAGTCCAAAATAAGAAGGTTATGAGTCGTGACAGAGCCACTCCTGAATCTTGTTTGAAATATTTCTAGCAATTTACTGGAATTTGCCCAGTCTTGTAAAGTTCTAAGCAATAGAGTGGCAAATAACTTGCTGGTGAGGACCAACATGGATAGTAAATGGTAGTTTGCTCCTCTTTTAAAAAATAAAATGGCATTAGGATTGAACGGTTCCATGATCCAGGGATTTGACCTTCGCCATACAGCATCCTGAACAGAATCATCAAGATTCAAGTTCACATTATCAGGTTTTGTTTCAGTACAATATTTACTAGTCCATTGGGGTGAATTAGATCATTTTAAAGTCTCGATTAGTAATTCTAGGTCTAGTTCATCAAAGGTAAACGCAAAGGGGATGCATGTGCATGTAGGCACATCCTCCAGCAAGGCTTGCTCATCACAAAATGAGACTAAAACGTGGATTGCCCCATGAAAAGTGGTACAGCTATGGTGGGGGACTAATATAATAAAACAAGAGATCCAAATAGCTGTGTAATAAATTAAAGGCTATATCCTAATTCTTATTCTACTATGGTATCAAAAGATTTCCTTATTTAATTACCCTTTGGAACACAGAACTCAATCAAAAAGAGGTTGAAAAAGAAACACCAAAACTAGTATATGGAAAATAGTTCTGTATTACGTTAAGTGTAATGTATTAAATGTGTAGAACGAAAACAGAATCAATGATACATAGCAGAATAAATTCAACAAACTTCATAAAGACAACAATGAAGTAATGTGTTTCAACAATAAATAAATAATGAGAAAACAAACATTAAGGAATATAATTAGAATACAAAATAATTAATGCATATATTACAACTGTAAAATCATTTTACAGATTTGCAACAGCAAAGTAAATGTATTTCCACAATAAATAAATAATGAAGAAACAAACAATACATGTCAATTAATTTGCTCATCACAAAACACTTTTTTTTTTTTTTTTTTTTTATTACTTGATTTAATTGTATATAACAATTTTTACAAGGTTTTGAGTCCTTGAAGTCAAAAGATGAAAAGAAGAGAAGAAAAAAGAGAAAGACCTTGATGTTAAAGGGATCTCACAGTCAGAAGAGAAGACAGAGAACAGCAGACAAAGAGGATAAGGAGAGAAATAAGGGCGGGGAAGACTGCAAAAGTCATGGTGTTTCCCTCTGATCTCCCACAATAGTAATAGAGAGAAGATTTTCGAGCCATGATTTCCATTTGCTTTCCCTTCCTTATTGAGTTATTAGGCCAATAGCACGGAAAAAGCCCACCACTGCTATGACCCAGGACGTCTTTTCTCCGCTGATTAGGCGACACCACCATTCCTCTTCATCGTAGAACTGCAGATTTCTGAATAGAGGACCGAGGTGTAGTGTGCGTGCTGTCAGCACGGCCAGGCAGTTCATTAACAGGTGCTTAATAGTTTCCACCTCGTCCCCAATTTCGCAGAATCTGCACCCTTTTTCTTCCGACTTGTTCCTTCTTAACAGAACTTCCTTTGTATGAATAATGTTCAATCGAATTCTCAGAAAGGACTCTCGTATTTTTTTGTCAGGACATTTCGACAAGTACTGTTTAGTAGAATTAACTTTCTGCCAAATTGAGGGTAGGTCGGATATCACTTTCGAGGTCGATGCCTTCTCCAATGTGTCAATCCAATCTTGCTCCTTAATGCGCACTTTCACCTTTACCGGATTGTTAATGAGTTTGTCACTGGAGCTGCTTGCCCAATCTAGGAGGGTTGTCATTCTTAGTGACCAGTCCAACAGCATTTTGCACGACCCTGTTATTATTTCTTGACGTATTTCCTTTAGTATCAACGGCGGAGAGGGTAGTAGCATTTTTCGATAGAGCATGATTTCATTTCGAGCCACAATGGAGCTCAGCGATTGCAGTGACAACTCTCTCCTTATTAATACAATTGGGAGCGACTGTGGCAGATTGAGCAGGTGTTTCCAGAAGAGTCCCTCCACTTTTTCCCAAAAGTTCGATGGTAAATTGGGTAGGGCTTCAACTCCATACGTCAAAGTGGGGACTACCTTCGCTCTGTAGAAGGTCAGGACTGGCACTAGTGTGAAACGGCCGTATTTGTTCGCTACCGCTCTTGCCTGGGTTACAAGAAGGCTAGTTTTAGTCAGTATGTTATCTTGCATTGGGACTTCTTTTGAGCTTTTGTTTAAGATAATCCCAAGGTACTTGAAGTTAGTCACTTTTTCCAGCTGTTGGTTGTCCACTGCCCAGACGAATTTCTCCGCATCACGAGACGATTTTCCAAACGTCATTATTTTGGTTTTGTCGAAATTCATCTGGAGATGGTTTTCTTTGAGATAGGCATTAAGATTGTTGATCTGTCTCTGGAGGCCTATAGGTGCAAGGTCCATGAGAATAATATCATCTGCATACAGCAGGCGCGCTATTTTGCTTGTTCCCAATGTCGGGGGAAAGCTTCGTACTCTCTCCTCGTGTTCCTTGTAATCCGCTATGTAGGCGTTATACAAGGCCGGAGCCAGAGAGCAGCCTTGCTTAACGCCTCTCTCTGTCTTGATCTGATTGAGACGGCCCAGATTGTTTAACCGTACACACATTGAAGTTTCTGAGTACAGGGCCTTTATTGGATCCAGAATCTCAGATGGGCAAGCATGATGATATAATTTCTCCCAGAGTAGTCCTCGATCCACACGGTCGAAGGCCTGGACCAAATCAATGAAAGCCATATACATCTTAGGCCGTCCATCTGAAACCTTGGCTTTCAGTGTGCTCAAAGCCAATATGTTTACCGTCGTGCCAATGTTTTTCACAAATCCTCCCTGTAAAGGATCATGGAGGGCTGATGTAAGTATCCAAGATTGAAAATTGTCCAACAATAGAGCTCCAAAAACTTTGCCTATGGAGTCCAGCAGCGCTATTGGGCGATAATTCGAGGGAGTGTCTTTAGAGCCCTTTTTAAAAATAGGTACCACTAGAGCTTTCTTCCATGATAGTGGGATCTCAGAGTGCTTGACACATGCCATGAAGACCTCTTTAATGAAGATTGACCATGCTTTCAAATTTTTTTTCAGATCATAGTTCGTGATGCCATCCGGGCCGGCAGCTCTGGAGCTATTAAGTTTTTTAATTTTCCACTCAATTGTCTCGATATCTGTCGGAACCGCCCAAACGATCTTTTTTGTCTGCTGAACTGGAATAGGTAGGTTTTTAGATGATGATGGAACTCCATAGAGGTCTAGGAAGTGAGATACCCAACTTGCATCGCTTATTGAGTTTTGAAGGGCTTGATTCAGGACTTTCGAGTCCCCCTTAATTAGGGACCAGAAGTCTTGCGCGTTCTTACCACAAATAGTTCGCAGCATGAGCTCAGCGTCATCTTGAGCACGCTGGTATTTCGATGACCTTAACCATGATTTGTAGTTGATCGCCGCCCGAGTTGCTTCTTCTTTTTTCCCTGGAGAGTCCGAAATAGCTGCTGCTCGCTTCAATTTTCTCAGCCATTTTCTGCGTTCTACTAATTGCGGGTTGAATACGTGATTAAATGGCTTTGCTATTGGCTGCTTCTTTCCTTTGTTGCAGGCAAATGTCGAGAGAACTGAGACGTAATCTGTCGATGCCTTGGCCCCAATAAAGTTCCCATTTTTCTCTTCTTTATACAGACGTGTCAACTGAGCAATTGCAGATACGGACATCTTCAGCCGTATGCCACTTTGGTTAACTTCTAAATTTGCATTTGTGTAGCGGACTTCTGCTCTTGGAGAGGCCCAAGAAAAACTCACGATGTTATGATCACTGTATTTAGTCCTGGTCACTTCAAAGGATTCCTTTATTGCTAAAAAGCTCCTTGATACCTGGATGTAATCAATGATGGCCGTTTGATTATTTCTCTCCCAAGTTGGAATAGCCTCTGCATTAGGGGCTACTCTTTGTAGCAGATTATGTATGTCTCTAGCCTTTATTAGATTTTTCCATCTGCGAGATCTTTCCGTAGCCGAGTTTAATCCTTTGGTTAAGTCGACGTTCAGGTCGCCAACCAAGATCGTGTAGTTGGCAGTGCTCGAGGTTAGATAATCATCGATAATCGTCTCCATTTGATTGATGTAATTATCACAGGTCACCCGTTTAGGGTTCCAATAGGTGTTCACCAGTAGAATCTCAAGCTGCGGGGCCTTATCACCAACGTTACGGGAAGTGTTCCAAGTAAGGATTACCGCTAATATAAACTCTGTTGTTTTGAGTATCTTTTTCAGGTAAAGGCCACTTCCCGATCTGATGGCGATAATAAGCCCTGATCTGGGTCTGCCCATGTTTTCTTTAAGGGCCGGCGAGTGAATCAGATGGTAACCGTCCAAAGTGGGTTTCTCCCTTAACCAAGTTTCTTGTAAACACAACACATCGAAACCTGTAAGGTCGACGTCTGACTCCACAGTCAGATGTTTGTAGCCTCTAGTGTTCCAAGACCCTAGTTTTAGAGAGGGGGGATCCCATATCGACGGTGCCTTGGTATCCCCAAAGAAGTCCGTGATTAATCCTTGTGGTGGCTACTTGCTTCTTTGTGGACCTCTGCTGGATTCTGGCTTATCTCCGTTTTGATCATTGAAATTCAAGGGCTGCAGATCGCGTGGAGGCATCCTGCGAACCCCTCTATCACTCAATTGATGTTCAACTAGATGGAAAATTCAACACTTTTGTTATGCGTGTCGTCCAAGCTGAAGGGGATACTGAGGAAGTCAAACATTTTGACTGATTACCTACATATGCTCCCAGTGCTTCTCAGACCTACTCATCCCTTAACAATCTAGTACACAGTACATACTTTAAGCAAAACTGCTATTTATCTTACAATGGAATCAGCTACTGCCATCCCTCCTCCCCAAGAGACACCACCACTGCTGTAATCAAGGAGCATGAGAAACACTGCCCCCTACCTTAGAAATAACACACGCGTAACATTTTCCCCTGTCCACCTGACCCTCCATATTAGTGTTTGGTGCCTCTTCCGTCATTTCCCTCCCCACATTTCGTTCTAAGCTCTTCTGCAAAAAAAAAAAAAATGCATCCATAAACAATAAAAGAAATGTTCCTTTAGGAATCACCTTTCACAGTTAAAAAATAGAACTAAAAAAAATGTATGGACTCCATCTACTTTAAATTTCTCAGTAAAGTACATAGACTCAATAAGATTTTCCAACATTTCCATTTGCATTTTGTGTTATGCTAGTACAGAGAGCCATTTCCACCTGTGAGCATGGCACTGTTCTTTTGGAGAACTGGAGAGATATCTGAAACACTCTGTGGGATAGCGTAAGAATATGACTGAGCCCAGTGAAAGAGCGTGGGATAATTAGCAGCAGCTCTACCCTGTGAAAGACTGTGGGAACTCTAGTGAGTGGCCGCACCCTGTGAAATATCCTGAAAATCTTAAGGGGTAGGCAGTATCCTGTGGGAGATCCTGAGAACCTCAGTCGATGGCTAGCCTCTTTGAGAGAACCTGAGACTCAAGTGAATGGCTTTGCCCTGTGAAACAAACGTAAGAATCTTAAGGAATAACTGCATCTTGTTAAAGAATCTAAGAACCTTAGTGGGTGGGTGTGCCTTGTGAAAACACCTGACAACCATATGGGGTGACTACACCCTGTGAAAGAGCACTGGATTCTTACGGGTGGCAACACCCCTATGAGAGAGCATATGAACCTTGGTTGGGTGCTGCACCCTGAGAAACAGCCAGAGAACAAGAGTATAATCAAGATATGGAATCACTGCTTACTCCAGAATGAACTTAATGGCATAGGAAACACAGCAATGAGTGGAAGAGTTTCAATAGTTGTCCAGAAAGGAGTGCGGATTTACTTTTAGAAATGTCAATTGTTCAACATGTGGCACTGCAAGGATGCTCCTGTAGAAATCCGTCCAGCGGTTCGGGCTGTAGGCGTGAGCAAAGTCTTTTCCCATTATGTCTATGGGAAAAAAAGAATTTGGGTCCCACCTATAACTTTTCCCCCCAGACCAAACCTCACCAAACTTTGCAGAGACATTCTGAGTGGGCTATATACTATTTATGCAAAGTTTGGGAGAATTCGCCCATGGGGAGCGAAGTTATAAGCCGCACAAAAAGTGCTCTTCCTATGGGTTTAGCAACTTAACCATAAGTACATGGCCACCACCACAGTCCATGTAATATATATACATTTACATATGCACGAATATTGACTCATTTTTTATTTTATTTAAGAAACACTGTTTGACAACCAGCGATACATCCCTCAAATCTCCACCAATCTCCCAGAAAGCAGAAAGTATGTAGGTTTGAGGCAGTAGGTCAAATTCAAGGTGTTTCAAAGTACAAAAAGGGGACATTAAGCTACTTTGCAGGTCCAACACCACATCCTGATAGCTATGTGGTAACATAATTGCTGCAGACATCTCATACATCACAAGTTGGAATTTGGGACTCTTCACAAGTTGGGTGGTGTTTTGACCAAAATATAAAATTCATAGTTGTTATCTATCAAATTCATCATTTCTATCTGATGAGTCAATTATGAGTTCAAGAGAAATGGACTACTGGTATTGGAAATACCAGTACAGCCAGAGGAAGTCATACACTTTGTGTTCCACAGCCATGAGTCAAAGATCCGTTTTAACGGATATTTTGAAAATCCCAAGCCATTGCCATCCAATCTCGGTGAGTGCCACCCAACTACCATGAGCAGAAAGCGTGTACCTGAAGACAAAGTTGATAAAGCAAGTCAAGGTTTTCGGCAGAAGAACTGACCACATGTTGAAGTCCAAGGGCCAGTTGGAAGTCATCCATCACCTAGTGGTATCAGTGCATCAAATCCCAGGTGCAGGACGTGCCTACAGATCCAAAATCCACTTGCTAACTTCTTTACCAGCTGAAAACCCAGAAGCAGATTTGGAGTAGGGGAGTATCCCTATTGAAACGGCCCAGGGATGCCGCAGTGGTCTAGCAAGCAGGGCTTCCTCCAGGGCCACTGTAACACAGGATATCACTACTGCTTGAACCACTGCAAACAGCACCACCATGGCCACTTCACCCTCCACACAAGTCACCCCTTATCCCACCGCCACCGCACCCTCCAAGGCTGCCACCACCATAGCTGCTTCTCTCCATTTAAGATGCTTCTGCCACAGGGGCAAAAATGCAAGTAAAGCTCCCCACCTGGCGTGAGCGTAATTTGAGGGGGTGGGGGGCAGGGGTGTTTGTCCCCCCCAACTTTCATGGCACACCATTTTGTCCCCATTCATTTGGCTGGGGCACCTTTTCTTCAGGTGTCATGTCCCCTCCAACATTTTTTAGCAAAGTTACTCCACTGCCACCTGGCAGGAAAACAGGCAGCAAGAAGGTTGCCCTGTATCCCTTCTTGATTACAACACCTGCTGCAGCACAACTAGCTATTCTCATATCTGATGAGGTGTTCAACCTCCAACATCTAACATAGGTTGTCTTCTCCACCTTCCACCAACACCCACACACACCACACGTTCAACATAGTTATCAAGAAGTCACAGCTCAATTCTGTCAATGCCATTGCCATGGGGCCACCTGCTACCACGCACCATACAAAGAAAGGCTGCAAATAGCGATTCACAAAGGGAAGCAATAGAACAGGTTCATTGGGGTTGCTGGGGTCCAAAGGGGTAGGTTGTGCCACTAGGGTTGGTTATGTCTTTTCGGGGAGTAATTGGCTACTGAATGCACAGTAGGTGTTAATTATGTTTGAAAATAATATGTTATTTAAAATCCAGTGAGGCGGCAATATGTGTATGTGGTTTTCCTCTGTATGCAGATAACACACAGGGAAATGTGTCATGTGGAATATCATTTTAATTGCTCTGTGAAGTGTAAGTGCAGGTAGTCCATCCAGGTAATGTGTCTGGGACGTCCATCATGTGGGACTAGTCAATGCTACACAACTACATTGTCATTACGCCCTGTGGTATCTTTCACTGACACGTCCCATGCACCACAGAGTAATATGTTTGGTGGCCTAACGTAGCAAAAAGTCTATTTCTGGACATCATTCTATGAATTCACAAGTATGGCATAGGTTGGGCTTGATGCTTTTACACCCCTGTCATCTATTCACAGTTTGGACATGGTAACCTGGCAATCGGGTCGAAGGGTTGCTGGCTGCTGTTTTGCATGTTCTCTATGTTGCTCGAATCAACCCAATGCACTTATGTTGCTTACCAGCATGTTCTGTTTATAGAAACCATGTTCTTCCTTTGATGTATATCACTGCTAAAAGAACCATGATGCTATGGGAGAGACAATGCATAGATTTGTAAATTTGCTGTGCTTGTGTGATGGGCGCCTGAGTAAAGGTGTGATCGGTGTGTGTGTGTGGTGAGGCAGATAGAGGTACTGGGGATATATTGTCAATTGCAGGGTGGTGGTTGTGTTATAAGTACAGGTGACATATCCACAGTGACGGCACATCCTTCTAGTGCTGTGTTTCTCTACAGTCATTCTAAGGTAGTCTTTTTTGGGCTATGGCATTAAGTGAGCAGCCACCGCCCATATATTCACCAGTGGATATGTGCTGCAGTCCGAGTTATGGCATCAAAGTGTGTGTATATTAGCTCAGCTATTGGAGAGATGTTCCCCCAGGACACATGGGTACGGCATCTTATGTGCAGGGCATGTGGCCTCTCACACTCTCTGTCAATGCTGCCTGGTTCCATAGACCTTCTTGTGACAGATCAGCACTCGGTAAGCCTATGTATTGGTCTGTGCAAAAGACTTTGTTGTGAGCTATTTTTTATGATCTGTTGGATGGGGGCTGGGTGCCTACTGCCTCCAACCCTTAAACATTTTCTCTTCACAGTTTCTTTTGTGGAAATACTACATATATTAGGTGATTCTGTGGACAATATGCAGCTTGTGCTTTGCGAAATGTGTGTTGTGACTGTACTTTCCACCTCCTTCTGACTGGCAGTATTTTTATGAGGACATTTGGCTGATTTTGGGTGGAATTTCAACTGGTATTTGGGGGTCAGTGGTGCTTTAAAGATTCCTCAGTGTAAGGTTTATTTCACAAATTCCACTGGTGGGCTTTCTGGATTTTTCGCCGCCAAATTTCTGACTGTGTTTGTCAGCCATGAATCGGCTGATCATTCAATCTAGTCATTGCTGCCCAACTCCTAATGACACACTTCATGTATTTCCTCGCTTACAACAACTGTCAAACAGGGCACTTGTTTGCTAGTAGGTTTGAACAAACTGTTTTGTTTTCTGCTTGGACCGTTTCACCTGGTGAAATGCACTAAACTTGGAATATTCGGTTTTGGCTGCAATTAGCAATCCCTTGCCTAATTGCAATATGCAGACTCTGTAATTATCTAGTATGATTTGATTCCTCTTATGTATATACTTCTATTCTGTTCTAATAACTGTATCTGTATTGTCTGTTATCTGCGCTCTTAAATATCTGCGCCACTGCGGCCTCTTTAGTGTATACATTTCTAAAGCTGTCTGTAACCTCGCCGTGATACCCAAGGGTCTGGCGAGTAACAAATGCAATAAATAAATACATAAAAATAAATAGGTCATCTATTTGTCTTTTGCTTCCTGTGTTATGACAAGTCTTTGGGAAAATTAAAAGGCAGGAGGAATCAGATGCGGCATTGTGGGTAACTACTGTTTTCACCCTATTTTATTCAGAACACATGTTTAGGAGATCAAGCAGCAAGGCCATGGTGTTGCAAATGATAACTTGGAGTGACACCATTTCAAAGTAATTTAAACTCAATTAACACCAATACGGAATAAATGCTGCAAAACTTCTTTTGTACCTGCATTGTGAATATTTTGTTTCAGATGATATGATATCATATCATATCATATCATATCAGAAATTAGATTTTCAAATGTAAACATTTAAAATGTACATTTCTAAATTTGAAGTAGCAGTCTCACCGCAGAGGATGTTTCCTGCCCTCACAAAGGATCAAACAGAAGCAATCACCATTGGCTACAGTCTTGCTGGGAGCAGCAGAAACAGCTTGAATGAAGAGAATACACATAACCCTACCACAGCTGAGCTGGGCTCACAGGTTTGACATGTCTGAGGTAATTTTGATGTGGCTTGAATAATAATAATATATACAATGTTTAACCTTAACAATTTCAATATATTAAAATATCAATTCCTAAAATGTCTTCACAAAAACGTTTTAAAAACATTCCCATTCATTATTATTAACAAACATGTCATAATACAATTAATAACCAATTAACATTAGGCCTACAACATTTTATCCACAGACCTAAGTGTTAGGGAGAATTCTCCAGAATGGCTAATTTCTTTTACCTGTTGAGTCCCTCATTAGCTTTGTTGGATTTCTAGGGTTTAATTTTTCTACCTGGTAACAGTGGGAGCCTTTTTTTTCTCCACTTTTACATGTGTTTTGCTGTGTGTTGCACATTTTTGTCAAACTGCAATAAATCTATCTCGGGGGAAGGGTGGACCACTATGACCCCCCAGCTAATATATCTCAGGGTGATTGTGCACTGTGTTAATGCTAAATCACTATGCTATGGACACACAAACATACCCTAATACCAGAACCCTAAGAATAGACACAAGACACAAAGAAATCACAAAAGTCTGTCTCAATTATAACAAAATAATACATTTATTCATGAACAGCAAGGCATAATAAACACTTTTAGCAAAACTCTATTTCTGCACCCCTTATACTTGGGTGTAAACTACAATGAATTTAAGCTTTTTGGCTTCTAATGCAAGCAATCTAATTAGCTGGATCTATAATGCTAATTTAGCCTAATAACAACGCATGCAGCCCAATAACAATTTGTAAGCGTCAGCATTCAGTATTCCTCTCCAATCCTTACCACACATCACACTCTCTCTCTAAGACAATCCCTGTTTGATTTCCCCTCTATCAAACCAAAAGCTCTGTGTGAGTGTCTGTCCTAATTCCCCATTGGCACGTGTCTTAGTCAGATCAATTAGGCCTCATATCAGCAATACTCCCCTCTGCATGTGCAAGCTTCCCAGTCTCGTCACTCTCCTCTCCAGCTCCCTTCCAGCTAGTCTGCTCACTCGAATTGACTACCTTTCTCCTCTGCAAAGCTCATCGATCTCTCCCAAGCTGGTCTGCCAAGGCTGCAGACCAAAATGTCTCTCTCTCTGATGCCAACCAACCGCCTTCTATCCAAATGCCTCCAACTCTCTCCAATACGCCTCTTCTAACCTAATGTCAATTTTGGGTTTCCTTATAGTGTCAATTCACATCACACTTTCTCCATGGTTACATCCTCTCTTAGCTAAGATTCACTCTCTTTCTCTGTCAGCATTTCTTTCAAGCCAAGCGCCTGAAAGTCTGTGTACGCATCTCTTGTTCTTTTCCCCATTCAGTATGTTCTGTCAGTGTGACATTGTACATTGAATCGTGTACATGCTATCTGTGTTCCTGTATTACGAAACCATACCATCCTCCTATCTCTCTCATTTTGCCATTCACTGAAATCCCTCTCTCTGTGTCTCTGTGCCTAAAGCAACTCGCTCCCTGCATAGCCCCCAACTTTTCTATCTGCGAGCAACCCAGGGCCTGCGATACCATGCCCTTCTCCATTCTCTACTAAGGCAAAGTCACTTCTTATTTTCCTGTCTGCCAAGAAACTGTTTACACATTACTCGTACCAGTGTAACTCAAAACAACTTCGCAGAACCGTGGCGCTGCTCTGTGTGTCTCTTCAGAATGGCTTAGGAGCCAGCTACATGCATTCTAGCGCCTACTCACAACCAAAGTGCTATACCATGTCTCAATGCATACTTCTAAGTACACACTCATGCATGTCTCTAAAATGCATTCATAATACATGACAACATATGTCTTCCTACACATGTCTCTCTACAATCCACTTAATATGACAGGCCTCATTCTCTAGCAAACCAAATGGCTGATTAACATGGATAGTGGATAACTAATGTCCTACTCGGACTGAATGATGGATAACTAATCATTAAATGAGTAATGGATTTCTAATGATAACATACCAGGCCTCTTCATATAATATCTGGTTTTACAGTAAGATTGTGAGCCTTTTTTCTGGCTCTTACATGTGTTTTGCTGTGTGTTGTACATTTTTGTGCTCATGGACTGTGGAGTCTCACTCGCTCCATAGGCAACATCTTTTTACTGTGTGTCACACAGCACCTTTATTGCAGTGACACAGGGTTCTCTTTTTAGACATCCCACTTTAAACTCCATTTTTGGGACTGACTACTTTCTCCCAGAGCATGTAATGTTTCCATTGACTTTACTAGTCTTTTTAAATCTACAGACCCAGTACACCCTATCTTCCAGTAGAGTACTGGAAGGGTTCATAGTTATCCCTTTTTGACTAAATCTCATGGGACATTTTTATGTACCGCTTTCTCTAAGATTTGCCTGGTGGCAGTGGTATCTGCCATTTTTATTCTACTGTGGGCTATGTAAATAGCCTCAGTACCATTAGAGGCTATGGTGGTAGCTAATCCACTGGACCCTTTTATTTAATTTCATTCCGGTTGGGTTTAATCACCATTTCTTTTTGTTAAGGTCTTTTTCGTGTTTTACTCTGTGCGCCAAACCACGTTTGCTTCGGTCGTTCGCCGTCCTTTGGCGGGCTTCTGTACAGAAGCCCTCCTTAGGTGCCTGAGTGTCTGGGTGGACAGGATGTGAGGGAGGTGTTTGAGGCCCCCTGCACAGGGTCTCCTTGGAGACCCAAGTCACACTCTAGTTTGATTGGCTGTAATTACCGGCACAACTGTTGCCGGAGCCATGAATTTACTGGCACCCGGGAATGGGCAATTACCAGGGCATTACAGCCCCGGCAGACCCAGTAATTGCTCATTCCCGGGCGCCGGTAAATATTAGGCTCCATTCCCATTTGCGTCCCATTGGGTTCAATGGGAATGGGGAAGCCGGATTCACCGGCACCATTCGTGAATGGTGCCGGGCATCCGACATGGTCTGCGAGCGGGTGCCATTCCGCCCGGCAGGTCAGACCTGGTGGGCTGAAAGGCACCCGTTTGTAATGAGGCCCATTGTTACATTTGCAATGCAGCATGTTATATTTCAAGATACTTCTCAAAAAAGACAATTCCTTACTGAGGTTTTTTAACAAAATCATAACATGAGGGAATCTAAATGTATAATTTTGTAGGGATTCACAGAGTCATGAATGGATTGTTATGAACAAATTAACTGGGACCCTGATTTAACATCACATAATTTCCATTTGAGTACTCAATTAATTAAAAAGGCAACACTATGGGACTGGGATGCCAACCTACACCATATACATCCCAACAAAGGTTCACTATATATTGCAAACAGAAATTGAAATATGTCCGTTTATATTTTTATTTAAAATTTTTATTTATTGGGCTTTTATGATGCACTAATACACAAAGTGTTTCAAGATGCAACAAGACAAGAGGTGGGGCAGGGATGACAAATCAAAAATAGTCTTAGTAAGTCTTGTGACATTCGAATAGGGAAGTGCAGGAGGGTTAAGCGCTTGCCAGGAGAGGTAAGGTGGACAAATCCCAGGGAGGAGAGAGTGCAGGGGAAGACGTTCCATGTGCTAGGTGTGAGGAAACGGGGCTGCAAGGGCTCAGTGGGTGCAGCCCAGCCAGGCTTGTGATGGGGGGAGTGAGCCAAGTAGGTTGAGTACAGGTAGAGGGGTAGATGAGATCAAGTGCAGGGATAGAGTGATCAGGGAGAGCCAGGTGCCTTGTAGGAATCTAAAGGATCCAGGCAGCCTGTCAAGAGGCATAGGGGGAACATTAGCAGAGGAAGGATGGGGAAGAAGGAAGAGAAAAGGAGGGTCTTGAGAAGTTTCCAGAACTTAAGGAGATCTGGTTCAAATTTGAGAGGGGCTTAGAGGCCATTCCAGAGGAAGGCACCTGCAGAAGAGAGGAGTCTATCCCCCACGCTCTGCTTGGAAAAGAGTCTTATCTGCTGAGAGTTGCTGCTAGAATAAAGAAGGGTATTTAAGGAGAGAGAGTTGGCTGTATCGGGGTCCCAGACCCCACAAAGCCTTATGGATGATGCAGAGGGTTTTGAACTTGCTCCTTGCAGTCACCAGGGGTCAGTGGTGAGATTTTTGGGCTGGATAGATACATTCCCTGTTCTTGAAGCAACGGCCCAGTCCTGCAATCCTATTCTGGGTCTCTGCTATCGCTCTTTCAACCTGTGGCGTACCCCAGGGATCTAACCTATCCCCTGGTTCTTCAACATCTATATGGCTGCCTTGGCATGGGTGATTGCCACTTTCATCTTTAAATTCCAGTGCAATGCAGATGACACGCAACTATCTTTCAGGCTACCCTCAGCCGCCTCCTCCTCCTCGCTCATATCTGACTGTCCGCTATTCAATCACGGTGTGCTGCAAACGACCTCTGCCTCAACGCTAGTAAGATTGAGATTGTTCGCATTGGGACCCCTACCCCCGCTTTCCCACTTTCACTCTGGCCGGCCTCCCTTGGCCATGTGCCAGCACCCACCAGCGTGGCCAAAAACCTTGAAGTCATCATCCACTCCACTCTCTCCTTCTCTCACATTTCAGACATCTCTGAAAAGTCCAACTACCAGCTAAGCCTCTTCAGAGGTACTCTACCTTTTCTCACCTTCCCCCAGCATCTCACTGTCTCCAGAGCCCTGGTTCTCTCTGGGCTGGACTATTAGAACAGCCTCTTTGTCAACCTCCCTGCTTCCGATCCGCACCTTCTGGAATTCATCCATAACAAAACCGCAAGACGTATCCTTGGCCTTAAGCCCAGGGACCGCATCTCACCAGCCCTGAAATCCCTCCACTGGCTCCCAATGGGTGCAAGTGTCTGCATTGTCCACAAGGCTTTCTGGGGACTGGGACCTACCTATCTACAACACTGCTTACCTACATACTGTCCCTCCCGAGCCCTCCACTCATCTACCTCCAACCTTCTGCAAGTGAGTTGGTTCTCCAAGCAGAGATTTGGCAGGAGAACTTTATCCTCAGCAGGGGCCTCGCTCTGGAAACGCCTCCCTGCCCCCTCCATCATGAGCCTGATCTCTGTAAGTTCTGGAAACTCTTCAAGACTTTCCTCTTCTCCTCTTCCTTCTCTCTCCCTCTACCCTGCCAACCTATCCCTCTGCTCTTTATCTCTCTCTTTCTTTTCCTTACAGCTGTTTTACTGGCCGCCTGGTGTACCTCAGAGTCTCACAGGGCCCAGACACCCCTGCCAGTCCTCTAACACTTGCCTCCGGACCTCACACTCACCTCATTATCACTGCACTTATGACCCAAGAGAGTGGTATCTCTCTGCACTTACCCCAGTCTCCACCAACTGGGTGCACTACGACCCCCCCAGCCCTTGTTCTCCCTTCCACCTCTTCCCCACCACCCTGTAACCGTCTTTGCACTTGCACATCCAGATTCCAGCCGAGGAGCAGGAGCTCCACATACGAGGCCCGGACACTGCAGGAGCAGCGGGCCTGCCGAGGAATGCACTACGGCCCAGCTGTTGCACGCGGGTAAGCGCTCCCCCTCTGCGCTACTCCCGACAATTTGTCTTCGATCCTAGATTTTTTCACCAACAACTCTTTAGGCCTGATCATAGGATTCCCATACAGGAATCCGTGCCTTGTGCAGCCCTGCACCCGCCTGGCACCTGAAAGAGTTTGCCTTGTCCCCAGTACCAGCTCCAAGGTACACGCGGTACCCCTCTACAAGATGGCTGCCTTATTCATGGCCTCAACCATCCGTGCCTTACTAGGCACCCAGTAGCAGTACCTGCCTTGCTGATTGGCCATTGAGGCTATTACCTCATCCATTGGCCGCCGGCTGCGCAGCCGGCCCTCGTCTACCAAGGCCCGAGGCAACAAGGCCGGTGCCTGTTCCCATCCTGTTTCCTGCTGACTCTGCCTTCTGCCAGAACCCCTGGACCTCCAACACCTGCCTTCTAAGGTATCACCCTGGGTCTCTAACTTTACTGCAGCATAGAGGCCACAAATTGATCAGCCTCCCCCACAAACTTACCCGATCTGCTGCAACCAATGTCCCCCTCAGTAAACCACCACTCTGTAACACCTTTGCCTAGCCTATTACGTCTGCTCAATACTTTTGTGTTCCATGGGCTTCCCACCCATTTGTGGCACCCCGCTTTCTCCTGGGTGATACTAGCGCACTGATCTCAACTACGACACTAAAACCAGCCTACAAGTCACACGCGTGTGCGTTACCTAAACTCTCCCTCATCAGGCTCGACCGCATTTTAAATTAGCTGATTCGTATCCCAAACGCATTATGTGGAATCTAGATGTTACTATAACTGCACTGTGCCCTACTGCCCTCTGACCGTCTGACTTGCAGACCAATTGCCTTTAGAATTGCTGATTTACTACCCAATTGCAATATTTCGATTCTAGATGCCACCACAATTATACTGTGCCCAACTATGCATGCTTTTTTAGCCATGATTAGGACTCTCAATCGTAGGTGCCATGTTGTAGTATATATGCATTTTTAGCTTTGATTAGGACTCTCAATTCTAGGTGCCATGTTGTAGTATGTATGCATTTTTAGCCATGATTAGGACTCTCAATCCTAGGTGCCATGTTGTAGTATGTATGCATTTTTAGCTTTGATTACGACTCTCAATTCTAGGTGCCATGTTGTAGCATGAACGCACTTCTTAGCCATGAATAGGACTCTTAAATTTAGGCACCCTGTCGCAGCATGTATGCATTTTAGCCACGACTAGGACTTTCAAAGCCAGATGCCCTGTTGTAGCATGTCTGCCCTATAGACACTAACAGGATTATCCAATCTAGCTGCCTCTGCGATAGTACATCTGCACTCCAGTCCCTACTGGGCTTGCCAAATCTAGGCGCCATTTTGCCACTTTCACAACATGCGCGCTACTAAGACCTACTTCTCACACACACTCGGGTCCCTAGCCTGGACTCTTCTAACCATCACCATAACAATGGCCCCTACCAACTCTATACCGTGCAACTTGCAAGAGAGAAACTTGCGACTTAGATCTAGGCTGCCACGACTTTATGACATCAAAAATAAAAGACATCCTATTCACCGTCGATGTGGCAAGTCTTTATACGAGCATTCCCCATAACATGGGTCAAGAAGCGGTCGAATGGCTCCTTCTACAAGAAGACGACATAGGGGCGGCTAAAGAATTTATTATGTCATTCCTGATTTTCATCTCCACAAATTCTTACTTTAGATACAAGAACGACTACTACATCCAAACTTCTGGCACAGCCATGGGCGCAACCATGGCACCATCGTATGCCAATGCTTTCATGTATCGCTTTGAAATGACAAACATCTTAGAAAAAGCAGAGTGGAAAGACAAGCTCAAAGTGTGGGTACGGTATATCGATGATATCTTCGGTATATGGCAGGACACAAGAGAAACATTAAACGAATTTCTACAATACATTAATAGTATTGACCACCGGATACAATTTACCTCTGAGATAGGGAACCCTGGGATACATTATCTGGACATTCAAGTCAAAGTACACAACCAGCAGATCACCACCACTCTATTTTCTAAACCTACAGACAGAAACAATTTATTGCACAGGATGAGCTTTCACCCTCAAAAAACCTTACGAAATGTACCCTATGGACCTCAAGAGAATTATCAGCGACCAGAGAGAGTTTGAGCAAGAACTAGTTAAACTAAGTAAGAGATTGGAAGACAGTGGATATCCGGAGGAGGATATTAAGATGGCAGCAGAGAAGGTAGCAACTAAAACAAGAGAAAGCACCCTGACTCCTAAAGTTACCAAGACATCACCATCTTTGGTATACGTGTCCAAATTTTCCAGCCAGAGCATGCAAATCAAAAGGTGTAATAATAAGCATTGGCAAATCCTGACTATAGATGAAAGAACCAAAGAATTGTTCGCCGATCCACCTACATTTGCTTATCAAAGATCCAATAATCTAAGGGACCTACTCGTCAACACACGCGACGATAAACCAAGAAGAAGTCCAACCAAAAGATTTGGCACGTACCCATGCCTGAATTGCAGTAATTGCAACAATATCATAAAAGGAGCTTTTGTGTTGCATCCGCACACAGGGGAAAAAATTGCAATAAAATGCCACGCCACATGTAACACGGAGTACTGTATATACTGCATACGTTGTCCCTGTGGACAGTACTATGCAGGAGAAACAGGACGAAAAGTACGCATCCGCCTGAATGAACACAAATCATGCATTCGCAATAAGAACATCAACTCAGCAGTAGCAAAACACTTCAATGAAAAGAAGCACAATATCTCCCAGATCAAATTTCAGGTATTAGAAGTCATTGTAAATACTGGCACGGACACTAAGAAGAAGAGACAACAAAGAGAATCCTTTTGGATTGATAGACTGGAATCATTGTCACCTCGAGGAATGAACGATGAGTTCGATCTTAACTGTTTTCTATAATTGTATCTGTTTTTACAACACATTGAACTTACCTGTGTTTTAGACATGTTACTCTTGAGAATGTAAACACCTGGGAACACAGTATCCACCCATTATTATAAACCACACACAAAAACATAATTTGACCCCTGACTACCTCATGTAACGCACAGCACTATATTTTATTTACTTCACCAATCAGAACAGAGGGCATAGCGGTTCTATTAGGATCATTTGTGCAATCCAGCGTGTTTATGCAATCGAGTTACCATACACCAGCATTAACACTGCTTTTAATTGCCCACTCTAGTATGGCTACTTCATGCACCCGCCATCCGCCATTTTGAGATTTACATCACCATGACAACATTACACATATACACGCAGACGCAAGCAGAGCCTTCTTGCTACCCGCAGTCGGAGGTTACTTCGCTCGAGCGAGCTACACACTCACAAGGTAAGCGCTCTGCTTTCACACAGACAGGCACGTATTAGAAGCAACCACGAGTGATCGTGACTAAATGCAGCATACTATTTCATTTTGCAGCGTTCTGAGAAGGAACGTTTGAACGGCATGTACTGAAGCCACCCGTTTCAGGTCAGTGATAACATGAAAATGTCCTGCCTTATCCCCCAGAATACTTGACCAGAAGACACTTAGTAATAGATCTAATGTAAACCTTGACGGAAGTGCAATTTGAATGTCGGATGATAATAGTCTTTTAAAGAACGCATTAATGCAATGTAATGTTTACAAATCACTGACAATGTTCTCTTCTCTTCTCTCTTCTCTCCGTCTACATGTACGTGTCTGTCAATTGTGGGTACCCTGTTCTCCTGAATGCATATATATTTGATGTTTTTCAAAATATTGTAACAGAAAGATTTTTTTGTATGCTCGTGTACATTTAACCTGGCTCTGAGGAAGGAATGTTACCATTCCGAAATGCATTAGCCCTAGGTTATTTTTCTTTGCCATTGTATCAGCACAAAACGAATTGGTGAAGTTTAACCATTCGTTAACTAAATGAGAAATCGAATTGAATTGCAATTTGCAGAATAAAAGCACTTTGAAGCAACTTTATCAAAGATGGCTTTACTGTCATTTATATTCTAAAAACAAATGTTCTAACCCTATTGGGGGAATTTAGGTGTGCAGCCCACACCAAAGGCTAATAATCCTAGGTCCTTTCTCTTTCATCAAAAATAAAAGAACCAGTCCACCGGTACCTACACGTACCTCTACTGCCATTAATCCTAACTTCCTAGACTCAGCGACGATAACTCGTCCTGAACCACATGGTGACCTATAGTACAAACACAGGAGACCCAACCACCCTAATCCCAGATCGGCCAAAGATACCACTACAGCTCCTACATTATCAGGAGCCCTTATTAATGCTAGGTCCCTTATAGCACACAATACTGGAATAGCTGATATACTGGCTATGGACAACTTAGATATCCTTGCTGTTTCTGAAACCTGGCTCCATGATGTAGCCGGCCCTGCCCTCATGACTGCCATACCAGACAATTACAACATCCTAAGAGTTGAAAGGAAGCGCCCCCAAGTTAGCACGATCCTCCCCGCAATGGGAGACAATAATGGACACTCCCGTAATGGGAATAAGGCCAAGACAGAGTGCGGGTGAGCGTAAGTGGGAGTTTATCAAAAGAATATGGCATGCAAAGAACTCTGCAACCTCCGAGAGCGCTCTGTCTGACAATAGCAAAGACAGGCGTATTTCTAATACAAAAAACGTCATCAGAACCTACACACTATAGGGGGCACAAGTTAATTGGGATTGGGTGGCGTCGACTAACTATAGGTGTTGCTGCAGCTTGGTTGGTCCGGGTGGGAGGACGTCACTGGTCAGCCTCGTGGGTAGGGTTGGGCCTGGCAGGCCGGCTTGAGGTCATCCGGGCGGTGTTGGTTCGCTGGGGCAGCCTGTGACAAAGATGAATACCTTCCCTGACTTGGGTGCCCTAGATCATGCACATTGCAGTTACTTAAAACCCCATATCTAACTGCTACAGTAAATCTTTCAATCAAAGAAATACAACACAGGAGGAATGCACCTTGTGAGGGGTCTGGTGGTCATCTATTGGATTTACCGGTGTTCTGACGTCTGGTATTTCAGGTCGAGGGGCTGGGCTCTGGGGCCTGGGCCGAATGATACATGTCTGTCTGCTGCGTTAGAAGTTATTATATAAATGGGTCTCTGTGTCTTGTCCCGGCGTTGGGGGTCGTCTTTGCACGGGGTCATGATTCTTGGGGTGGTCTAGGGGGGTTATGGGATTTACGAGAGGGTGCTGGTAGATCTGTGGATTCAGACGTGGGTTTATTACCGTGCTGTAAATAACACAGGTGGCGGGCTGTGGCCTTGGGTGCGGTACTGGGGCCTCTGATTCTCTGAAGCGGCTCCAGCTTGGTTGGGGGAGGAGAGGGAGCGCGGCACATGCCTTAGCTTCTTCATCTGGCAGGCTTCGTAGGGTGGGAGGGAGAATGGCCTTGCATATATTCACAAAGGTTTTTTCCTCGTGCGTTGCTGACTTTTGAATGCAGAACTTTTATAATGTTTTGCCTTATTTTGATCTTATTCAAACACACATTTATATTTCAATTTTGTTACACATTTCTTCAATACATTCGGTCCGAGTACCTTTTCATTACATGGTATTATATCTACTACAGTGTTTAAGTATTTATATACATTCGACGGTACATGAGGTAGAACTATGTTATGGACCACAGAGATTGACGGTTGCCACTATGGGTGACTTAAGACGACATATAGGGGTTCATGTGTATACATATGACTTAAAGACACTCCCTCTGTGATCTAGCAGCATTAGTACAGTCACAATGTGAAGTCATATAAACATTTCACTTTTATGGCTAATTCATAGTTTGCAGATTCTGTTTAAGAAGAGCAGTTCACTAATATCACCACTTGAATTCATTTCTGCGTCGCCCTGGCCTCGCGGACCGGGTCACACGGGATGCAGTATTACATTGTGAACGACGAAGTGTTACAGTGTTAGCATCTCGGGTTAGCTCATACCCGGCTTTCTCATGGGAACGCGCTCGCAGCGGACCTACCATGGTGCTGCGGCGGCAGGGATGCTTGGAAAGCCCTCCAAAGGTGGGGGCCGCGCTACAGTGTGCTGAACTCACGCCATCTTTGCTGGGCACGATGGCTTCTAGGCCTGTCTAAACTTTAGTGTGTGTGTGTGTGTATGATGGATACGTGGGGGCAATGTCATCGGCGGGCGAGCCCTCCTCCACCTGGGCCCGGGTGGCATGAGGGGACGCTCATCGAGCCATGGTCCTCACCTGGGGAGGATAATGCAGGAGAGGGGGGGCCTTCAAGGCCTGTCCTCCCCTACATTTCCCCCCTTTCGTTACTAAAGTAACGAACTCTTCAGGCCTTCCAACCTTCTGCACTCTTGTTCCTCTATTACTGCGTCATCCCATGCAGGTGTTCCCTTGATGGGCATCCATGCCCTGCACACCCCCCTCAAGCTCTCCCCTCTTCTAGCATATTCGTCTGGTGTGCACGTTAAATATATACAGTCACCACTTTCTTCCAAGTCTACCCAGACCTCCTCATACCATTCCAGTTCCACATCTCGGGGTTCTTTGATAGTGGTGTGCCATAGTTTGTCTACTATGTACTTATCACGGTACATAGGCACTAACTGGTACCTGGGAGTGTTATCTGCTCCTGTCTGTACATGTACTTCTTGTGTCGCCCTCATTGTACCACCAGAGTTGCCCATTGTCACCATCATCATTGCGCCGTTAGGGACCGCATTTGCACAACATCGGAGGCCCACCTGGCACAGGCAGAACGCCACGAGGAGAAACACCACAGCTGGTACCAGAAATTTCATTGTCATTCCAAGCCAAGAGGGAACCCAGGAGAAGATATTGTCGAACCACGTGCTGGCTTCTGCTCCACCTTCCATCTTCATCTTCTCTCCCAGATTGTGTACTGCTTCGATCACGTGGGATAAGGAACCATTCTCCGCGTCTTCAGAAGGTACGAAAGTGCAGCAGGCACTTCCTATTTTTCGGCAAACACCTCCGTCCATCGCAGTCAGCAGGTCCAGAACATACCTGTTCTGCATGGTCATCAGGCGTAGAGCTCGCAGTTCTACTTTTATTATGTTGAACCCTTCTTCAGTGTCATTGGCTAATTGAATTAGTTCCCACCGTGTTATCTGGAGCCATTTTGCATTTGCCCTTGCTTGGACACTTGAAATCAGCGAGGCAAAGAATGTTTCTACAGAGCTGAACAGTCGGTACCTGTCTGGGATCTGTGCCAATAAATCGGATGAAGCTTGAGATATGTAATTTGATGCCCGTCTGTTCCGTGATAGCTCTTCTCCCTTCCCTCCGGAGGACAGGACATAGAGGTGTGATTTTGCAGTAGGAGGAACCGCACCCTGGTGCATGTTCCCTGGCGTCCTTTTATTTTCATCAACGTGGCTTTCTGGAATCACCATTAGGGCCGAGTGCAGTGTGGCCATCGAGCAGCTGCCGCTCCATGCCTGGGGAAGGTGCAAGTAGGCCTGGTTCCCACATACCCAGTATGTGTCCATTAATGCGGCTGTTCCTTTTCTCATGTCTGGGATGGTGAGAGTCTTGTTGCAGCTTTTATTCGTCCCTATTGCCACTTTTCCTTCTCCCTTAAAACATAGTTCGTTCTTGATCTCACTTTGTAGTTTGAAGGGTTTCTCCATTGCTGTTACCCATGTCAGTTTGGAAATGTGCTCCTTCCATACTGGTGTGCATGTTTCTTCTATCCATCGCATCCTGGCTGGTTGGACACCTCTCAGTGCTTCCGCTTTGCACAGTACTTCTTCATCTTTCCATTTGTTTTCAGAAAATAGTGTCCCTTGTATCGCAAAAAATGGTTCTTTGAAACATACCACTCCAGCTGCTTTTGGGTAGCACGTTTTTTCCGTCTGTATAATCTTGAAAGTGACGTCGTGTGCCTGGAAGGTGTTTTTTATTCGGCATAGCGTGAGATGAAGGAGACACTGGGCATCTACAATGGGCAATTCTCTGGGCAACAACACTTTAGGTGTGCCTGATGCATGGGGAATAAGCGAGCAGACATAACAGCTCTCATTTGTCGTTTGTTTGGCTGTGGCACTCATATCAGCATACCATTTATTTGCTTGGTGGGGGTGCCGGGGGTCTTCCATTTTGTCTAAGCCTAACCCATAGTACTCATCATACCCCCTCCTGCTTGTCTCTCTTTTCCGCCTACTATCCTTGCTTCTCCTACGTCTGCTTTTGGTAAATGAAAAAATGGGCCCCCCTTCCTCCTCCCCACCTCCCTTGTCAAACTTCTGATATGTTTCCTTAGGTTCTGTCATAGTTATAACATTCCCATCTTCCTCAATAAACAACAAATCACTTTCTTCTAATGGGGTGGGGAGGGTAGTGGGGCTGCTATACATTTCAGGTGTGGACATTGTGTTGTTTTCCATCTCTGTTTGTATACCTCTTGAGTTTGACAGGGCGACAGTTGGTGGTTCAGTGTAGTAACCCCATACAAAGTGTGATCCATCCCATACTAAAAAATCACCTTCTTTTATATTTACACTTGTGGTTGTATTGCTCCCCAGAGCTCGGGTGATGTTACTCCCCCCTCCCCCCTCGGTCATCTCGATAGAGATGAACGCTATAAACCAATACGTCACCAGGCAAAATATTGATAGGAAGAATACAATAACACAAATTGACAATCCGCATTCGTATGAATATGTAAGTCTATCTATCAACACTTCTCTAATCCTAACAAATCTATTAGTTGCAGGCTGCCCATTAGATGCCATGGTAATTCCTGTTTGAGATACAAAAGTGCATTAAGTACAGACATGTAAACATTTCCCGGACGTTATTAACTTTTTTTTTTTTTTTTTTTTCATAAAGCATGGATGTGGGTAGGGGAAGGGTTTGTTTCCACAGACAAGGGTATTTGCAATCAATACGTTTAGATCATTGTATAATATATATAAAATCTTCTTCAAAAGAAAGAAAAATTTCAAGAAATGAGAGAACAAAAAAACATTAAAATTGAGAGAAGAGAAAAGAGAAGAAAAAAAAAAAAAAAAGGTTTTTCTTTTTCCGTACGAATGCCATGTGATCAGTTGCATTCATTGTCAATCGCTGCACATACACAAAATCACCTTCACTCATTCTCCATAACACCACTGTCTGCTGTTGCCTGTGCCTCGTCCTGCACCTCACCTTCCACGGCGCTATAGGCTCTGCGTACGTCTGTCAAATGCACCCAGTATCTTAGGCCCTTCACCTTTACTGCTGTGGGCGTGCAAAACACTACCTCATAAGGGCCATGGAAACGTGGCGCATTCCACCTTCGCACAAAACTTCTGACATATATAAAGTCACCTGGCATTAGCTGTAATTGTTTGTCAGGCAGTGGTACCCGTTCTGTTGTATTCCCCTCCTCTCTTGTAGAGGGGGGGGGCGAGTTGCTTCGCTATTATGCGCGCTGCCCGTGTTAGTTTTTTCAAGTACTCTGTGAACTCCTCTCCCAATATCGCTGCGCTTCTGTGTGCATCAGAACGTTCACGGAGAGGCGAGTGCGCTGTGTGCATTCTCCTTCCCGTGACGATCTCATGCGGGGACAAATGGTGGTCTTTACTTGGCTGATTGCGCAATTCGAACAGGGCCAAAGGTAGGCAGTACATCCAGGTCTTTTTAAGGGAAAAACACAGTTTTGACAATCTGCTTTTTAACAGGCCGTTCATCTTTTCCACTACGCCATTACTTTGAGGATGATAAATCGAGCATAATTTGTGCTTTATTCCCAATAACGTAGTCACTTCTTTGAACAGTTCATTAACAAAATGTGTGCCGTTGTCTGAGCGAATAACTTCGCAAATTCCCCAGCGCGGGAATACTTCCCGTACTAGGAACTTTGCGGCGCCCTTCGCATCAGGACGCGCACAAGGACCTGCCTCCACCCACCTCGAAAATGGACATACAACCACAATCATGTAGCGAGCCCCATTACATCTTTCTCCCATGTCTACATAATCGATGTGGAGCTCTCTAAATGGGCCATTTGGTTTTGGTATCGTACCTCTTAGTGTGCGCAATGTCATACCTGAGTTATAAATTTGACATGTCGTGCATTCCAATGTCAGCCTTGTGATGTGTTCCTGGAGGCAAGGTGCAAACCAATCTTCTTGTATCTCCGCCATTATGTGTTGTTTTGCGTTATGTGCGGGGAAGTGTAGTTGTTGAAATGCTATTTCTAACAATGTGACTGGCATCACTGCTTTTCCTGAACTTTCTTGTCGCCACAATAAATCTGTCGGCGATTTGCTGCATCCCCTCTTATTCCACAGCAATTTCTCTTCTGCACTTGCTCCCTCTTGCAGCTCTATTATTTCTTGTGTAGGCATCATATTGTATCCTGTGGGGACCTCTTGGCTTGCTGTGTGGTGTAACATGTACTCTCCTACCTCACCTTTCTGAAAATATGAAGCTTCTTTGGCGGCGGCGTCTGCTGCCGCGTTCCCCAAAGATATAAGATCTGTATTGGTAGTGTGGGCTTGGCATTTTACGATGGCCACTGCCGTGGGGTCTTGCAGGGCCTCAATCAGTTCTTTCAATAATTCTGCATGCTGAACCGGTGTTCCATCTGCTCGTTGAAACCCTCTCCGCCCCCACCGTGCCAGCCCTCCGTGTACTGTTGTTGTCATGTATGCTGAGTCTGTATAGATTGTCACTGCGCATCCCTTAGCTGCATGCAATGCTTCTATTAGTGCTATTAGTTCGGCTGCTTGGGCTGAATAGTGTGATGGGAGGCGGTGTTGCACTAGTGTTTCGTATTCACCTTCCTCTAATCGTACCACTGCCATACCCACATGTTTCTCTCCTGTCTCCATGTCTATTGAGGCTGACCCGTCCACGAAATACACCTCTCCCTCGTTTAGGGCATTCTCAAAAACCACCTGGTCCTGACCTTCGTCACCTGTGTATGTTGCACAGTTGTGGTTCTGCATGTCTTCTATGGTGCACGCCTCTGTGATGAATGTGGCTGGGTTCACTGTTTTGCATCTTACTATATGGATGTTTGCACTGGACAATATTATTTCATATGCTGTGGCGCGTTGTGTTGTCAATGTGCTCTTTGATCGCTCTAATATTGCAAAGAGTGAGTGTTCCACAAATAGTGTCACAGGACAGCCCATTACTATCGTGGCACTTTTTTCAATAGCGAACGCGGCTGCAGCTAGTGATTGCTCGCACGCGAAATGACCTTGCATTACTGCGTCTAGAGTGCCACTATAGTAAGCCAGTGGCTTGTGCCCTAACGATGTCTTTTGTGTCAGCACTGCTGTCATCAGTGTTCCTTTGCAGTGCGAAAATAAGAAGAATTCGCGCCCATAATCTGGATTTGCCAGTACTGGAGCGCTTGATATCAGCTCTTTCAGTGAGTTAAATGATGTGTTCATTTCTTCTGTCCATTCTATGTGTTTGTTTTCCTGCTGGGCTTCTTTGAGTGCATGTAATAAGGGCCTTGTGTATGCTGCATAATCCAATATCCATGCTCGGCAGTAGTTGCACATACCCAGGAATTTCTGCATCTCTTTTACTGTTTTGGGCTCCCCAACTGCTCTAATCGCCTGTGCCCTGTCTGGTATGATCCGCTTGCCATCCTTTGATATCAGCTGTCCCAAATATAGGACCTCTGTCAGGCAGTATTGTAACTTACCCTTGTCCACTTTGTACCCTTTATTGGCCAATAATATCAAGAGTGTTATTGAATCCTTTCTACACTCTTCCTCAGTTTGTGCACAAACCAATAAATCATCAACGTACTGAATCACCGTGCTTTCTACAGACAAGTTCCCCAGATCTTCATGTAGTATCCTGTTGAATATGCTTGGGCTCTCGCAATATCCTTGTGGTAGTCTGCAATGTTCGAACCTCCTCCCCCCTAGTGTAAACGCTGTTAAGTACCTGCTCTCTTCTGCTAAGGGAATCGAGAAAAATGCATTTTTCAAGTCAATGACCGTGAAGTGGGACGCTGTCTTTGGAATATTGCATAGTATTGTCGCCGGGTTCGGCACTAAAGGGAACTCCTTCTGAATCACATCATTGAGTGGGCGTAAATCTTGTATCATCCTCCATGAACCTCCCTTCGCCTTTTTAATCGGGTAAATGCATGTGTTACATGGGGAGTTTGAGGGCACTATTATTCCTTGCGCTAGCAGTGCATCTATTGTCTCTCTGATCCCTTCTTCTGCTTCGCGTGACAATGGATATTGTTTTACCCGGGGTAGAATTGCTCCCTGTTTCAGTTTTATTACCACAGGCTGAACCCCATGTAATAACCCCACATCATGGGGGCCATTTGTCCATATGTTAGTGGGTACTAACCTCATGTCGTCATCAAAAAATGCATGTGGTGCTCCTACTACTGCCATTAATTCAACTTGAGTTTTTCTGGCTGTAACTACAATGTCGCACGGCATTGCTAGTTCCATCACTATTTCGCCATCTGTCTCAGTGTCGGAAAATAGCTCCTCGTCCGATAGCTCCCGCAGTGGGATATTTGCATTTGTACACAGTACTGTCCGCCACTCGCATCCTTCCATGTCAATGCCAATCACACATATTCTGTTTGCTGACACGTGTACTGCGTGTAAATCCAACGATAGCACTGACCCGGGAGCTGTGTCGGGGCTCACTATGGGGAGGAAAAGGAATTCGGCTGGGATCCTCCAATCCATCCTTTTTAGTTCTGGTACTATAAGAGCCAATGTTCTCATGCCCTCAATAAACATCTCCTCGTTTCTTGGTAACCCTCTGATCTCCTGCATGATTGTGTGGCCATGTATTACTGCCATTATGCGGAGGGGACATATGCCAGGTGTTGAACATACGATACCACTTTCTGTGAATGATATTGTCATATTTAGTTTGCTTAAGAGATCCCTCCCCAGCAAATTAATGGGAGAGCGTTCATAATACAGTAAGGGTGCTTTCACTGTTTTACCCCCCACTGTCACATCCAATGTCTCTGTGTAAGGAACTTCAATTACAGCCCCAGAGAACCCCTGCGTCTCTAAAGTTTTATTAGATAACGGGAACCGGCCCTCTTTAATACATGATTTTTCCGCTCCCGAATCCACCATGAATATGAATTGCTTGTCTCCTATCTGCGCTCCTATCAATGGTTCCTCTGATGCATTGTGGGTCGTAGATAGTACTGGACACGCAAGTGCTCTCTGTGGGCTGTCCTATGCGGGGTGTCTCATTGCCCCCCCTTGATCAAAAATGTTCCCCGAAACTACTGACACGCCGCTATAAGGTGCTGGGGCAGGCGCTCCATTAGCTACTGTGGCGAAAGTGTTACCTGGCGTGTATTGTATATTGTCATTACTCTGTGGGTAGTTTTGTGTTCTGTACTGATGTCCGTGTAGTTGTGCGTTACTTCTTTGTCCTGCATTTTCTGGTTGCTGGTATTGTCCCATGGGGAGGCCGTATGGGCTTCCTGGGTGGGGGTGACCGTACTGCTCTGTCTCCTGAAACCCGTTGTTTTGTCTGCTTCTGCACTCCCTTGAGTAATGTCCCCATCTCCCACAATTCCAGCAGCTCCCCTGTGGACCTTTGGGACCCTGCCACCCATTTCCTCCCATTCCTCCATACCCTTGTCCTCCTCTTCGGCCCCTGTACCCACCTCTTCCCCCTCGTGGGGCCCACTCTTGCCACGCTAGACCTCCGTTCTGCTCTTGCTCGTTCCACTGTCGCTGGCCTTGTCCGGCCCAATTAGCTGCTATTCTCCCTTGTATTGCTATCTGCCCCTCCTCCCCTTCGTCTCCCTCCCTCATGAGTGGGAGCCCTGCTACCGCTGCTGCAACCTTCACCAGTTTTGATTGTACCAACTTTGCCTCGTCTGCCAACCTTTTCTGTGCTACTTCCCTCTCTCTCTCTTTTATCCTTTTGCAATGGTGCACTATTATACTTTGGATCTCTGGCCACCCCTTTGCTTCAATGCCCGCTATTTTATCGAGTGCCTTCTGCACCTCTTTTGGGAGCCCTCTCTTAATGATAAAATAAAATAGAGATGTGGATTGGTGCCAGGGTGTGCCCGTTTCCGCTCTCCACATCTCCTGCACCCGGAGAATGTAATCCATAGCATCCTCCCCGTCATTCATTGTACACTGCATTACTGACTGTAAATCTGGAGTATCTGGGAACGTCTCCCGCAGCGCATCCCAAACCCGTGCCCGCACTGTATTAAAAGACGCTCCATCATGACGGTCACAATCTAATGTCACTGCCGGGAAACCAGCCTTAACCCATACCCTGTCTGCTTGATCTCCTACTGCTGATACTAGTAGGCTTTTCACATCGCCTACTGCCAGCGGTATGCCGGCAGTATGTTTCTCGAATGCATATATCCACTTGCTCGCCCCTCCGGACAACGGGGGCAATAACTTCATCAAATTAGCTTTATCCATCTGGGTCCAGGGTATATAGTTTGGTCTTCCTCCCCCTCTGTGTATTAGTGGAAGTTGTAATTTTCCTTTTAACGTTGCGCCCTCACCCACTTTGGTCGTCGCTGACCCCAATGACGCCATCCTCCCCACTCTATTCCTTAGTCGTCCCATCCACTCGTCATCTATTGTTCCTAGCGAGCATGCACCGTCCAGCTCCTCGCTTTCCCCTCCTACTGCCATACTCAACCTATCACTCTCACCTATTTCGCCTCGGACATCACATAGCAGGTCCTCTCTGATCCCCGTCTGCCGTGATACATCACCGATGCTCCCCTCTGGTGTTTCCACCTGTATTATTCTTGTCGGTTCTTCCTCAATTCTGAACAATATTTCACCCTTTTTCCATCCTTCCTCAATTTGTCTACTTTCACTTGATGTTCTTGATACACGTCCTGATCGAGTGGGAGTGCCTGCTGTACGCTCACATATGTCTTTTATTCTTGAGAGTTCATCCTTTGCTATCGAGAGCCTCGATTCTAAATCGCTCGTTAGCTTTTCTATGTCCCCTCTTTGCGTGCTTGTCTGGGCACGCTCTCTACTGCTTTCGTATGGTGGGGGGGCTGTTGGTTTTAGGGGTGTAGTAGTTGTAGGGGGAGGCACATAAGTAGGATCACTATATCCTGCTGCGGGGGCCGGTTTATGTAATATCGGGTACAAACTAATCACCTCTACAGGTTGTTCTGTATTTAGTTGTTCCTTCTCCTCTCTTGGAATCATCAATGGGTTATCTGTGGTGGAAGGTAGATCAATATTTGGTGCCGGAGCTTTGGGTGGGGGTATTTCCTCAAATAGTCTCCAGAGATCTAATATCTCCTTCCTGTTTTGCCACTGTTTGCCCTTATACTTGAGGTGAATGCACGTTCGTACCATATCTAGAACGCTTTTTTCAAAAGACCCCCCCTCAGGCCAAATCTGGGGCAATCCTTCCCCTTTTAATTCTGTTACCCATTGATCGTGGTATTTCTTGATTCGTTCAGCGTATCCCGGTAAGCTCGTACAAATATGTGACAAGGGAGTTTCTGCCCCCATATTCTAAATCACTAGCAACGACCGTGTCCACCTCCTTTACTTTTAGTTAGGTGTAGATATGTGTATGTATACCTTTATGGCACAGACAAGAGCGGACGTCTCAAAGATATCACCCAATTTTATTCACTGCGCAAATCCTTTCTCACTCACCACAACTCATCTCCTTCCCATTCCCATACACTCTCATGGGATTTCACTTGCAACTAATCAACTACTAGTTATGGCCAACACTCTCTGGCACCACCTCGCGGTCAACCGTTCGTCTCCAATACTCAAACGGTGCGCGCACCCCTCACAGTACTTTCCCACTCACACCTCGTCTTTTTCCTCCCTTTCCTCCCTGGCCAGCTGTCCCTGTTTTTCTGCTAAGGTTACTGTGTTCACGTCTGTACGTGCCACTACTTAATCCCCACTCCTACAAATGTGCTCCCTACTTTATAGTTCTTCTACAAGTATATTTATCTTACACCCTTTTCACTTTCACCCCTTACCCCGTGGAACGGAAACAAAAGAAATAGAAAGAGTAGCAATCACTAAAAGTATCCTAAGTGTCTCCCTTTGCCAGACACCAATAACTTATTTTTTACTTCTTCATATATTCCCAGTACTAGTTTAGATAGCACTATGCGGCGCCGCCTTCCACCCCCTTTCGGAGCTAGGTTCCCGTCACTTCTACTTCTTCACTTACTTCTTACTCCTAATGGCCATATGCAAAGAAAAGATAAAGAAAGTTTTAAGACCTGTCTTTAGTAGACACCCGTGATTCCCTCCTCTATCTGCCCACGTTCTCCTGTTCACAAGTTCCCCTCCCTCTCCCTTTATGATCGCTCGCACTCGGTACTCACGTGCCCGTCTTGAACCGATAGTCTCCGAAACTGGGTCCGTCCAGGCGGTGTTGCCTTTCTGCTCAACAGTCAGCCCCGGCTCCGGCGAGCGGTACTCAAAGGGGATTTTGCAACCGGGATCCCGTACCCCTTCTAGTTTGAGTGCGCACTTCTAAGCGTACCGGTCGCCGTTGGCGGGTAGCTTCCCGGAGCCGGCTCACCGTGCGTTTCCCTTTTTGACCGGAGATTCTCGTGCCAAAAGGGGGTCGTTAAAAGGAGTTCATGAAAAATAATTTGGAAATATCACGCTATCGGGGTCACCACTGAAAGGAAGCGCCCCCAAGTTAGCACGATCCTCCCCGCAATGGGAGACAATAATGGACACTCCCGTAATGGGAATAAGGCCAAGACAGAGTGCGGGTGAGCGTAAGTGGGAGTTTATCAAAAGAATATGGCATGCAAAGAACTCTGCAACCTCCGAGAGCGCTCTGTCTGACAATAGCAAAGACAGGCGTATTTCTAATACAAAAAACGTCATCAGAACCTACACACTATAGGGGGCACAAGTTAATTGGGATTGGGTGGCGTCGACTAACTATAGGTGTTGCTGCAGCTTGGTTGGTCCGGGTGGGAGGACGTCACTGGTCAGCCTCGTGGGTAGGGTTGGGCCTGGCAGGCCGGCTTGAGGTCATCCGGGCGGTGTTGGTTCGCTGGGGCAGCCTGTGACAAAGATGAATACCTTCCCTGACTTGGGTGCCCTAGATCATGCACATTGCAGTTACTTAAAACCCCATATCTAACTGCTACAGTAAATCTTTCAATCAAAGAAATACAACACAGGAGGAATGCACCTTGTGAGGGGTCTGGTGGTCATCTGACCGGTGTTCTGACGTCTGGTATTTCAGGTCGAGGGGCTGGGCTCTGGGGCCTGGGCCGAATGATACATGTCTGTCTGCTGCGTTAGAAGTTATTATATAAATGGGTCTCTGTGTCTTGTCCCGGCGTTGGGGGTCGTCTTTGCACGGGGTCATGATTCTTGGGGTGGTCTAGGGGGGTTATGGGATTTACGAGAGGGTGCTGGTAGATCTGTGGATTCAGACGTGGGTTTATTACCGTGCTGTAAATAACACAGGTGGCGGGCTGTGGCCTTGGGTGCGGTACTGGGGCCTCTGATTCTCTGAAGCGGCTCCAGCTTGGTTGGGGGAGGAGAGGGAGCGCGGCACATGCCTTAGCTTCTTCATCTGGCAGGCTTCGTAGGGTGGGAGGGAGAATGGCCTTGCATATATTCACAAAGGTTTTTTCCTCGTGCGTTGCTGACTTTTGAATGCAGAACTTTTATAATGTTTTGCCTTATTTTGATCTTATTCAAACACACATTTATATTTCAATTTTGTTACACATTTCTTCAATACATTCGGTCCGAGTACCTTTTCATTACATGGTATTATATCTACTACAGTGTTTAATTATTTATATACATTCGACGGTACATGAGGTAGAACTATGTTATGGACCACAGAGATTGACGGTTGCCACTATGGGTGACTTAAGACGACATATAGGGGTTCATGTGTATACATATGACTTAAAGACACTCCCTCTGTGATCTAGCAGCATTAGTACAGTCACAATGTGAAGTCATATAAACATTTCACTTTTATGGCTAATTCATAGTTTGCAGATTCTGTTTAAGAAGAGCAGTTCACTAATATCACCACTTGAATTCATTTCTGCGTCGCCCTGGCCTCGCGGACCGGGTCACACGGGATGCAGTATTACATTGTGAACGACGAAGTGTTACAGTGTTAGCATCTCGGGTTAGCTCATACCCGGCTTTCTCATGGGAACGCGCTCGCAGCGGACCTACCATGGTGCTGCGGCGGCAGGGATGCTTGGAAAGCCCTCCAAAGGTGGGGGCCGCGCTACAGTGTGCTGAACTCACGCCATCTTTGCTGGGCACGATGGCTTCTAGGCCTGTCTAAACTTTAGTGTGTGTGTGTGTGTATGATGGATACGTGGGGGCAATGTCATCGGCGGGCGAGCCCTCCTCCACCTGGGCCCGGGTGGCATGAGGGGACGCTCATCGAGCCATGGTCCTCACCTGGGGAGGATAATGCAGGAGAGGGGGGGCCTTCAAGGCCTGTCCTCCCCTACAGAGTCGACCGACCTATCACTAGAGGAGGCGGCCTGGCCATCATAACCAAAACGCAGCTAGTTGCTAGACTCACCCCACACCCAGCAATCACATCGTGTGAACTTCTATCAGCTAAAATACCTATCTCAAACAATAGCACACTAACGATACTTCTAGTGTACAGACCACCAGGCCCACTAGGCAACTTTGAGGAAGACCTATCCAGCCTCCTCACTAACAGCATTAAAGACCTGGGCTTTAATGACGCTGAAGACAAACAAGCCCAATCTATCCAATCTATTCTAGTCAATCATGACATTACCCAAAATGTCCTAGGTCCTACACACACAAAAGGACGCACACTAGACTGGATAGTCAACCATAACTGTGACAACACCATCTTTAGTGTTCTTCCTCAAATATGGACGGACCACTATCTTATATGTTTTACAGCTAGCATCAAGCCTCCCAAACCTAACAAGAAAAAAATAGCACCCCCCATGCCAACGAGAAGCAAAAAAGAAATCACAGCTGATAAACTACTCCCACTTCTCCTACCAGCTCTCACAGCTAGTTCCAATGAATCCAACCCTAGCGAGTTAGTTGAGTCATTTAACAATTCCAAGGCCAAAACTCTAAACCTGATCGCCCCTATCAAACTCCATAAAAGTAAACGTGAAACTCACCTTAATTCTTGGTTCAGCCCCCATCTCAAAGAAATACGCATCTAAAAACGCAAACTCCAAGCTATTTGGAACTTTGCCAAAAAATACAAGAAGGAAATAATTCAAACCAAAAAAGATTCATTCAATGATATAATCAGTAAATCCAACTTGAACTCCAAAGAGCTCTTCACCATTCTCCGTGAATTGGAAAACCCAATTGCCCCTACAGACAATGTCCCCAAGGACAAATCTTGGTGCACCAGCATCCAAAATGCCCTAGCAAATAAAATTACAACCCTTCAATCTAAAATTGCTAAGAAAAAAGCCTCTTTGAGCCCTAGTGGTACTCATACCACCCCACTGAAGGAGATACCCAGCACATCCACCCAAAGCAACTGTAAACCCTTCAGGTTTACTAATATTTCTATATTGGAAACTGAAAAGGTCATTCTATCCCTTAAACCATCAAACTGCCAAGGCGACAGCTGCCCTGCGCAAATCATCAAGGATACAGCCAGAGATTTAGCACCCTTCATCTCGAAACGTATCAATGCCTCCTTCAACACGAGTACTGTACCACAAACCTTAAAGAATCTTGGGTACTGCCCCTACTCAAAAAACAGACACTTGACCGAGCAATCCCCACTAACTACAGGCCCATTACTACGGTCCCATTCCTCCTTAAAATCATCGATAGAGTAGCCTACCTCCAAATCCAAAACTATTTGGAGACACACCAACTATTAGGTTCACTGCAATCTGGCTTCAGACCACTGCACGGTACTGAAACGGCCCTTATCGACCTCAAGACACAAATCGACGAGTTGAAGGATAAAGGTAGTACAGCTATGCTCCTCCTCCTTGACCTATCAGCGGCCTTTGACCTGGTGGATCATGCAGTATTATGCAACCACTTAGCGTCGGCCGCCCATTTCTCAAGTGAAGCTATAACATGGGTACAATCCTTCCTAGCTAACCGTACGATGAGAGTGTTCTCCCCTGTAGCAGCAGCGGACCCAAGTGTCCCACAAGGCTCATGTGTCTCCCCGACAATGTATAACATCTTTACTAAGCCTCTCTTCGACAAACTTGACAGATTAGGGGTAACCTATACTAATTATGCGGACGATACGCAGATTCTCATACCACTATCAGGCAACTTTATCGAAGACACAGCGCTAGTAAAGAAAATGTACCTCCTCATTCAGGCATGGATGGCCTCCCACGGCCTCTGTCTAAATGACGACAAAACTGAGATACTGATCTTGGGTTCCGACTCCAAACTAAAAAAAACTGAGTCCCAACTATCGCAATTTCAACATAGATGGTAACATAATCAAGGTGGCTACTGAGGTAAAAACTCTAGGCTTTTACCTCGATTCCACTTTATCTCTCAAAAAACAAGTTAACACCCTGGCATCCTCCACAGCATACACTTGTAAATTAATCAGGACCTGTAGACCTTACCTCTCTAAAACTAACTGCATCATGCTAGCTAACGCATTAGTAATGTCCAAATTGGACTATTGCAATGCCCTTTATGTAGGAGCCAATAAAACCATTATAAATAAAATGCAAATCCTTCAAAATAACGCTCTTAGAGCAGCCCTTGACATACCCCGTAGAGCACATATTTCCAACATCAGGAAAGACCACCATTGGCTTAAAATCAGCGACAGAGTCCTGCTCATCTCAGCCAGACTGACCGAAAAATCATCCAGCCACCACACTAGGGCTACCAACCACTTCTTGCTCGAAACTCCTAGATTTAGACGATCCAAAGCGGGCGGAGCAAGCTTCCCTGTCAAAGCTGCCCAGGCTTGGAACGCATTGCCCATTGCGCTGAGAGCTAACCTACCCTACTCTAACTTCAGATGTAAGGTAAAAAACTGGCTCTGGTCCAACGACAACTAAATTTCGTGGTACCTAACGGCCTTGATACTCCTGTAACCCAGTCCAAGACGATTCTGCTTTCACCCTTTTACCTTTGTACACATTTTCAATACTGTAACATGTTAGTTTCTCATTCCAACTGCTTTTATTGACATGTACGTACTGTATTGATACGATTTTTATACTCTGTATGTAATCTAAGCTTAAGTAACTTTTTACATGCTGCGCCCGGCTACCCCTGGGTTTTGTGCGCACTACGGGCCCATTGTTAGCATCCTCCCCATTCCCATTTGAGCCCTAATGGGGCTCAAATGGGAATGGGGAGGCTGTTAACAACGGGGCCTATTGGGAGGATGCACAGCAAGGCCTATTGGGGCTCAAATGGGAATGGGGAAGTACTGGGTCCAGCAAAAGGCAATTACCGGGCCCGCCAAGGTTGGAATGGCCCGGTAAGTTCCCTTTTGCAGGACCCGGACACGAGTTTGGGGGTAGCCATGCCGGTAAAAACGGCATGGTTGCCTCCTAACTCGTAATGAGGCCCATTGTGTTTTTGGGGGAAGGTGAGCAAAGGGAGAATGCCTCTGAGCCGGTACAGCTAAAAGGGAGCCTTCTTGACAATGTCCATGGTGTGAGGAGAGAATATCTGGAATTATATTATATTGAGAAGGCTCGTAACGCTGCTGTGCCCTAATTTAATACCATCATATATGACAACTGGGGCAGGAAAAAGAAAAAAAAAGAGGCAGTGCAGAAATGTAGATTTTATAATAATGTATTAAAAATAGTTTGTCGCTCATTGTTGGAATGCTCAAAACTATATGGATTGTGTATAACTCATTACCCAGAATATTTAGTAAATAGGAATATATATGACACACAAGCTCCCTGAGAATATAACATATCAGGCCACTCAATAAATGTGTATAGGAAAATATGGAATGTGTGGGGAAAATTATAGATATGATTGGAAATTAGAAAATTAACAAAAATACTGATTGCCTTCACCAATCAGGAAATATTTATGCAAAGGATATTTAAGAAGAAATCAAGATTTTCTAATTAACTAATAGAATTTTAATGTGGTTTACTTGGATATATAATTTTAAAGAGAACGCTATTAACTGAGGAAAATATTGAATTAATATGTTATTGATAAATGATGTTATAACTTACTTTTTAAATGCTTTTATTAATGAAATATTGTATATGACTACTGACAGTTATTGACAACGTTTATTTATTTTTGTATTTTGTAATGGTTTGTTTATAGCCAACTCACATGACATAAACAAGAAATGTGCACTGTTCACTCTCAGCAAAGTGGTACTGGTTATCCAGAAGAATTCCCGGTTCCATAAAACCTATAACTATATATGGAACATGTCTTCATAAATGGGCTGCTGCACCCCTGTACAATGACAATGGGCACACCCCACCAGTACATGTTAGGCCCAAAACATTTTGTACGAGAGTTGGAGGGACATAACACATGCATATATAGTATGGTATACTTAAGTTGGAAGTGAGAAACCTCCAAGCACTTCATAGCTGTGAGCCACCTCCATGAGTGCACTTAAAAAGCTGAGGAATACACATTTCAGCTGGGTAGCTCAGAAGATCTTACTGGCCCAATGGGGAATTTTCGGAGCGATTACCACACTGTAATTATGCCGAAACTTGGCAAATTCCTGGCGCATTTACCCTCAGCTCAGAGCTGCAGGTAAATTCTGCCAAACCCGTGATTGCGGCGGTAATCGAGTGAATGCCACATAAAACTCGTGATGAGACCAGTATGCTATCCAGGGGTCTGTGATCACTGAGTTTCCTAGAATGGTAAAAAAAGAAATAACTGATTCCAGGATTCCCTTCTGGTGGAGTAAAAGAGCCTAGGATAGATATAAACATAACTTAAATGTACAACCAGAACTGAGAGAGCTATCCTCAGCTGGAGGCAAACATCAGGCTCACTTTGCCAGATGCAGGAGTACTGTGCCACTCCAGCCAGTCTGTATGAGCAGGTGCTAGCGCAAACTCAGGGTGACTGACCATGCAGTAAGCCCAAGAGTGCAGAGGCAGAGACCGGGTGATGGCTAAGTCCCCCAAAATATCACACAGAGTTTAATCGGGCTTGTTTCCCAACATATCTTTGGCTTGTCAACTGGGACGTATCAAGTCTTTGGATAGGTTATCAGCTCTTTTTTCCCTGAGCTCAATCACATCTCCCAGGCAGCCCCCTCAAGTCCTGACACCACCCACCACCCTCTGATCTCCACCACAACCCCCAGGCACCCCTCTTAAGTCCTGACACCACCCTCCATGAGCTACCCTATCAACCCCAGGTTGCCCCCTCAAGTCCTGACACCACCCACCAGCCCCTTCTCCGAGCTCGCCACAACCCCCAGGTACCCCTCTT
Organism: Ambystoma mexicanum; assembly: GCF_040938575.1. NCBI lineage: Eukaryota > Metazoa > Chordata > Amphibia > Caudata > Ambystomatidae > Ambystoma > Ambystoma mexicanum. Next base: position 112,527,529 of record NC_090930.1, read on the forward strand.
AAGTCCTGACACCACGCTCCTTGAGCTACCCTATCATCCCCAGGTTGCCCCCTCAAGTCCTGCCTCCACCCACCAAACCCCTGAGCTCTGCCACAATGCCCTGGCAGCCCGCTTAAGTCTGGACACCACCCACCAGCCCCTTCTCTGAGCTCCGCCACAACCCCAAGGCAGCCCCTTCAAGTCCTGACAACACCCACCACCCCCACTGACATCCGCATTAACCTGCAGTGGAAAAGTCGCTGAGGGGGATTGTCTCTCATTTGTTTTTTCCCATTGACACTAACTCTGGCAAGATACCAACTTCATGTCTGTATTTAAGTACACTTTGTGGGATGAATGTGGAGTGATGTACATGCAAAATAATGGGTACGTTTACAGATTCAACAAAATCCTAAAAAAAAGCCCTAAGGAGGAAATGGGATGTTCTCCTACCATGTGTTACATATAGATGTATGCGGTGGCTGCAGCTCTCGGGCTCCCACAGCCATCCTCTCCAGCTGAAGGGAGGTTTCCTCTGCCGATCATGCGTGCAGCACCGTGCCCTTCACAGTCTGCACCTGCATCCTTTTCCACTCAACCTCATTTTTCCCTCATCTGATTTCCCTGTCATTTTAGGTTTATTACCTCCCTCTGAAGTTTCTTTGCATGGGCCGCCGCCCACTCTCTCATTTATGTTCCTATATGTTCCATGGATATGAATAGTCCTGCTGTGATACCAGTTTTTTTAATGCATCATGCAATGCTTTTTTCTGCAATATGGAAATCTCTATGAATGTGTTGAACTTTGAAAATTCAGTCTCACACCTCGCTTGATGAATGCTCTGCTTTGTGAATTATTGTGCAGTCGCCTTTTAGTGAGAGAAAGAGTGCCAATTTAAAGAAAAAAATCAGCTTTCTATTTGACTGTGCGGAGGAGATGTGAGTAGATTATCTTGCTAATGCATTGTGATTAAAGTGCCGGCTGTTCAAAAAAATATATATATTTTAAGTGGAAAATCTTATCGCTGAACTTCCAAAAGAGCTGCTAATGAACCTGTTGCAAGGGGGAATATTTGGACAATCTTTGTTCTAAGAAAAGCATTTTTGCTCCGTGATGAATACTTCATTTAGCATAGTGCTTGGTACAAAAAAAAAAGTTCAGATATTATATTACAAAGCTTGCAGACGACAGAATTATTTCCCATTTCACACTGCTTGCAAAAAGACATTACACATTTACGAATGTACCCATGAAATGTAGTTTTATCATATTTACTAGAATTGATTTATAATTGAAAATAATTTAATATCCTTCTTTTTGTGGGGGAATTTGAAGGGACACAAATTTAATTGTAAATGGCTATTTATAACTCATAGGCAGGGTTTTCTACGTCTGTGTCATCTTGCTTTCACGACGAGAGCATTGACACTTTTTTCCATTTTTAAAGCGCTCACACATCCCGCGTGCATCGAGGCGCTGTTGCAGTAATTGTTTGTTTTATAGTTGTGTAATTGCTTTTTTTTGTCTTAGTTGCGTATTTATAACGCGCTTAAATACCCAGAGGTTTCTAAGCGTTGACCAAGATACAACGTGCTTCCAAGGCGAGCATGTTGCCCCTGAGCTATCCTCCCGGTACAAGAGCTGTTTAAAAGAAAGACATTCCGATCCTACTCAAATACACATTTAAGTTTGATTTTTCCTCCAAGAAAAACTGGTATAACAAAGTTGGGATAACACAATTTATTTTATAAGCAAGCATGCTGAGGGAGGGACCCCAGTCCTCATTAAACTGAATTACCTCATATCCGGGAATCAAATCCCTTCATTGAGTACACATTGCAAAATGCATATCCTTCACAGTTGCAAGCATTACTGATAGATTTATTTGGACTGTAGTAGCCTAGTGCCTAACTAAACAACGCATATGTTTTATAACAACCTCAGGTCATCAAGGGCCAATCTCCCTTGATTTCCCAAGAAGAGCATTCCCCTACTAAGGGGGGGCTGCATGCTGTGTCTCCCCAGATACATCTCGTATACCACCACTCCATAACCCCTTACCAGTCGCTTTGCTGGCTAAGGCCCTGATTTATAAACATGTTTTCAATGGGACTTTCCCATGTTAAAACATGTTTTGTCAATCAGGCCCTAAGACTTATGGTGGTTGTAGTTTAAATCCTTCGGAGAGCCACTGTTTGCCAACATCTGCGGCAGCCATCTTAAGTTACTTGTCACCAGACTCCTGAAAAGTTCTACTCTTTAAAGGAACACTTGATGAAAAGCTTCTGCTTTTATTTTAGGAATACTCTGGAAACAAAATTGTTTCTACAAGCCTTTTAACAGGTTAAGCTGTTTGTTTTTGGTCGCCTCATTCCGTCTTTATTGTTGGTACTCTTCTGTGCTGCCATAAGCCCTCGCCCTCACCCCTCCCATTGTGACCCATCCCAATACTCCTACAGTATATGGGATAAACAAGAACTTCCGGCCCGGCATCTTTTGCCACTGGCACAAAGAAAACTTCATAAGGACCAGAGATGCATTAAATACTAGTAATTCAAACCTCCATTAATTTCCTAGGGGTTCATTGCGAGTATGCCTGTATATGAAAAAAGTGTCAGTCTTTCTGTTTTCTGCCTCATTCACTGTACCAGTGAATCATGAATTGGTGGCAATAAAATTGCCAGTATTTCTGGTGCTGGTGATACTGGCTCCAGTAAGTCTGGCAATGGTATTTCAGGCAACGGAATAATCAGTGCTGTATTGCCGGCACACCATTAATACCAGTGCATTACGAGATAGGAAATGGCAGTAATACTGCTGTTTCTTTTCTCGGTAATATCGCCAAAAGCAAGGCAGAGGTACCTCCACCTGAAAGCAGGAGGTAAATGCATACTAGTGATGCAAAGGAAGCCACGGGTGCACCCAATGCACACACGTGTTCCCAATACACTCATGAAGGGTACAGAAGGGCCACACCACCACCGACCACATATCCCAATACCACCATGCCACCATTGCTGTATGCGTGCATAGACATTCAGCTGCTCCAGCTGAACATTCAGTTGCAGGGACTGGAGGACCAACACAGGGAACATGTAGCAGAGGAAATGAGGAGGAGGATGGTGAGGAGACGCCATACAAGACGAGTGCTCATACTCCTGGGTCAGGGCCTCACCATGGACAGACACACGCAGCCAGATGCTCACCCTGTATGGCTCAAGAGGGAGACAATTGCTTAGCTGCTGACCCTGATCAAAATTAAAAGTAATGAATGTGTGTATATTTAATTCTAAATAGATTTTTCTGTTCTGGAATAACATGGAGACAATAACAAAAGACTTTAAAAAACATTGTATTTAAAGTAATGTGTTTTAGTTCTAACAAACTATTTCAAATACATAGAATAAATAAAATACAACAACTCATATGACAACTCATATGACATAATCCATTCCTAAAAGAAACAAACACTGAAAACACCCAACCACCAGTAAACAATGGACTTCAATACAATCATTAACTAATCAATACAGTGTACATGATTTCATTGCATCGATTTTCAGCATATTTAAATCCTTCACTAGGCAATACATCCGTCTTTTCATTGTTTTGTAGTTTCACCCAAACGCAAGACTGCCACACTCCAAACATTGTATAACGCTAATCACTAGTTTCATGTTAGAGGAGTTGAGACAACGGGCCTCATTATGAGTTTGGAGGTAGCCAGGCTGTTTTTACCGGCATGGCTACCCCCAAACTCGGGTCCGAGTTCTGAAAAATGGGAATTACAGGGCCATTCCGACCTTTGTAGGTCCGGTAATTCCCATTCACGGGACCCGGAACTGGTAGGTCTCCATTCCCATTTGAGCCCCCATAGGGCTCAATGGGAATGTGGAGGATGGTAAAAACGATCTCTTTAATAACCGTACCGTTGCAACCATCCTGTTCTGCTAGTGGATGCCACTCTGCACGTCTGGTCCAGAGCGGCACACTCGTAATGTTGCGGTGAGGTAACAACGGTGCCGGTAGCACTACCGGTGCCATTGTTGCCTTACCGCAACACTTATAAAGAGGCCCAATACCTCCAAAATGTTACCTCACAAATGGCATTCAGGTTGTGCACAGGGAGCAATTGTAAGTATTCATGCTTTAGGCTCGCACAGGAAGTTCGTATGTTTTGTGATGTCTCAATCACATCAGGCCTCCGACACAATCGAAAAATACATTTGTTCCCAAGGATCGTAAATTTCGTCCTAATATGGAAAGAGTAGGCAGGTGGTCCAGTCTGAGTAGCAGATGCAATCTGCAGACCTGGCTTGACCGGCATTTTTGCAAATAGCTTTCTGGGTGCAAAATGCTGTAACACAACGGGTGATGAGTAGGATACCATTTAAGAGATTCTATACAGGTACAGTTGGAGACCCAAGCCCAAGCATTTAATCTCCACACAAACTCAGCTTTCAGATGAAAGAAGTCCAGTGTCCAATCAGGCGTCCAGTCCATTTCTGCAAAAAGGCCAAAAGTTAATTTTGCCCAAGAATATAATCCATTAACCTTGGTTTCCTTTTGATTAGTTTGACTCACTTGTCTCAATAGAGGGTACTCAGGGTCCATTATTGCCTTGAGCAGCAAAATACCCCTTCTTCTGAGAACAAGAGAAGGGAGCGAGAGTAATAACCCGAACCCCAGATGTACCAATTCAATTGGCATTGTATACAAAAGATTCAGTAGAGCATTCCAAAATGCCCCCGCAATTAACTTAAGCGACATCAAATCCATCATGCGTAAAGATTCCAAGCCATACAATATTGCCTGGCAAAAGCTTTGCTGGTACAGCAGCATAACAACTGCATAGCTCTATCCGGCAGTTCTAAGCACTATCTTTAGGGTTGCCTTACGTCTTTTCTCTGCCCTTAATTACGAGTACTTTCCCCTTTCATACTCTAATCCCAAATACGTATATTGCAAGACCATGTTAATCAGGCCCTGCTCAAAGACCAAGGATGTTTTCCTACAACCCTGGCCATAACACGCAAACATTGTTTTCTCAAAGTTCAACACTAAGCTGAGTTCACTTGTATATCTACATAATTCACTGACCGCACTATTCAGACCCACATTTAGGTGGTCAAGGAGAACAATATAGTCTGCGTAGGACGGCCAGAAAACAAGTTTGATGTCTATCTTTGTGGGCTAGCAGTTCACTTTTACCAGGTAATTAGGTAAGTCAGATATGTACAAGTTGAAAGTAAGGGAGCCAGCACACAGCCCTGCTTGACGCCACAATGGTGGGAATAGGGCCTGTTCTGACCCCTCCACCTCCCAACTGCACACTGACATTAGTAAGCTTATGCAGCTGCCTGATCACCTCCTGCAGCCACGTCGCAATGCTGAAATCAACTAGCTCCCGCCACAGCTTTCCACGGTTACCTGTGTCAAAATCTGTCCTCAAATCAATGTATAAGACATAAAGGGGAGGAGAGCCCTCAACCAGGGCGTTCCCAATTAAGGAGTCCAAAATAAGAAGGTTATGAGTCGTGACAGAGCCACTCCTGAATCCTGTTTGAAACATTTCTATCAATTTACTTGATTCAGCGCAGTCCTGTAAGACTTTAAGTAATAGTGTGGCAAATAACTTGCTGGTGATGACCAACATGGATAGTAAATGGTAGTTGTGATAGTAAATTCCTGCTCCTCTTTTAAAAACAAACGGAATTAGGATTGAACGCTTCCATGATCCAGGGATTTGACCTTCGTCACACACCATCCTGAACAGAATCATCAAGATCCAAGCCCACATTACCAGGTTTTGTTTCAGTACAATATTTACTTGTCCATTGGGGGTGAATTGGATCATTTTAAGTAGTAATTCTAGATCTAGTTCATCAAAGGTAAACTCAAAAGGGGAGCATGTGCATTTAGGCACGTCCTCCAGCAAGTCTTTCTCATCACAAAATACTTTCTTTATGTGTGTCGTCCCTGCTGAGCGGGATACTGAGGAAGTCATACGTTTTGACTGATTACCTTTATATGAACCCAGTGCTTCTCAGACCAATTTAGTTCCCCCGGCAAGGATTTTCAGCATGTATTGCCATTGTATAATGTTTAATGAAAAAGTATGACTTCTGAGCCAATTGACGTATGTGTTGGTGGCAAGTCGTACTAATGAATGGGACAACCTGAAATCTGCTTTATTCTTCCTTATAATCCTGATGTTCTGTCTAAGAGCACGCTTAGTGCGTACAATATCTTTATCATATTTTGTAAGTGTCTCTGAGGTACCGGCATAAAATGCTATTGGTTTGGAGACCCTATCAGAAGTGCATGTTAACAGTGTAATCAATTCTTCAATGCTATCTGCTGTCACATAGGCGATATCAACTAAATGTTCTGTTATTCTATTTGCCATAGGTTTGGTCAACATTTCCAATTTGCACACACTCCATTTTATCCAGTTGCCTCCACTATTGACAGTTCTTCCAGTTATTAATGCCACTTTGCTGGCCGGAAAGCTGTCAAACTGATGGTAAGTGGTCACACTTATCGTTAGAGAGTATACTTAGGTTCCTAACATAAGGGATAGGATCACTGGAACAGAAGAAATAATCAATAGTAGTATGCCACTTTGCCACATAAAGACACCAGAGACATTGTCCTCTGTCTGCCTATTAAGCATCACCATGTCACAATCCACTAAAAAGCTACTACACATCTGCCCAGCCCGATTAGACTTAATTTGATGTAAAACACAGCACTCCTGGACAGACTCATTTGGGTCCAGTATCACTTGATCTCTACAGTAGGCATTTAAATCACCCACCAGTACTATTCAATCATGTTCAGACACAAACCATGACAATATCACTTCCTTGATACAGGAAAAGATTCCTTCAGTTGCATTGCCCCACGGTGGGTCATAAACATTTAATAGGAGTGATCTTATCTTCTGCCCATGGACAATTTGACTCATTGGTCGAGATTTTTGTCAAGTTTGCCTCAACAGTCTATTCTACCCCACGTACTAACCCACCTAACGGCCGCCTCTAGGGACTGTTTGAGATTTTTACTTATTGGAGTAAATTCGGGATTTAGCAGTATTTTCTTACCATAAAAATATTGGTGGTAATTTGGTGGTAAAATAGCCTTACATTTAGAGCGGGTTTGGTATCACTCTATTTTAGTTACCATATCTTATTAGCTTCTATCGGCGGTAATTTTAGTCATATCTTACCTTGCGGTATTTTCAGAATTATCTTATTACTGTAGTATAGTGGTTAGCATGTTTTTTTTAAAAAAAATACTATAGCCCCATCATAAAATAAAACTTTCCTTTCTATTAGAATGCCTTCTAGTCACCTGTAGAGAGCCCCAGACTTAGAACACTCCAGAGAACCCAATAAATGTATTCAAGGTGCCACCTATAGCTTGTGGCTAACATTACTAGCTTATGTACATCCAGTAATCTATGTGCCAGATTAGGCACCCCATCCCATCAGCATGCAAGGAAGGTATCACTCATCACATTGCACACAACTCTCTACTTTGTAGATGTCTATTACTGACTTTCTCTTGTTTGCTATTTTAGCTACAATGATAAATTGGTAAATGCACTACTGCACTCGTATAACATCAACTCTACCTCATATACATAATTCACAGATGCATGAATGACACCAAAGTCTCACTTTTTTTTGTTATCTGTACTTTGTGTTACATGACATTTACAGACCATGAAATCTTCACCACATGATATTTACAGCATCACCTGCATGATAAAAGAAAACAGGACAACAAGGTATTTTGCAAACTTGAATTAATGTTCCCACACGTTGAATATAGAGAGAGAAATAAACATATAATATTCCTAACCTCACTGCACTGCAATAAATCCTAGCCACACACGTACGGCATACTATCTGTTCCTCAATCAGCACTTATCTTACCTAGGCCAATAATCTTTGAAGTCCCTGCACGGCCTCGCTGTGTTTCGCAGTCCTAGTCTCAGTGTGAAACTCCTCTGTACGTGTGTGGGGAGCACCAACTGATTAGATTCAAAGTCAACACTTGACCCTCTGAGACAGCACCAGCCGTCTGTCTCCTGAACCCAGCCAAAACTGCTAACTCTCCTCACTTTTCTTCTTTAGGAAAACTCTGATTCAGCCTTTTGTTGACGTGGCTTGTCTGCCTACAATTTTTATCAATCAGAATAAAACGAATGTGCCCTGTGCCAGCCTTCTCAATACAATAAAGACTTGATTTCCAGAGCAACTGTTTCCTTTTGCTTCCTGCATATTCCTGCTCTCCACAAGCTGAAGAAAAGGCTTTGTGTGTTTCCTCATGGAAAAAATGAATTTGCACCCAAAACATGCATTGTACCTCATTGTGCATAGAAGACTGCATTATCATGTTAGAAATTAGCACTTTAGTAATGTTAGTAATGTTAGTAATGTTAATCAGTTATGTATTCCGATGTAGTCTTCACACATGAAGCATCCAATATAAATTGTGCACCTCATTATTTTAACCTGGCAGTGCACTGTTTTTTTCATGTGTGCTCTGAAAGCCTGCAGTTTTAAACTGGCTGGGTTTCTCTACTGTATATTGTATGCTAGCAAACATGCTGTATATGATATGCTGACAAGAAAACCCCATATACACCCTTACATATTCCCTCCTTTCTCCGACAATTCTGGCTAACCAACCCATGATCGTAGGAAACCCACATTCTTTTTCTTAGAATGTATGCGCATTGGGATATCTTTCATTTCCCATTGTTGCTAATAGTATAAGCAACATCCTCATCTTTATAGACAAAATAACCAGCCATCCTCCCATCACTAACACCAATACTGCCAAGCACACCATGGTGCGTTCCACTCAGGTTCCCCAGTTAAACATATTCACCTCCATTACACCCAGACTACTATCTGTAATGTTATTCTTCCTCAGCTGCATATTAATGGTGTGCTTATCCTTATGACTCAATATAAATTCTACATCCGGATCTATCGGAAATGTATCCCTTTGAAAAAACTCAATATTTTCCACTTAGCTTTCCCAAATATCATATGGAATAGTGTTATACACCAACCGAGATGATTGTATCTTTTGGAACCTGCAAGTAAAATACATTATATTTCAACTGCTTGACAACAAACGTTCCATGGTTCAAATGGATAACAGTGTAATTTTTCACAGAAGGGCTGACAAACCATCTATTTTTCACAAGTTTAGCTTGTGATAATTCCTCACCACCCGAATTGCTTCACATCCCCCAATACACCTGGGTCAGGTTTTAAACCACAGATAGCATCTGTAGCATCAGGAACAAATGGTTTACCTGGACACATGTAATTTTGTTCTTTAAACCTTATACATATGTCCAGATTTGGAATCAAGTAAACCTCAGGCTCCCATGACTGAAATGCCACCACCTCTGGAGTTTGAATTGTTATGTATTTCCCCTGTTGCCAAAATCCCACATTATGTACCAACTTAGTTTGGTAAATAAGTTCAGGAGCTATATATGGAATACAGAGCAAAACACCAAGTTCCATTCTTTCCAAATTCACATATAGTGGCATTGCACTGCCCATTTCAAATGCAACTTTAACCTGCATCACTTTTCTTTTTCTTTTTGTGATTCTCTCATCTGATGAACAATGTCTTGCGAAACAAAATATAACAGTATATGTCCTTGAATTAATATGGAAATTGCAGTTTGAACCTCTCTCATTTAATTTGTTAACAACCTATCAAGAGGATTTATTACATTCACAATATCACTCAATATTCAGCCATATTTAATTATCACCTTTGTAATGTGTTGTAGAATTTCAGCCTGTTCATTTAGTAATACAACCATCTCATTAACACATTTTATTTGCTCATCTAATCCACCCCTAATTCCATCCAAATCCTTTTGCAACATGTCCAGATCATAAGTCAATTGTTGTGCTTTGGCACCCCATGTCCCTACTGAAATGGCATTAGCTGTTGACATGGTAGTACCTATTACAGCTCCAATAACAGACATTACCAGAGAGACCACAAGCAGTACTGCCCCTCTTTTTCCCCTCCTTTTCTTTATATCCGCTGAATTCACACATGTCTTTTCTAATTGCATTACCATGTCTCTTGTTGTCTGCTTAGCATCTTCTTTTCTCAATTCTAGCCAATCTCTAGTCTGATCAGTCACAATTGCAGTTTTGTTAATACATCTTTCAATCAAATTGTCAGGGTTCATGGGTATGTACATGTTCTGGTAAATCAACCTCCTGTTATCCATAATAAACCCAGGCACTTCCTCTACTGCAATGCCAGATGCTGGTCCAGGTTTAATGATAACCTGCGCTCTTGTGGCTTTAAGACCCCCTATGATCATGTGGTGCAATTATTATTGTTATCCGTCCTGCAGACCTGGTCTTCGCCCCCGCCTCTGGCTTTTTTGGGACATCCTCCCATGGACTCCATCATCTCTCGCATCCTCCGGTCCTGTGAACTCCGACCCCAACCAAATGTCAGTTTTTTTTCTAAATTAAATGGAAAAGGGACAGATTAAGTACATAGTATAATACCAATTTCACCCTTTCTACCACTTTGCCAAAAACAAAATGTGGTCCAAAACATTCCGATTGACTCTTCCGATATCTGCAACTAAACACATGTTAGAGAGAAAACAATAATATACATATGACATTATCATACATCAAAATAATTTTTATGTAGAACATTTCAGCATTGTACCCTAGTAAGTTAAACTGATTCAGCTTCAGCACCCTCTGTCAATATTTATTACCACAACTTTCTCAAATGCAGTATTTTCATCTGCATTTATCTCCACAATAAACATTATATCTATTTTTTTATGGTGTGAGACACTATGAAAATACTGTATCTTTCTTTTCCATGTATTCAGGGTGCTTAACCTGTCTCTACTTGCTCAAGCCTCCTGATTTCATGTTTAGGGTGATAGGGCTTAATTTGGTTAACATGAACAAATTGATGTGTCACCATTTCACCCTCTGTATTTAATATCTTCTAAACTACCGGGGACACATTATCCACTATCTGAAATGGCCCTTGCCATGCCGCAAGAAATTTAGAGTTTTTATGTTGAATATTTCAAAAATCAAATTTATATATCCGATCACCTACATTATACTCTTTCACAGATGTCTTTTTATCATAATATGACTTTGCACCATCAGCAGCTCTTTCCAAATTTCACTGCACAAATGCAAATGCATGTTCTAAATGCTTCCTCGATTCTTCCACATATTCGTGAACTGCAGATGCACTCACAAGTGTCTGCTCATGTGTCCTGTATAATAAATGTTGTGGCAGTACCATTTTACATCCTGTTAACACCTCATGAGGACTGATACCTGTCGCTTTAGCAGGAGTCGGTCTAATTGCCATCAATACCAGAGGTAATCGTAAATCCCAAATGGAACCTGCCTCTGCTACACACGTCTTTAATATCTCCACAACAGACCTGTTGCAACATCAATATTTCCAGAAGAGGTGAGCTGGTATGCAATATGTAGTTTCCTTTTCACCCCCAATATCTGCCACACCTTACTCATTAAGGTGCTTTTGAAATGACTTCCTCTGTCTGACTCTTTTTTTTTGTGGTAACCCAAATCTTGAAAATATATGATTGACCGGCAACGTAGCTGCTGTTTGCGCGCTACCATCTGGTGCAGGAATACACTCTACCCATTTCAACATCAAACAACCCACGGTTAAAAGATAATGGTTTCCCCTACTCAACCTCTTTACAGGCCCTACATAGTCAATTTGTGAATCTGACCATGGAAGAGTTAAACCTCTTTTCATCAGTGGAGCTCTATGCATTGGAGAAGCAGGTTTAAATTGTGCACATACCTGGCACTCCCTGGTGTATAATTCCACATCTTGGGACATGTTTGGCCAGTAAGCATAATCTTTCAGTATCTCTAAAGTCTTTTGTGAACCTCTGTGTCCTGCAGTTATTGCATTATGTGCATGGTGTAACATTAGCCCTGTGAATAAAAGAGGTACCACCTACTGTATCTTTCCTGTTCTGGATTCCTTGATCATAAGTCCATCCTGTAGTCTAATCCGTTTTTTTTTCTTTAATAACACCCTCAACTCTTCTTTTCCTGTACAATCATTTTCAGTTAAAGAATTTTGTTCGGGGGCCATCACATAATTATAATAGATCCCCAATATTGGATCATCTTTTTGCGCCTTAATCAGATCTGGATCTGGTGTATCATAAATTCATTGCACTACGGGTTGTTCTACCTCTTTTGGAACTTTAGAGTGTGTAACTGCATCTATTTGTATTTCACCAATTAAGTGTTCAATGGGTAACAACTCTCCCATAACAGCCCCAATCTTGGCTAATTGATCCACTTTATCATTTCCCGCCTTATCTTCTCCTGGAGTTTTCAAATGTCCACAAATGTTCCTCCAGTATACCATTCAATCATTCTCTGACACCAATTTGTCTATAGCCTGTATAATTTTCCCTTGCTTGAGGGGCTTTTTATTATATTTGAGCATGTCTCTTGCTTTCCAGCCAGGCAAATATTCTACAAAGCTATTTCGTACATAATCAGAATCAGTCACCAGGACAATTTCACTGAATTTGTTCTCAACTGCAGTAGTGATTGCTTTACAAATTGCTACCAACTCTGCTATCTGGCTACTCCTAGCCCCAATTCTCATCCCTATACTAGGAATATCCTCACATTTCAACCAGACATTTCCTATCCCTGACACCAATTGTTTTATTGCTGTCATTTTCAATGTGAAAAGCACATCCATCAACATATAGAGTTGGTAAATTCTTGCATGTATTTTCATCAAAAGCTTTGTGTGGTGACTGTTCAAACTCCTGTAACCTGGACTCCACCTCTACTTCATCTGATACACATTCAGTTGCACAGTCATGTAGATCTGTCAACCCTTGAGCAATTGGGCTACTTTTTATTTTGGCCATATCTCACTTCTACAGGAAAGCCCTGCAATGCCAATGTCCATGAAGTCATTCTGGACTGTGCTAGATTGTCTGATCTAATCCTTTTACTCTCTATAAACTGCAATGGTTGATGATTTGTCTCAATTATTACCTTTTCCCCTTGAACAATTTGGTGAAAATGTTGCAATGCCAACACAGTGGTCAGAAGAGCCTTTTCACATTCACTGAATTTAATTACAACCTAAGAAAATACCTTACTCACATAAGCAATAGTTTTGTGGTTCAAATCATCTTTTTGAGATAACACTGCCGACATACAATGCTCAGTGAAAGCTATTTCTATAAAGAAATCCCTTTTTTTTATGGGATCCGCCAAGCATGGTGCCTTTATGAGACATTCCTTCAATTAAGCAACTGCCTCAGATTGCTCCTTTTCCCATTTCCAGGGGGTATTCAGCATTAAAAGTTTAGTCAATGGTTGAGGGATTTCAGCATAATTTTCAATACATTTCCTGTTATATCCCGTCATTCCTAATAAGATTTTTAAACCTTCCATGTTTCTAGGATCTTTCAATTTTTGTATGGCCTTCACCTTTTTCTTTTGTGGATTTAACTCATGTTCATTTATTTCATGGCATAGGAAATTCACCTTTTTCTTACACCATTGGGCTTTCTGTAAAGATATTTTGGTACCCGCCTTTTGCAATTGGTCAAGTACATGTTTAATTTCATCAAAATTACTTTTTAAGTTTTCATTTTTTATCAGTACACCATCTACATAAACTATGGTTGCTCTTTCCGCTGCATCTAGCATTTTTCTCAAAAATATGCCAAATTTGCTTCCACTATTGACATACACGAATGGTGTTCTAGACCAAGCATATTGCATTTTATCAAATGAAAATGCAAATAAATTCTGAATGTCTTCCGCCAATGGCACACTCCAGTATCCAGATGTGAGATCTAATGTGGTAAATACCGTTGACCCATGCACCTGACCAAGACCTTGATCAATGAATGGCAGCAGCCATCTAGACACTGGTACTCTTTTATTTAATTCTCTCAGGCCTGCACACAGACGCCATTGACCACATGGCTTTAATACACCCAAAATAGGAGTCTTGGAGGTACTATGAATGGGTCTGATAATTCCCCTAGACTCCAAGTTTTTAATTATCTTTGCCAATGACTCGAACCATGCAAGTGGCAATCGATATTGGCACTCAAATACTGGATTTCTACCACACCCCTCTTGTAATGTGGCAACATGTAAATCAGTTAGGCCGTAATCATATGCGTCTTTGGTGAAAACCTCCTTAAATTCCATACATATTTTTCTTAATTCATTCTTATCCTCTTCGCTATCACATGCATCTGCTAACAGAATCTGCTCGTCTACCATTTTTGAAAATTCTGGGAAATCCTCCAGTGGAGGAACCTCTGTGCTTTCTTCCAACTGTGTGGCTGTATCTCTCTGTAAAGCTGCCACTTTCAAATATTTTGGCATATCAGCTTCCATGTTAATGTGCTGATTTCCTGTTCCATTTTCATTTAAATCAAATACTATACAATTCTCCTGGTGACAGCACACTGTTTCATTGGAATCATAAGGGTCCACAGATTGAATTCTGAAGATCCCTTTGGGCTGAGAATCCAGATACTCTGGCAACGCATCTCCATATCTCTCAGGAATATTTCCAATCACCATGTTATTGAAATCTGCCGTATAATGTGATTTTTGTATGACCATTCCTAATAATGAATTCTCTTCTAAATGAATATCCTGACATCCTTTATTATCCACCATAATTTTGACGGAACCCTCCCCAACATCTATTAATGGGGTATATTCATAACCAAGCCCTCGCTGTTTCAGAGATTCATTCAAGCACACAAATGCATCGGAATGCTTCATTTGCTGTCCATTCCTGCACTTTAATGTTATAGCGCCCTGCTTGGTGAATGCAGGGATAGTAATATCCTTCTTCACCTGTAATTCAATTGCATATGGTACCAATTGTGCACAATGATAAGCCTTTCTCTTGTCTTCAAATTCGGGCGCAGGCCCGCCTAGCCGGGACCATATTTTTTGGTTAAGGAAATCTAACACCATTCACACACCATTCACATCCTGTGCATGATATCATTGCCCAAATAAAAATCACTCAGTTTTCCACTCACTATCCACACATTGTGGTAGATGTTTTTTTTGTCCAATATTAATCTTTAGCATGCGCCTTCCTGCAATTCGATTTTCAAAATCTGAATTTTCCAAACCAGAGATATATTGTTTTTTTTTATTCTAAATTTCGGAAGCTCCTCCCTTTCCATTATTCTCTGCTGTAGTTTCTCATTAATACAACTCCTTTTCTGTTGAAGAACAAAAGTAGCTTTTTATCATTTTAGAATGGCCATTTATACCAATGTGAATCCATGGGTGCTCATCTTCCACATGTATTTCAGCAAGGGTGGTGATGTGTTTTTCTGTGTCTGCTCTAGGAATGGTGTTCTGTTTGCACTTCTCCTCTTTTAAATAAAAGCGCAATGTGTATTCATCTATTTATTTGACATTTCTTCCTAGGGTCCAAATAAATCTGCATAGATTGTTTTTCCCTTTCATTTTGCATTCTGTCCTGACACATCGAAATAACGGTGGCACTAGGCACACAGCTATTCTGCAAGTACACCTCCAGTGCATCATTCGATTTGGCAACAGTATGGCATTCATTTACAATTCTGTTTAATGGTTTTTAGTTAAAGACCACAGGACTCCATTTACCCGATCAATGAGAGGAAACAATCTTTTCAGGCAATCTGTTCCCATCAGGAATGGAATTTCACAAATAGATGTGATCAATACTTCCTGTTTCATTCTGTGTTTTCATTCTGTGCTTTTCTATCTTTACGTCAACCTCTGTGACAGCCTCGATAGGCACCTCCTCACCGATAAAGTTATGTGGGCCTTCACTCTGCCTCACTTTGATCTGATTCTGTGGTGATCTCCCTTCATTGATACTTTTTACAAATTCTTTGGACATAATTGTGGCCTGTCCGCCTGTGTTAATCATTGCAAATGTATTGCACTTCTCTTCACAGTAATGGGAGCATAATATTTGTCTTCAACTTCCTCTAATACACACAAAAAGTGCAAATTCTTACTGATTTCAGGATTCACTTTTCTCAGACCCTTCTCGCTCTTGGCTAAGCACATCGTAAATGAAAGGACATCTTTCCCTCCTTTCTGTCCATTTCCATTTGAGAAACCTTACTCGTCTCCCCATATTCAGAGGTCCTTTGGAGTGTGGCCACTGTTCGCCCTTTCATCCGGTGATCAGTTCACACTACAATTCTCCAACTGAATATGCATATAAATATCACCTGATAAGTTGTCATTTTCTAATTTTGGACATTTGTGGGTATCTGGCATAGTACCAATCTTTTTAACTTCCTCAAAAATCTGTGGCTCAAAGATCTCTTCAGGTGAACGATCTGTACCCTCATTTTTATTACTGATTCTTCCTGCCTGTATTTTATTAGCATCTTGATTGTCTAGGGAGGGTGTTTTAACATCCACACTTACACCTTGATCAATTATTTTATCCATGCATGAGTTGTCGTTCTTAAATCTGTCTCTTTGTTTTTTCGGAATTTCATGTTTTTCAAACATCTTTTTTAGGTGTATTTGCAGTTTCTGCCTCATATTCATTTGCTGGTATTTTCTTTTTTAAATCATTAAGCAGCTCAGAGTCATTATACAAAACCAGATCAGGGAAATCTGTCTTTTTATCATTGCAGGTGTCATGAATATTTAGTCACTTATTATCGGAAGCCACCCGGTCACTACTATGGCCTTCTGCCCCCTCCTTTGATGACTATTTTTGAGCCATACAGAGTCAAATCTGCTTTGTGTCCCCAATGTCTGGTAGGGACCATTACTTCTTTGATCCTGATTTTGTCTCTGATTATTATTCATACCTGACATATCAGGCCGATATCCTGCCCGGGGCTTGTCTCCTAAATGCCTAGGGCTAATGTAGCTCTCCCTATTATTAGGATCATGTGACTGAAACATCGGTGCAGAACGCAGCAACCTCTGTGGAATACCACTCTGTTCGGGCGTCACATTATTTTTGCCTGGACTTTGAGCGGACTCAAGTGACATTTTGGCTGACCTGATCTCCATTACTGTTGCCAAGGATTCTTTAGATTTTTATCTGGTATCTTTCATTGTATCACTCTCTCTACCCTGACAGTGTAGCACTTCATATAGTTTTGTACTTGGGTGCACAATCCTCTCAAGGGACTTCTCAGGATCAAATTTGCCTACTGTGATATAATGTCTTTCTGCAACCCATAGAAATGGGCAGTTTTAAACTCATTGGAAATAGGATCAAAAGATACATCAAAATGATAAAAAGCTCTTTTTAAGTCATGCAAAAATTGGTGAGGCAATGTATTTGGCCCAGCTGTAATCGTGTATGCAACTTCTTTTGCCTCTTGTAATGACTGGAATGGAGAAAAATGATGTCTAATCTCTTTTTCAAATTCTGCCATTGTCATGTCTGCTATTCATTTAATCCTCTGATGATGCTCGCCGTGGGAGCGTCCAGAGTTAAGTGAAAGTATTGCCTATATTGTTCCTTAGGTATATGCAGGGCTTTAAATACATTTTACGTGGTCCTCTATACAGCACTCCCCTCCTTTTTTGATTGGTTTGATCAGAGCCTTGATTGATTTCATTATCTTGATAGGACTACTTGGCGCTATGTTTGGGATTGCACTACTTTGTGATTCAACCCTTGTTTCAGGCGTATGGGGTTGGTGGCGGCCCCCAATGTGTCTGTCAAATCCCTAAAAGGCACTGCAACCAAGGTCAGACACTGGCACAGCCACTGGAGCACTATCTCCACGTGTAGAAATGGAATTCACCTCAATTCCATTTAATGTGGTGCCCTGTCGTTTATCCTGGGACCTGGAAGTGCATATTTGCTGTTCCAAATCCTTGAACTTTTTTAAGGAGCCACTCTGCCTCCTTACGCAAGTAATTGTTTTCATCGCCCATTTTATTAATCACATTTTGCATATCGCTCATTTGCATTTGGCATTCATGAAACTCTTTGGGGCCGATTCATGGAACAAATGTGCGCCGAAAAAAGTGGCGCCAGTTGGTGCAAGCGTGAGAAAGCAAGCGCACATGCACGCATCCGATTCAAGGAAGGCGCTGCGCGTGTTTTCCACTGGTTGTGCGCCAAATCCCTGCATGGCGCACACGGCGCACACCAAAAAGGGGGCTGGACATGGGGCGTAATGCACGGAATGGGGAACAACGCGTGAAAAAGAAGGCGTAACTGGGGAAGTACTGCAGGCAAATACACGGAACGCCCACACGCACGCGAACAGCTCGTCTTCATGGATTTGAATACGGGAAACAAGTGCACGGTAAAAGCCGCGCACAGGCGTCAACACATCCGCCACAGGATGGCAGGCGTAAGCGTCCCTGCGCACGGTATAAAAGCACGCACAAAAGAACAAACACGTACATACCGCTATGAGGAATGCCCCATTTATCGCAGCACTGATCGTGGGACACCGCAGGAGTAGGAGAATAGCCAGGGCCCGCATTTTTTCCCCCCGGACTAGACTTTTTGGGATGCCTGACGACCAGGTCTACCGCAGGTATAGGTTTCCACCTCGTATCATCCTAGACCTGGTCAGGGAGTGGGAAGATGACCTTACATCCCCCACCCTCTGCTCCCAAGAATTGAGCCCCTTGGAGAAGGTGCTCAATGTCCTGCATTTATTGGCCACTGGGTCATTTCAGCGGACTACTGCCATAGTGGGGGCGGTCTCACAGGCGTTGGCAATCATAACTGCGTGCCCCTCAGTCAGCAGCCAGGCACATATACATGCCCAGAACACCTGCAGAAAGGCAGGCCGTTGTCCAGGACTTTTACATGGTGGCACACTTCCCCGAAGTGCTCGGTGCCATGGATTGCACCCATGTGGCCCTACGTCCACCTAGGGCCACTGAGCACATCTACCGAAACCGCAAGCACTGGCATTCCATCAACGTGCAGGTGGTATGCGATGCCAAGGGAATCATCACCTCTGTCTATGCAAACTACCCTGACTCTGCCCATGACATTTTCATATACAGAATGTCTGCCCTGAGCCGGGCCCTGGAAGCTGGGCAGCATGGCGACACATGACTCCTAGGTGAGTACAAATGCCCATGAACATGCATGCATGTCACACACAGACAAATACACAAACCCCAATAATCACAACCATTATCACCTCTCCAGGGGACAGTGCCTACCCTCTGAGCAACCACATGATGACGCCAATCCGAAACCCCACCACACCACCCCAGGTAAAATACAACGCTGCCCATATTGCAAGCAGGGCCATAGTGGAGCGCACATTCGGAGTGCTCAAGTCACGCTTCCGTTCCCTTGACCGCTCTGGCGGGCAGCTACTCTATGCACCCCCAGTAGTGCGCAGGATCATTGTGACAGCATGTGTCCTGCACAATGCTGCAACACGGCAGAGCGTACCGGTTGACATGGTGGTGCCCCCACATCCCCAACCACAGGCACAAGCGATGCCCATGGGAGGGGATAGAGCACGTGGCGAGGCAGCCCGGACCCAGCCACATTTTTCACCTAAACTCCCACCCCTGCGGAGTGCACACAGGGCCGGCACATAGCAGGTGACAATCGATGATGACAAAGAGACAGTCAACAGTCACAACCTTACCACCCTGAGAATGTTGCCATGGAAGTGCCACATTGTGTGCATCCCTAGCTACTCAAACATAACCAATCCTGTATGACCAAAAGGTACACATGTAAGGTGTGTATCACACAGACTGCAAAACAGGCCATGACAATCACTGGTATGTCACACAAAGCCACCAAAACCACAACATGACATGGCAAGCAATAGCAAAACACCAACACAGTAACAATAATGTACACATTGACATGTGAAAAATGCAAAGTGGCATCAGACAATGATGCCTGACATGGAATCAGATGAAATTACTGACCAACAACCTCGCACACAAAGCAAGTCATACCCAAATGCATAACAACAGTTGTAGCTTGAACATAACAATGAATGCCTGTACACATGCACATTGTGCATGGCAAAATCAACACTGCATAATATGTGTGCTGTGTCCATCTCCTGCAACACACTGCTCAGCACACAGCATAGTGACCAGCCATTGTGTGTGATGCACACCCTGAGCATCACATGAAAACGACAAACTAAATAAAAAAGAAATCACACATGTACAGGATCCACAAATGGTCATATATCATGTGCTACAGGGACACAGTGGGCCCCAGAAGGCAAACTGAGTGCACATGTGGTCATGGAAGGGTGGTTGTACATGCTGTGGATCATAGTGCGAGTGTGTGTGTCAGTAGGGACATGCATGTGCAATTAAGTGACCATCAGTGTCCTCATCACATGTGAACATTGCCCATGTGTACACCTCAGCATGTCAAACCACAAATATACCCTCACACCTGAAAGGTAAACACAACACATGAACAGCCATTGATCAGCAGAATACATCATGTACATAGGATACCACAATTACAATGCAGGGTGCCCATCACACTGTGGGGCAAGGCAACTGTCCAACAACAAAATACCCCCCTCCCTCACATATAACCATGACCCACTGAACTAATGCGCATGGAGTATGTAGCCTTCATCCTTGAAGTTCACCTGGCCACAGGATCACCCTTCCCCTTTGTCTCCATCTTCCACCTTGCATGTAAAAAGTGTGCAGCACCCTCAGAGGCCACCTTGACTTGCAAAAACACAAAATCACAGAGAACTCAAAGCAGGCAAACACAGAGGCCAAGCAAAAAGCCTGCAGGCAGCAAAACAAACCAGAAGAGCCTCCAGTAGATGGCTTTAAGTAGCAGTACATCACAATGGCCAAGTACTAGCACAATGATGGAACAACCAAGGTAGCACAGTAAAACAATGTCACAACAGGATGTGTACCATGTGTGGTACATAATATAGAATGATGCACCACAAACGGATGTGTACTGTCACAGCTCCCGGGTGCAGGTGCAGGAGTGGCACGAACCAACCACCCCACCGTGGTCTGGGTGCCTGCAAGGTCAAACTCACACAGGCCTCTGAGACCCTAGTGGGGAAGGAGGGTCTGGGATATGCAGTCGGGACAGGCATTGGTATACTGGATAACCGGAATGAGGGGCAGGAGAGGGGAGTAGGATTGACAAGGAAAAGTAGGGAATCTACAAAACATAAGAATCACATTAACACATACAAAATCTGACCAAACGTGTAAATCATGCACATAGTACCAAATTACTCAAATTGAAGTAAGAGAGAAACTTATCTCTGGGGTGAGTGCTGGCCTCCTGCCTGCGCACTCTCAGGTCCGGTAACATGAGCAGTTCAATGCTGCAAAGAGAGCCAGAGTCACTAATCTGTGCGTGCCCATAACACACACACACCACCATGCATGCCCCAAAGTAACAAAATACTGTACAAACAAATTATCTGGTGTGGTGCTTCATACCCATACGTAAGATTCCCCCCGTGATGGTACATACACTGTCAATGCAATAAGTCAGGCACTTGTGGGTGCATGGCAAATGGAAGACCAATGTGTCAAGATTCATACAACATCCAATGTTCCCTGGATAAGCAGCCAGATGCATTTAGCAAGGTACGACTTCAGTACAAGTCGTGTTCCAGCATAACCCAAAAAAAAAATTGGTAGTGCATGTGGCAATTTCAACCCCCAAAATGAAATGCACTGCACACAAGTCTGTCCCTCGCTGTCTGTCCCTGTGAGCTGCTTCTTTCCCTGTCTTGGAATGCAACATGGCTAATACAACTGCCTCAATGGACCATGGTGGACCGGAGGATATGTGCCACTGCACCTGCATGTGCCCCTGACAACTTTCCCACCAACTAGCCAATAGTCGACAAACGCATCTTAGCTGTATTGTGCGCTTCAACAGCAATATCTGTCCAAGCTCACCGGTGGACGGTTGGATGCGGTGTGGCTCCCTTGTTCAGCTCACCTGGCCTGGAGTTCCTTAAAACACGTCAGCTTCTGTAGATGTATGAGCGCAATCCCTGTGGCTCTGCCTGCGCACACATGCGCACGGGTGCACCACCAAACGTGGCAATCTTCCAGACGTCCAATGGCCATGTCTGCTGGGAAAGGTGGTCTGGAGGCTCATCCCCCTGCAGAAAGGGCAGAAAACACATGATTAATGCATGAAATTTCCCTGTATGTGTCTCCTCAGGCATGTCATGACTGGACCATGTCAAAGACGTACATCAGAAATCACTCCATCAGTGCGACTTTCACAGGCAAAGTGTGTTAGCCACTGTCTACATCATGAATTGCATCAAGCACATGTACAGCAAAGATAAGAAACATACTACACAATGTATAGCAATTAATGCACCCATGAATCATGAAACCACCCATCTAGCAAAGGAAGAACTGTGGTCAATATCAACCTTACCATCCCCACTAGGGGTGTCAACACAAGTAGTACAGCAGCAGACATGCCACAGATATGACAGTCCAAAGCCCTTGTGTAATAGGCTGTAACACCGATTCTTCCTTGCGAGCCCATGGATAAGGGAAGCAGGAGTGGCATATGTGAGTAGGACCCCAAGCTGCAAACACATACACAAGACAGCTTGAAGGGACCAGCTGGAACAGACAGTGGATGCTTTCAAAAGCCACAAAGCACCACACCATCACATGAAAGCACAATAGACAAGCAATTTTAAACTATATTAACTAATTAGACTAACTATGAAAAACCTACATTACCTAATTAAACTAACTATCAAATTGAAAGTTAACTAACTAAACTAAAAGAAAAATCAAATCAAAAATCAAATAAAAAATGGCCACATATGACCCGGGGGGGGCACCCAGTAGGGGGGAGGTAAAGGGTGCTGCTCAACACCCACATGCGATGATGTTGAGGAAAAAAAAAACCTCCATGGGCTCAACGCCTGTACAGCCTGACCTATGTGGCAGATACCTCGTCCTCCGAGTCTAGGAGGCACAGAAGCCTGACCACGCCTAGCTGCAGCTTGCCCCTCATCGGCAGCAAGTCTGCCGGATGAGTGAGCCCGGTTCTGTGTGGCGATGACACTTAGGTCTGCATGCAGAACCTCCCATGATACACGTGCTTCCTCTTGCAAGGTAACACGTGTAACACAGAGTTCTTCCGGCAAGGCCTGGCTGGACAACTGATGCACCTCGCGGCAAGCACGTAGCTCAGCCAAGATGGTACGCTCAAGCTGTTCAAACCTCTCCTCTGACCGTGCCCTCTGGGACATCAAGAGGACACCCAGAGTGGATCTGAGGGACTCATACTCAGCCCTCAGGGCATCCATGTGTGCCTCTGTGTGAGCAGCAATTGCTTGATGCAGAGACAACATTTCAGCCTGGCGTGCCCTGTCTGAGGCCGCCATGCCCAGCCTGAGTGAGCGGGCCGTGGATTGTGCCGCCCGCTGCTGGAGAAGCACCTGCCTAGCAGGGGGGAGCACGGATTGGGCCACACGCTCCATGCTCACAGCGATGTTCTCCATTGCTGCCCCCTGGCGTTCAGCATTGGCAGTCATGTCTTGCTCTCACTCAGTATACCGCGGTAGTGCGCGGCCACCACGTTGCTGGGCTTGACACCTGTGGGACCCAAGGACACAGTGTCCTTGTTGTGTTGGCACCACCCGTGGCTGTACGACTACATGCCCCCGTCGACGTGATGGCCCAGGCACATCAGTGACTGGTGTGGAGGGTGACCCTGCATCCCGATCCACCACAGGCGGAGGTTCCAACACTGTCTGACCCCTTAGTGCAGGTGTCGCGGACAGAGGAGTGCCCACATCAGAATCACTCACCCCTGACATATGGACCTGATGCACATCCAACTCGACATGGACGTCAGAGTGGTCATCAGGGCTGGACTCATTGCCAGCCAAAGACAAGATGGACTGTAGCACACGTGGGTTTTCCTGGCCTACCACCCCACGACCCCCACTTGTGCCGGGTTGCTGTAGTGATAAGAACCCTGCTCCTGGCATGACAACACCATCCTCTGGCTCCATTGCGTCATCATCTGAAAAGTAGAGAGAAAAAAGGTCACTACACATGTTAGAAGCACACAACACACACACATAGACATCACACAGACACCAAACACGGTTTTACTGCAGTTTTGGGGTGCCTGAGCACCATGGCACAGATGGAGCAGTGCCAGCACAGATGGAGAAGTGCCAATGGGAGGTGTACACCACAATTGACCTGGGCAATTGGGGTGAAGGGGTGGGATGCAAGATGTTAACAGCACCCATGCACCTGCAAGGCTGTATGTGACCCCGGTGATGAAGTGACAGGTCACGCAACGCTCAGGCACCCCAAAACTGCAGTAAAACCGTGCACGCAACCCATGCAGCCTACGTGTGTGGAATTAACCTCCCGCAGTACGCAGTGGCACCCAGGAACACGGGTTACCAGATACACTGGGGCACCCACAGTGGGAAAAATAGCATGCGCGACTCAACGTCAGACTAGCGCGATGATGAAAAACACGCATAGCCAATACCCCAGCCAAAATAAGAGATACGTCCTTGATCCGCTGTGAAGTTGTGATGGCGCGCAAAACAACACGAAGTAGCAACACACACGTCGGTCTCCACGAAAGGCACGTACAGCAAACTGCTGGCCCCGCTCACCTTTAACCCGTGCTGAGGGAAACGCCTGTGCACGTCACGTCACTTATGCGCTTAGGCCCTTTCCTCGAATTACATGCATTCACACACAGACGTGTGTTTTTTTCAAGTGCTGATCCACTATGCACCCGTGTTGGGCCTTTCCTCGAATTACACGCTGACATGCACTTTTTTCACATGTCAAAACAATCCGTATCAAGCTGGCCACGCGAAAACACACAGAAGACCACGCTCCTGCCCAAAAGGCCATTTTCCTGCCCCCAAGAGCTCTGAGCACGCTCCCACCTGCCATCTGCTGCTGCCTGCTGCCCACGTGCCCTGCCATTTGGTGCCTGCACATCAGCCATCTGCAGGGGTCCAGTTGCTGTGTCCACCCCTGCTGGAACAGAAGACTCCTGACTGGGATACCATCGCTCCACAGCCCAGCCCCAGGACACAGTTGCCTACCCACGCCTGCCTCGGGGGGTGTCGGGGGGTCGCCATGTCGGGGCAAACACCATCCGAGACCACTGGCGACCCCCAGCCAGAGAGGCAAAGGGCCACCAGCTTCAGTAAGAAGGAAGTTGGTATCCTGGTGGAGCATGTCCTGGGGCATTATGATGCCCTCTTCACACTA
This sequence comes from Ambystoma mexicanum, assembly GCF_040938575.1. Classification (NCBI taxonomy): domain Eukaryota; kingdom Metazoa; phylum Chordata; class Amphibia; order Caudata; family Ambystomatidae; genus Ambystoma; species Ambystoma mexicanum. The sequence goes on from NC_090930.1 coordinate 112,552,861, forward strand.
TCGCGAGCCGACAAGGAAGGACAGGAGAGGATCTGGGAGCACGTTGTGGTTGCCATCAACGCGGAGGGGGTGGCAAATAGCGACATCAAGCACATCCGGAAGCGCTGGCAGGACTTCAGGTCCAGGACCCTCAACAAGGCCCGGCGCCTCGTGAATGCAGAGGATGCAGAGGGATGCCGGGTCCACCTGAGCAACATCCAGATGAGGGTCCTGGAACGCATAAGCCCAGCGCTCCACACCCAGATCCTTCGGAGGAAGACCCGTTCGGAGTCGAGCGGTAAGTGGCCATGCATTGCTGTGTGAAACAGGGCATGTTGCAGTGTGCTGGTAGTCAGCTACTTGCCTGTATGTGTAACATAGGCCATGTATGGATGTGTGTGCGGCGGGACATCATGGTAATGCATGTGAGACCAGTAATCCGTGAACCACATGGATGGTGCATGTGTTCCAATGAGACATGGGGAGATGCATGCGGAATGCACACATGAATGCATGCCAGTCCCTGTTCTTGGACATGGATGGGGGGTGAGGGATGGGTGCTGCTCTCATGTACATGTAGGTGTGCATGTCTGTGTGTCTGAGAAGTGTGTGTGTGACTTTGAAATGCCATGGATGCAGACACATGTCTGTGACGATGTGTAGATTCACTCATGCAGTGCGGTCACCGTTATATCCACTGTGTCTGTGGTGTAGGAGCCATGATGCATGACCCTCTGGTGATGTGTGTGCATGGGATGAGTATGAGCCATGATGCATGTGAGTTTTAAGGCAACATTTTTGTGAACAGAGGCCCTTGTACATGGATGCTGATGTTGATTGCATGCGTCGTGCCTGTTTCTGCATGTGTGTTGCGTGCATTGACCCATGTGTTGTGGAGGGACAGGATGGAAGTGACATTTGACAATGCCACTCATGTGTTATTGCTTCCTGTCTAGGGGACTATTGTACGGTACCCTGATGCTTGTGTTGTATGTCTCCCTCTATGCAGCATCGAGTGAAGAAGAGGGCGGAGACGGCGCTGTGGAGCTAAGCGGCAAGGCCCAGCCACCCTCCCAGGAATTGCCATCATCCGGAAGAGAGGGGACTGGTGCCGCGTCTGCCACTATGGCTGTAGCGGAAGGGCCGGGTGAGCCCCCACAGGGGCTTGCAATGGCAGAGGATGGTGCGGAGACATCCAGGTTGGTGGTCTCCACAGAGGAGGAGGAGCCCGCTACTGAGCCGCACATGGTGCCTGGTGGGGGTAGTACCACTGGTGCGAGTGGTGCAGTCCAGGGAAAGGGTCAGGAGGCAGCACAGGTCGCCGCAGAGGGGCCTGTGCATGTTGCTGACCCTGACCCTGTGACTGCACCATCATGCACCAGCAGGGATGCCCTGTCCCAGGCCCGTCCGCAGGTAGGGGGAGGCCCACGTCATCTGCCTCTCCACTACCTGCGGACGAGGAGTCCCATGACCGTATGGGCTCCGTCCTGATTGGTGTCTCGTTGCGCACACGTGTCATTTGTGATGACGTGCGTGCTTCCTGGGGTAGCACGCACGCCATCACGAAGAGCTGCGTGGCAACGTGGCACAGTTGAGAGGGACCATGGTCGGTGGGTTCCTACATGTGTCACGCACTCTGGCGGACCTCTCCTCCTCTGTGGAGACTATGCGCCAGTCATTCTCCCTGCTGTCTTCCGGCCCAGATTCCACCAGGGCCCCCTGTGGACTTGGTCCGACCAACACAGCTAGCTTGGTGGAGATTCCATCCCTGCCACAGTCGGGAGTCGGCGGTCCAGCAGGGGTGGACACCACAACTGGAGACCAGCTAATGGAGGATGTGCAGGCATCATCGGACAGGGCACATGGAGAGCAGCAGCAGCAGACTCTAGGTAGGAGCAATGATGGCTCGGGGCAATCAACATCAGAGGGGCAGGCATCGGCCAGAGGGCAGGAGGACCCTGGAATGGGAGTGTCTTCCGTGTGGCTGCGGATGGGCAAGCGGATAGATGTGGAGCGGCGGTGGGCGGAAGAGGCGTGGCTCACCATGGCCAGGGCAGAGTTCTCCATGCGTCGGGCATTGAGGCGGGCTGAGTGCCTTGAGGCAACTCGCAGGGAGTTGGAACAGGCCATGGATGCATCCCTGGGAGACCTCTGGCCCTAGCCCACAACATCACAGAGTGAGCCGCAGGACTTGCCCGCCGCCATTGTATATAGTTAGTGATATGTTTCCTTTCTCTTTTTTTTTCTTTTGGGACGCTTGGACAATGCCCCACGTTTTTGTAGATAGTTGTAAATTAGGTGGTTTTTTATATAGGTTTCATTTCATTTGTTGGGCTCATGGACTCTTGTTGCAATATTTGTACATAGTTGGACAGTGGATATTTTTGAAAACATATTTTACCCTCACCATGGATCAATGGATTTTTTAATTTTGATTTCCTCTGGATTTACTTTGTTGGACAAGGATTTTTGACAAACTTTATTTTGGATTCATTTGAATTGTGTCATCATTATTATTATTTTCTTTTAGGACATGCCATTTTTCTTTTTTCTGATTCTTTACATGCCTTGAAACTTTTTTGATATTTTTGTGCACAATACATTTTGATGTCTTACTTCCATGTGTGGTATTTGCTCTTTGGTTTACTGCATGTCACAATGTGGTTTTACACAATCACTCGCACCCATTGTGTGGTGTGATGGACATGTGTTGATGTTCATATTTGACTTTTGGTTAGTGACAAGTAATAGGCCTTTCAGTGCTGGGTGGATGGGAAACTTGGTTGTGTCTGAAGACTGGGGTGGCGTGCAGTGGGATTTTGTTGGACTTGAGACCCAGGAATGTGCATCTTTATGACATGTTGGATGGGGACCTGAGTCGGGGCCTGCTGGCAGGTGCCCGGCAATGCTGGGTGGATGGGGGTGCTGGGGGACATGAGTCGGGGCCTGCTGACAGGTGCCCGGCAATGCTGGGTGGATGGGGGTGCTGGGGGACATGAGTCAGGGCCTGCTGGCAGGTGCCCGTCAATGCTGGGTGGGTGGCGGTGCTGGGGGAACTGAGTCGGGGCCTGCTGGCAGGTGCCCGTCAATGCTGGGTGGGTGGGGTGCTGGGGGACATGAGTTGGGGCCTGCTGGCAGGTGCCCGACAATTCTAGGTGGATGGTGGTGCTGGGGGACATGAGTCGGGGCCTGACTCTCAATGCTGGGTGGGTGGGGGTGCTGGGGGACCTGAGTCGGGGCCTGATGGCAGGTGCAGGTCAATGCTGGGTGGGTGGGGGTGCTGGGGGACACGAGTCAGGGCTTGCTGGCAGGTGCCCGGCAATGCTGGGTGGATGGGGGTGCTTGGGGACATGAGTCCGGGCCTGACCCTCAATGCTGGGTGGGTGGGGGTGCTGGGGGACCTGAGTCGGGGCCTGAGGGCAGGTGCACGTCAATGCTGGGTGGGTGGGGGTGCTGGGGGACACGAGTCAGGGCTTGCTGGCAGGTGCCCGGCAATGCTGGGTGGGTGGGGGTGCTGGGGGACATGAGTCAGGGCCTGCTGGCAGGTGCCTGGCAATGCTGGGTGGATGGGGGTGCTGGGGGATATGAGTCGGGCCTGACCCTCAATGCTGGGTGGGTGGGGTTGCTGGGGGACCTGATTCAGGGCCTGCTGGCAGGTGCCTGTCAATGCTGGGTGGGTGGGGGTGTTGGGGGGCATGAGTCGGGGCCTGCTGGCAAGTGCCTGGCAATGCTGGGTGGATGAGGGGGCTGGGGGACATGAGTCGGGGCCTGCTGGCAGGTGCCGGTCAATGCTGGGTGGGTGGTGGTGCTGGGGGACATGAGTCGGGGCCTGCTGGCAGGTGCCCGGCAATGCTGGGTGGGTGGTGGTGCTGTGGGACCTGAGTCCGGGCCTGCTGGCAGGTGCCTGGCAATGCTGGGTGGATGGGGGTGCTGGGGGACATGAGTCGGGGCCTGCTGGCAGGTGCTCGCCAATGCTGGGTGGGTGGGGGTGCTGGGGGACATGAGTCGGGGCCTGTTTGCAGGTGCCCGGCAATGCTGGGTGGATGGGGGTGCTGGGGGACATGAGTCGGGGCCTGACCCTCAATGCTGGGTGGGTGGGGGTGCTGGGGGACCTGAGTCGGGCCTGCTGGCAGGTGCTCATCAATGCTGGGTGGGTGGGGGTGCTGGGGGACATGAGTCGGGGGCCTGCTGGTAGGTGCCCATCAATGCTGGGTGGATGGGGGTCCTGGGGGACATGAGTCGGGGCCTGCTGGCAGGTGCCCGGCAATGCTGGGTGGATGGGGGTGCTGGGGGACATGAGTTGGGGCCTGTCCCTCAATGCTGGGTGGGTGGGGGTGCTGGGGGACCTGAGTCGGGGCCTGCTGGCAGGTGTCCGTCAATGCTGGGTGGGTGGGGGTGCTGAGGGACATGAGTCGGGGCCTGCTGGCAGGTGCCCGGCAATGCTGGGTGGATGGGGGTGCTGGGGGACATGAGTCGGGGCCTGCTGGCAGTTGCCCGTCAATGCTGGGTGGGTGGCGGTTCTGGGGGACATGAGTCGGGGCCTGCTGGCAGGTGGCCAGCAATGCTGGGTAGATAGGGGTGCTGGGGGACATGAGTCGGGCCTGACCCTCAATGCTGGGTGGGTGGGGGTGCTGGGGGACATGTGTCAGTGCTCACGTATGTGTGGTGACATGTGGGCTGGCTGGGGATTTCGACAGGGTGGAAGGGCTGGCCATGGGGCATGGCCAGGGGTAGAGTGTGTTACCCTGTGTTGTGGTCTGCCTGCAGGCCCTGGTGAGAGTGGGAGAGGGGGAGAGGGCACACCTGGGAGAACACACACTGGCAATTTGTTGAAGCACCCCGAAATACATGTTCCACGCTTGCACAGGGCCAATCGCGTGTGAAACTTCCTGCGCACCCCCGAAATGCATGTACCCCGCTCGCACAAGGCCAATCACGAGTAGAACTTCCCGCGCTCCCCCGAAATACACGTACTCTGCTCGCACAGGGCCAAATGTGTGTGAAACTTCCCACGCACCCCCGAAATACACGTACCCCACTCGCACAAGGCCAATCACGTGTAGAACTTCCCACGCACCCCCGAAATAAACGTACCCCGCTCGCACAGGGCAAATCACATGTGAAACTTCCCGCGCACCCCCGGAATACACGTACCCCGCTCGCACAAGGCCAATTTTGTGTGAAACTTTCCACGCAACCCGTATTACCCGTACCACGCTCGCACAAGGCCAATCGCGTGTAAAACTTCCTGCGCACCCTCAAAATACACGTACCCCACTCGCACAAGGCCAATCGCGTGTAGAACTTCCCGCGCACCCCCGATATAAACGTACCCCGCTCGCAGAAGGCCAATCGCATGTGAAACTTCCCACGTACCCCCGAAATACACATTCCCCGCTCGCACAAGGCCAATCGCATGTAGAACTTCCCACGCACCCCCGATATACACATACCCCGCTCTCACAGGGCCAATCGCGTGTGAAACTTCCCGCGCACCCCCAAAATACACGTACCCCGCTCGCACAAGGCCAATCGTGTGTATAACTTCCTGCGCACCCCCGTAATACACATACCCCGCTTGCACAAGGCCAATCGCGTGTAGAACTTCCTGCGCACCCCTGTAATACACGTACCCCGCTGGCACACGGCCAATCGCGTGTAGAACTTCCTGCGCACCCCCGATATACACGTACCCCGCTCGCACAGGGCCAATCGCGTGTGAAACATCCCGCATACCCCCGAAATACACGTACCCCGCTCGCACAGGACAATCGCATGTAGAACTTCCTGCTTACTCCCGATATAAACGTACCCCGCTCGCACAGGGCCAATCGCATGTGAAACTTTGCACGCACCCCCGAAATACATGTCTCCCGCTCGCACAAGGCCAATCGCATGTAGAACTTCCCGCGCAACCCCGTAATACACTTACCCCGCTTGCACAAGGCCAATCGCATGTAGAATTTCCCGCGCACACCCGTAATACACGTACCCCGCTGGCACAGGGCAAATCGCGTGTATAACTTCCCGTGCACCCCCGAAATACACGTAGCCCGCTCGCACAGGGCCAATCGCATGTGATTCTCCCAGCACACCCCCGTAATACACGTACCACGCTTGCATTCGTGGTTGGGGGCTGTTTGCTGGTCCATTGGTCTGTGCGCCATGTATGGGATTTGTGCGCTGTTCATGGCACACGGGGAGGGGTTGGGGGCGTAACTGGTGCTGCTGCAGGGTCGCTGCGACACTCTGCGCCACGGCTGGTTATGGATGTTAAAATCCATGAATACGCTGTGCACAGAAATGGATTTTGGCGCACGCAGCTGGCGCAGACTGCCACACGTGCACACTGTGCGCCAGCCACGTGCGCTACTTGTGCGCTGAATTCTATGAATTACCCCCTTTGTCTCTCTTGTCTCTTTTTTGAAACATTTTAGCTATCTCTTGTTCAGCATTCTGAAGCTCACCTTCTTTCTCGAAATTTTCTTTTTGTCAAATTTGTATTCCCAAAATAACCTCGTCTTTATCTTGTCTAATATGACCTACCAATCCTTTCAAATGTTTTAATTCTTGCTCACTATCCTGAAACTGTTTCTTCCTTTGGGACAATTGAGTGTTGAGTTCGTTACACTTTTATTGCATGTCCTTTTAACATACCTCCAGTTCTGCTCTTAACTTTTCCTCCTGTTCACTAGCTCCATCTAATTCAACTTTTATTCTGCTAATCAGCTTGGCATCATTTTCTTGCATTCCCAGTGACCTATTTAAAATGAACCATGTTTTGGCACATAGCCGTATCAGACAATCTTTCTCTGCATGTTTATCAGCAGCATTTAATAATCTCAGAAGACAGACCTGAATTATGCTACCTTCTTCAGAAATGTTGTCCAATGGCTCTTTCTGAACGTCCCCATAGATACGGTCATGCAACTATGTGGCATTATTTGATGACCAGGTTCCATGTGCATATAATTGTGCCTCCAGATATTGCACCGACTCTGGGAATGTAGCCTCCATTTGAGACATTCTGAGATTCACTTCCAGTGTCACACTGCTCTCATAAAATGAGTTCCCTTTAATGCACGTATGGTAGTGTTAGACACACCTGCCACACCCACTAGATGCTCTACAGTCTATTTTCCCGGACAACGCACCATTACTTGAAAGAGATTTTGTCTTATTGGGATAAATTTGGGATTTGGCAATATTTTATTACCATAAAAATATTGGTGGTAATTTGGCAGTAAAATAGCCTCACATTTAGGGCGGGTTTGGTATCACTCTATTTTACTTACCATGTCTTATTAGCTTGTATTGGCGGTAATTTTAGTGGTACCTTACCTTGCAGTATTTTCAGAATTATCTTATTCCTGTGGTATAGTGGTGAGCATGTTTTTTATACTATAACCCCATCATAAAACAAACCTTTCTTTTCTATTAGAATGCCGTCTAGTTGCCTGTAGAGAGACCCAGACTTAGAACACTCCAGAGAACCCAATGAATTTATTCAAGGCGCCACCTATAGTTTGTGGCTAATATTACTGGCTTATGTACATCCAGTAATCTATGTGCCGGATTAGGCACCCCTTCCCATCAGCATGCAAGGAAGGTATCACTCATCACATTGCACCCAACTCTCTACTTTGTAGATGTCTATTACAGACTTTCTCTTGTTTGCTATTTTAGCTACAATGACAAGTTGGTAAATGCACTACTGCACTGGTATAACATCACCTCTACCTCATATAAATAATTCACAGATGCATGAATGACACTAAAGTCTCTGTTTTTTTTAATCTGTACTTTGTGTTACATGACATTTACAGATCATGAGATCTTACCACATGATATTTACAGCATCACCTGCAAGAAAAAAGAACAAAACAGGACAAGCAGGTATTTTGCAAACATGAATTAATGTTCCCACACTTTTTATATAGAGAAAGAAATAAACATATAATATTCCTAACCTCCCTGCACTGCAATAAATCCTAGCCACACACATACGGCATACTATCTGTTCCTCACTTGGCACTTATCTTACCAAGGCCAGTAATCTTTGAAGAACCTGCACAACCTTGCTGTGTTTTGCAGTCCCAGTCTCAGTGCGAAACTCCTACGTACATGTGTGGGGAGCGCCAACTGATTAGATTCAAAGTCAGCGCTTGACCCTCTGAGACAGAACTGTCCGTCTGTCTCCTGAACCCAGCACAAACTGCTAACTCTCCTCACTTTTCTTCTTTAGGAAAACTCTGATTCAGCCCTTTGTTGACGTGGCTTGTCTGCCTACAATTTCTACCAATCAGAATAAAAAGAATGTGCCATGTGCCAGCCTTTGATTTCAATACAATCAAGACTTGATTTCCAGAGCAACTGTTTCCTTTTGCTTCCTGCATATTCCTGCTCTCCACAGGCTGAAGAAAACGCTATTGTGCATTTCCTCATGAAAAAAATGAATTTTAAACAGTGCACTCAAAACATGGATTGTACCTCATTGTGCATAGAAGACTGCATTATCATGTTAGAAATTAGCACTTTAGTAATGTTAGTAATGTTAATCAGTTATGTATTCCAATATAGTCTTCACACATGAAGCATTCACTATAAATTGTGCACCTCATTATTTTAACCTGGCAGCACAGTTTTTTTTTGTTTTTGTTATGCGTGCTCAGAATGCCTGCAGTTTCAAACTGGGCCTGGCTGTGTTTCTCTACTGTATATTGTATGCTGGCAAAAATGCTGTATATCATATGCTGGCAATAAAACCTCATATATATATATGATACACAGCATACCCTTCCACAATCAAATCAGATGTCATCCAACAGTCTTGTGAAAGATAAAAACTGTGGGATCTCAACAAGTCCAAGGAACTCGACTGATCTAACAGGTGTTCAAATCCTCCCATTTTCATGAGTGAATGAGTGTGACTCGCATTAGTATAATTTAATGGTCTTTTGCTATCTGGCTCTTTTCTGCCCAAATTGCTGTTCCTTGGCGATACTGATTCGTTGTTGAGTCTGAAACTCAATTTGATGAATTGCGCAGGATGTGTCTTTATTGTATCAGCAGCAGCCGCAGAAATGCAGTGCACACCAGTCAAGTTCATACCCGCAGGTTCCAGGATTTCTATAAACTCAAAATCATTGGTAGATAGCACTCTTAAGGAAGTAATCTGCTGTATCAGGTTTAGAAACATAGACTAGTTTATTAATTGATCCTTATTCTTTGAGTAGAAACTAGTGATGATGAACATTTTTTAATCAGTCTGCAACTCTTCCTTGCCTCTGGCTGTAGTCAGTGATGGATTTGGTTTAGTAATCTTAAGGCCTCCTCTCACCCCCTCTATAATTGGATCCAGTGTGGCATCTTTCCAGTACCTCTCAGTACCAGTCTCAAGTTCTGATATCAAATCTTGTGTTATATTTACCAATCTTCTTTGCCCCTCATTGTAACCCAGCTGCTCTATGCGCGGCCAACTGGTTAGGGTGCCAGAGTTTTTTGCATCACGTCTCCTCTTGTGACTAACTTTTCTCCTCGCACGTTTACTTAATGTATTGGCAATACAGCTTTAGGTATGTCAGCAGGGTCTTGGGCTTTGAACCCACAGTCAAGGGTTTCCCAATTTGTTTGTGTTGCATTGTCCATCGTTAACGCTTCTTACGACTGAGATATGTCTCTGATTTTCCTGTTACATCTAAGTCGGTCCCATGAGCACAACTTCATAAGCCCTGGTCACAACCCTTGCCTCTGTTCCGCTTTCAATGATAGGCTCAGAGCAGATCTTGCAGCACAGCAGATTTACTTGCCCCTCTGGTTTCTTTAATCCATCACCAGATGATAACAATGGCCCTCATCACAACTCTGGCGGTAGCCGTGCCGGTAAAACTGGCACGGCTGCTGCCGGAGTCACATTTTTTTCCTGCACCCATCAATGGGGAATAAACGGGTAATTCCGACATTGCCGGACCCGGTAATTCCTGCATTGCTGGGTGCTGGTGCCTGTCAGTGCCCATCCCCATTTGAGCCCCATAGAGCAATGCTGCCCTTGTGGTTGCCGCTCTGCAGGCCAGGCCAGTTCTGGCGGGCTGCCAGGCGTCCGCAAGCACAGCTCGTAGTATGGCGGTCCGGGAACTGCGGTACCATAATGCTTACCGGTTGCTTACCGGTACCGTAGTTCCCGGACCACCATACTTATCATGAGGTTGAATGTCTCAATCTCTGGATGGAGGCGCTGTCGGGACCAAATTCTTAGTGGAGGCTCCCACTCAGTTTTAAGAGAATTTTAAGTTCAAATTGCATATTGGAGATTGCCGTTATTAATTCAAATGACGCTTCACCAGGTATGTCAGAGATAACTAATGGCTGTGCTAACATAGAGCCCTCAATTGGTGCAGTGGTAATTAAATGGATATGTGCAGGTGGGATAAATTGTGCTGCTATGTCAGTTTGTAAGGAGTAGCACAAGTTGAGGAGCAAATTGTTGTCGATTTTGGTAAAATGAGGCATCTTGACCCTTTCTCTCGCACTCCGCCACCCCATCCTGTAAGTTATTTACCTTGTTTCCCAGCTGGATGCATGCAGTTATCTTGCCTGTCACCAAGACTGATTTACTTGGCTGCATCAAGCTTACAGTGGCTTTAGTACCCTCTGCCGGGTTCCTTCCCTTGGCCACATCTTTCCTAAACATTCTTTTTTTGTCGAAATTATAGTCTGACTTCACCCCCCTCCCTTTGTTTAGTGGGCATTTTGCCTAATTAATGCAACAATGAAGTCATATTATCAATCAGACTCAACGTGAGTTGCTTTCAAGTTGCTGTGTCAGTTGAGCTCCAATTAAAGGAGCAAATAGAAAGAGGCAAAAAGGTTGTAACTCCAATGCTAGTGGCACCCTCCACGCTGAACCACCAAACCGCACCACACTTGCGGATCAATAGGCCAGAGAGCGTGCACCTGAGTGTGCACGTAATGTTTAAATAGGCAGGTACTCCAGGAGGAACGGACCCAGCAGTGGTCACAGAATTTCAATGAAGAAAAGAACGTTCTGCAGAAAAACAAACATCAGGCCCTGCCAAACCACACCACACTTGCTGATCACTTGGCCAGAGGGCATTCCATTTGTAAGGTGTGTGAAGACGTTTCTGGAGAGGGGGATGTTATGGTGATGGACGTATGTGTAGGGGAAATGGGCTTTTGAAGTCATTTCTGATATTCACCTAACATTATTTCCTAATGATAATGGGGGTTAGCGTAGTTCCTGGGGACATAGGGCCTCATTACGACCCTGCCGTTCCAGAATCAACGGTGGCGGTAAAACCGCTGCGACTGTTGTTTCCAGACTGGCTGATTCAGAGTCCTGCAGGCAGGAGGTGTCACTTCCGCCAGGTCTGACCTGGCGGTATTAACACCACCCGCTTGCAGGCGGACGTAGAACCACCGGCTCTGTCATTGATGGAGACAGGACTCCATGGGAATGTGGATTTACAGAATTCCGCCTCCGGAATTACCGGATCACTGGGGTTGCAACACCCCGGTGATTCTGGCAATCACGGAGGCGGAATGGTATTACGGGCCTGGCGGCAGCCTGCCGGTTTTTCCGGCATGGCTACCGCCAGACTCGTAATGAGGCCCAAAATCTGTTATTGTTGCGGAATAAAAATGAGCTAAACTGATAATGGACAGAATACAGTTATTTTCCCCTCAAATAATTGAAATAGTTAAACATTGGAATGCCACAATACAAAGACATATTAAAATCCATGCCACCTACCACATTGTTCAGGATGCAGGAGAGTAAAATAGTGGAAGCAAAAAGAAAACAACCATGATGCAATAAAGAACATGTATTAGGTATATCCAAAATCATGTACTTCTTTCTTGGTTAAATGTATAACTTATGAAATTCATTCATTTAGATACTTATTATTTTGTTTTCTTTGGATGCAACTTACCATCAATGAACTATTTAAATTAATAGTGCTACAAGAAAAAAGATTTGTTTGAAACAACCCTATTTGCAGAAAATGTTACTTGGCCGGGTGGACAGCAATCATTTGAAATATACTCTAGACATATCTGTTATTATACGATAGTGTATTGGTGTGCATGTGGTTATTTTATAAAACTATAATTAGATGCAATAGCAAAAGTATCGATGATTTGCTAAAGTGAGAGGATCGTTGTGTTTGCATGTGGGACGAGTTGTTTCATGTACATGTTGACTATGCCTACACATTAAAATACTCCATAAATTGTAGACAGAGGGAATTTAAAGCTATTTAATTTGCTATCAGAGTTATGCAAATCCAATAGTGTTTAATCCAATTGATATTTGAAAGATAATCTCAGTTTAAAGAAATACATGGGGAGAAAGGAACGTCATTTCCCTCATTTCACAATTGTTTTAAAGATCATATCAGAGATTGTAGATATAAATAGGCAGGATGGTGATTTCAAATATGTGGGTGTCAAATCACTAGGGAAAAGGATGCAGAAATTGAATACTTTTCAGGAATATTTGCAATCACAGGCATGAGGTAATTTTCTCTGATCTATGATATGATAGCCAGCATTTTCTCCCCCTGCAGCCCTGTTGTAGAAATTAACAAGCAGCAACAATGTCCCATCCTTCAATTTTATATGTAATGCTAAAAGGTCTTGCAAGTGCATGTCAATCACAATAATGGAATTAAATAATACTGTGTTCACCCAGATTACCCAGCCCCTAAAAGGGCACCCTCTCACTCCCTTAGTCGCAGGGATCACAAAAAAAAAGTGACATTACGCTGCAAGTGGAGTAGTTCCATCGTCCAGGATTCCTGTATAGATTTCACCTGAGACTCAAAACCAAAAGCAAGCCAATCGTTGTCGACAAGGTACTTGTTAACCCCAGCAATATTCCAAGACAGAACCCGCACCCCGGACAAGGGTAACGCAGAACTAACGGCCAAACGCGGGATTTGATTTGCTTGCTGCACCCTGTCCTCCCAATCAAGAGTGAAAGCAGATGGAAAAGGCTGCCTTCCCTACCCAGGATGCCCTGAACTTCAGCTGCTTTGACCCGGTACTTGGTAATCGCTGAGCTGAATCAGCCGTTGCTGGATCTCAACCATATTAGAATGAAATGCCCTGGGATGCCTTCCGCTCCCTTTGGTGCCTCTAACAGGACTCTTTTTGCTAACCCTCAAACTAGGGAGCAGAGTATACTGTGGCTGAGAACCTAGTTTTCTCCGGGGTACACGTCCCCATCTCCAATGTCGATACTGGTTCCCAAAAGAAGCTGATTGATATCAGCCGGGCAACAACATTTTAATTGAAATCAGAAGGTGGTTGGGGGGTAATGCACGGATACCCATAATGAGAGTTGGATCTTTCCCCCTGACTATAATGGCATTCATCCCCTGAGGTCCTACCAGTCTCTCACATGACGCCAAGTCACAGTGCATGACTAGGAGACAGCCTCTTCTGTTTCTCAACCAATGGCTAACTTTATTGGTCAGGCTATCCCCACACTCTTGACGAGGCTCCTGGGACTTGGGCACATTCACAAGAAAGAAACAATCATTCAATGTAGCTCTCAAGCTGCCATAAGTAGGAGGAGATGGTGCAGAGGGCCTAGTTTCCCCTTTGCTACCCAGTCCCGACATCCATACAGAACTGGGAGGAGGGATAATGGATGAAGGGTCAGCAATTACAGCTTTCATCTTTGAAGGGCCAAGACGATCACCCACTGTTAGGCAGAATTACATGCAGTACCTGTTGGGAACACTACACACAATTAAGACTACAGGTGTAAACACAATCTCACCTTCGGTACAAGCCAGTACTACACAGTTATGTGGTAGCCTTGGCTGAGCAGCCAGACCTATCTCAAGAGGGATGTGAGCAGTACAAGATGTTACACAAAGGACTTCCAAACACAGTAGTTCAAACAAACACTTACTCAAGGTTTCTTGGTAAAAGAATATACATTTATTTACACATTTAGTTACAAAACATTCCACTAGTAAGAAGCAGCTCAATATCACACTATAATACACTGCAGTACACAACCAATACGTTTCTGAAATACATCCTTGTACCACTGCACTGATGGTGCTGTTTGACACACAAGAAAAAGATGATGCCTATTGAGTTGTCTAAAACTCTTTTTCCAAAGAACACAAAAGTAAAACACACATCAAAACACATGAAAGAGTGGGAAAAAAAGGTTCACACTCTTTCCAGGTAAAAATTAAAATCCCATAAGTTGCTGGGGCTCTCAAAAGTTAAGGGACATTAGCACATTTCTGAGAATTCTCCCTAACACCCACCACCTTCTCCCCACCATGCACTACCCCAGACCCCTCCCACCCACGGAGGTGTTCCCCTCCACTCCCAGGGGCTAGAGGGGACGTGCCATCAAATCCTCCACCAGCTTTGCCAGCCTATGAATATCACATTTGAACTCAGCGTTCTCTAACTGCATGAGCTCCAGGAATTTTAAAGCACTAATACACCCATCACACACCGCTGTATTCTGGGCACCCACATCAACAGTGATATGTAAAGAGTTAGATCCAACAAACGCAGGGTGGGGAAACGGAGGGAACGGTGCAGTGTCCCGACAGGTCCCTGTGACCACGGTCAGGGTTGTTTCACTGATTGTCCCTATTGTGACTAAGGGCTCGTACCTGTTACTAGTGACAACCCCCTGGGGATACTGTAAAATAATTTCAGGAGTACCAACCAACTCGGGACACCCACCCTCAATCACACCCTCTTTCGGGTTAATCCAGACCATGCCAACTACAAACAAAACCAGGATTTTGTAGTGAATCCCCTCCATGCCATTCTGGGCATGTTGACCTTGGTAACCAGGGAGAATATTACACACATTCACGAGGGCACCCAGACGTGCTTTCTTCGAGGCCAGGGTTTCCTTAGACAAAGCACCCATTTCCTTGAGGCTAAACTTGCTCTTAGGACCTACCTTGGGTCTCTGCACTTTGGCTCAGCTGTACTTATCACCCTTATCGGCCACACCAATCAATGCAATCCAATGAATGCCATGACTTCTACAGTTCGAGGGCATCCTCCAGCCTGGTCAGCCTCCCTCACTCACTTTAGCAGGACTTTCTCTTCCTCAGCCATCCTAGACTGGTCTATACCACTCAGGAACCCAGCTATTTCTTCAATCATGGCCTTTGCCCCATCAGTGCTTCCTTTTAGACATTTTGACCAAAAATAAAAGATGCTCTTAAAGATCCTGACCCAACCTAATTAAAACCCACAAAATCCACAGAACAAAAAACAAAACCGAAAAAGAAATAAGAGCTGTTTTATGAGACAGAGCCTAAACAGAGACTATACTAAGCCTATGCAAATTTTAAAAACTTTTTTTAAATAAACTTAAAAATCTAAATCTTGAATATGAGGTAAAATGTGATCGCCACAGTGTCAAAGATCACTGCTCAGGCATCACCAGTACCAACAGAACCAGCAACGCCGGAAAACGTCTCAGGTTAGGTTGCCGGTTTAGCAATTAGTCGCTATTGGCAAGTTGGCAGTTGCAGAAAGAGCAGGGAACGCCAGACGGCTAAGGAGGCTGCCTGAGTCCGACTCCTCCTGCTTGCTCCTGAGCGTAGCAACAGCAGTAAACCAGTGGTGTTATAGTACCCCCAGCTGCTACTCTCCAGGTCGGGAAAAGTACTTAGGTACGTCCACAATAAGCAGAAAAGGCAGTGTTCACAGCAGGCGCAGATAGCGCCAGTGACCCATACCCTGCACTAGCCAAAAAGGAGGTAAGACCAATATTAAAAACCGTTGTTGCAACTGGTCATGCCCCCTCCTGTGCTCCCTTCAATCTAGTAAAAGCCTCTGCTACCCAATGCTCAGGGTGTATTTGCCTGGAGCCTAGAGCCAGCACAACCCTGTCAGCAGGAAATGTGTTGCTGTCCACACACACGCTGCCCCTACTTTAAGCAGTGTCCTCTGCTGGCTCCTACATCCACAGAAATCCCTGTGGATACAAACTTGTGCACCCTTGGATGGGCGGGCTTTGCGCTGTGGGTGATGATGGGAGCTTTTGAAAAATGGAGGCGGGAGCACCGGGCAGCGTCAGCACAAGTCAGGATCCTCTTCCCTGCATATGCAGATGTGAAACTCCTGCGCCCTTGGACCCGCGGGCTTGGCCCTGCAGATAACTATGGGACCTTTTGAACACTGAAAGCGGGACCACCAGGGCAGCGTCAGCACAAGTGGGGATACTCCTCCCTACAATTGCGGATGCAAAACTCCTGCGCTCTTTTACTATAGAATGGGGCATTTTATTAAGTCAAATGCAATGTTCAAGAATAAATAAATATAGGCCTTGTGAGAAGCAGTGGGTTGTATCGGGGAGAAGGTAAAATAGCAAACCATGTTTCTCCCAAGATTACAAATGTCAAGGTGGAGGATGGACTAAGGGCAGTTGAAAAATGGGCAGAGGAAACAAGGTGCTTTACTTTTGTGCACTGTTAATGTGCACTATGTTAATGGTGTGTTTTGGGGATGTCTGGAGCAATCACATACGATCCATTTTGAGAACAAGGACAACTGTTTGATGGTGATAACAGTTTTGATCAATACAGACGAGAGTTCATAGATATGCCATTCACCAATTAAGCCTTAATTGTGCTACATTGTTTCAAAATAACGGTGTTTTAAAAGAGAAGATCTGTCTTCTAGCTGCAGCCAAACTATCTGAAGGTGACGATGGAAAAATCCCAAAGAAAATGGAGGAGGCATCCCGGTAAATCGGGCAGGGTCCTCCTCGCCTCCCTCGCCCTGGGTAAGGGGGGGGAACAAGGAGAAGCGCGCCAAGCGCTGGGAAAACCCTGCAAAGGGCAAACAAAGAAAGGGGGCGGGCTAAGCCCCATATAAGCAGCGGGCAGCCACAGCAGGGAGTATCCAGCCCCTCCGGCAAAGGACGTCGCCCGCCGCAGCAGGAAGGATGATTTCGTTTTCATTTACATGAAAGGCTAATGGGCACAGCCTTCTTGAAAGTGAGCATTGTCATTGGGTTGAAGGTGAAGAAATGTTATGCCCAGGGCACGTGAAACATCTTTATAATTAATGAGAGTGACTCTAAACAGTTACCAGATGCTTCATTCATGGAGAACCAGGGCCTCAAGTAGGTCTGAAGGCCACATACTTACATCAGATTTTGTCTGAGTTCATCAGAAACGTTGTCTGCTGCTTCTCATACCCATAAACAAGGCTGAGATGTCGGATGGGAGAATTGATTAATGATCTTAGGGAGAGGACAGAAAGCATAGTATGGGAGACCTAATAGGATGCTGGCACAGTAGTCCAATTTAGGGAAGACAAGAGTGGTTATGAGATGCTTGGCTGTGTCAAAAGGAAGAAAGTGCTGCATTTACCTAATATTTGGGAGGTTGATGTGAGCTGCCATTGCAATTTTGGCGAGGAAAGTAGAGAGGTATTGAGAAGGGCCATAGATGGCGCTGAGGTTTCTAGCTGCAGAATAGTAGGGGAGAGTGTCAAGTGAGAACTTGATAGGCAGAGAAGAGATGTGAGAGAGAGTTTTGGACAGGGAAGACATGCACCTCTCTTTTGGTAGAGTTTGACATCAGAGAGTGAGCAGCCTTCCAATATGTAATTGTAGAGAGATATTTGGACATTTTGATAGATAGGTAATAGGAGAGTTCAGTAACCCAAGAGCAGAGGTGTACAGTGTAAAGTTGAGTAGGCCCAAGACAGATCATTGTGGAACACCAAAGGTTAGAGGAGTTAGTTGGGAGGTGTTGTTGTTTGAGAAGACAGTGCATTGGTGAGGTACTAGGTGGGATTCAATCCAGGCAAGGGCTTGATCACAAATCCAAAGAAAAGAGAGAGTATTAAAGAGATCAGAGGGATCGACAGTGTCAAAGGCAGTGGACAGGTTGAGGAGAATTAGGATAGACCATAGGTTGGAATGCTTAGCAGAGTCTTAGCAGAGGCAGAGGCAGTGAAGTTGAAGATATTCATGAGAGCAGTTTCCATGGTGTAGCAGGAGCGTAAACTTGCTTCTTACAGGGGGTCTAAAAGGTTGTGGATGTCTAAGAAGTTTGCCATCCTGTTGAACACAACCACTTTGTGTAATTTAGAGTAGTGCAGAAGGAGAGACACATTGTGAAAGATAGCCAGGAGTTTTGGATCAGCCCCTTGCTTTGGAAGATGGATGACAGTGGCCATTTTGAAAACAGAGGGAAATCAATTGGAGTTGTATTTATTTGTATTTGTTGGATTTTATATAGCGCTTTACGCCAAAGCGCTTTACATTACAACAACAAGAATGCATTAAAATATAATAAAGTAGAAGCATAATTGCAAAACATGAGACATACCATCAAAAATAGTATGTAGAACAATCTACCTAGGTCTAATAAGTGAGAAAAAGGACAGAGGAAGAGTAAGAGGGAAGTAATAAGTGATGTCAGGACAGGGAATAAAGATGATGGGATTTCAAGCAGGAGCGGAAGGAGGAGTAAGAGGAAATGGAGCAGATAGGGAGAGGTAAGTAAGAGAGAATTAATGAGGGATGTAAGAGGGAAGCAAGAGGGAAGTAATGAGGGATGTCAGTGCGGGAGTTGAAGAAGATGAGATTTCAAGGGGGAGCGGAAGGAGGAGTAAGAGGAAATGGAGCAGATAGAGGAAGGTAGAGAGTTCCAGT
The DNA here is from genome assembly GCF_040938575.1 of Ambystoma mexicanum. Lineage (NCBI taxonomy): Eukaryota > Metazoa > Chordata > Amphibia > Caudata > Ambystomatidae > Ambystoma > Ambystoma mexicanum. The sequence continues at coordinate 112,571,534 of NC_090930.1, forward strand.
GTAGGGGGACTAGAAGGATCGGAAATGAGAAGAGGCACAGGGAGACGGAGGAACAGTGAGTAGGAAGAGATCAGCAGATTGGAGGGGCGAGAGGGAGTGAAGAACGAGAGGAGAGAGGAAAGGTGGGGGGAGCGAGATCATGAAGAGATTAAAAAACAAGACAGAGGAAGTTGAATTTAAGTTGAGAATGAAAGGGAAGCCAGCCAAGGTAAGAAAGCAAAGAGGAAATGGAATCAGGAGGAGAGAGAAGGCAAAGAGTATGAATGGCAGCGTGATAGAGGGTTTTGAGTGGAGCAAGATGAGAGGCAGGAAGGCCAAAGAGGAGAGTAGAGAAATAGAAAAGATGAGAGAAGATATTAAGAGTTTGATGGCTTGGAAGGTGAGGGAGGAACAGATTTTACGAACATTGAAGGGATGGTAGCGACAGGCGCGAGAGGTAAGAGAAATGTAATAGATAAAGGAGAGGGTGGAGTCAAAGTGGAGGCCAAGATTGCGAGCATAGGCAGAGATAGGGAGATTACTAGGGGGAAAGAGAATAAAGGGAGGAGGAGAAGGAGGGGGAAGCGTGTTGTAGGGAAAGAATAAAACTTCGGTCTTATCAGTGTTGAGGGAGAGAAAGTGGGATGACATCCAGTTTTTGATAGCAGCGAGACAGGAAGAAAGATTAAGGTGGATGTCAGGAGTGAAAGAAAAGAAAGAAAGGAAAAGCTTGGTGTCATCAGCATAGAAATGTTGAGAGATACTGAAGGAAGAGATGATAGGGGCAAGAAGGGAAGTGTAAATTTAGAAAAGGAAAGGGCCAGGTACAGAGCCTTTGGGAACACCGAAGTCCAGGGGGAGAGTAGGGGAGGTACGACCACGCCAGGAGACAGCAAAAGAATGGTTGGAGAGGTAGGTGGAGAATCAAGTGAGAACAGAGCCTTTGAGACCAAAGGAAGAAAGAGTGTTGAGAAGTAAGGGTGATCAACAGTATCAAAGGCAGCAGAGAGATCAAGGAGGACAAGTACAGAGGATTGCTCAGAGTAGCGAACAGTAAGGAGGGAGTTGAGAACAGAGGTGATGGCAGTTTTGGTGGAGTGTTTAGGGCGGAATCCAGATTGAGAAGGGGGGGGGGAGATTGGATACAACAGCAAGAGTTGAGAGTAGACTAAGCGTTCAAGAAGCTTAGAAAGGAATGGTAGAAAAGTGATTGGACAAAAGTTGGAAGCCAGGAGGGGGTTAACAGAGTGTTTTTTCAAAATAGGGATGATAGTAGCATGTTTGAAGGCGGAATGGAAGGTGGCAGAGAACAGACAGATGTCGAAGAAGGAGGTGAGGTAAGGAATGAGAAGAGGGTATATCTTAGGAATCAAGGGGTTGGGGAGGGAATCAGAGGGGGCAGCAGTAGGGTGAGTTTTGGACAAGAGAAGGGAAACATCAGAAGGATTAACGGGAGAGAAGTTAGACATTTAAGAGGAAGGGGTGGTGAGAGAGGTGGGAGGAGGGGAGTAGGAAGGGGAACGAAGAATGTTTTGGCATAGAAAAAGTATCTTGGACGAGAAAAGGTCAGCGAAATCGGAAGGGGAGAGGGAAGAAGTAGCTGAGAGGTCAGGAGTAGGCGAGATAGGGTCTGAAAGATACGGCGAGGATTCGAGGATTGGGATTGGAGAAGGTTAGAGTATTAGGAACGCTTAGCCAAGCTAAGGCAGGAGTCATAAAGATAGTGGTATGAGAAATAGGAGGCTTGATTAGCAGGCGAGCAGAGCTTGAGCCAGCGTTGCTCACAGCGACGGAGGAGGCGGTGCATAGGCAGAAGGTGAGGGGAAAGCAAGGGTTGAGAGGGTTTGCGGGTAGGGCGGAAAGAGGAGAGGGGGTAAAGTTGATTGAGACTAGAGGAGATTGAGGAGGACAGAGAGGATAAAGCTTCATTAGCAGAGAGAGAGAGGAGAAAGCAGAAAGAGAGGGAAGGGAGGAAGAGCAGGGATCGAAGAAAAGAGAAGGGCTAAAGTTACAGAGATCCCATCGAGATAAAGAAATGGGGGAAGAGGAGAACGTGGACGGAGGGAGAGGGGGAGTGAGGGAAAAAGAGAGCAAGTCATGGTCTGGAAGAAAGTTGGGATGGGAAGAAATTGGGGAGGAGGAGAAGGCAGAAATAAAGATAAGGTCGATAGTGGAGCCAGAAGGGTGATTAGGAGAAGTAGTGAGGGGAGTGAGGAGGTATGAGTCGAGGATGGAAAGAAGAGGGGATGGTTGAAGAGAAGAGGGGAGGTGAAGGTTGAAGTCACCAAGATCTGTAAGGGGATAGGGGAGGGGGAGATGAGGGAAAGAAGGTGGTCAAGGTCATCATAGAAGGAGGAGAGGGTGCCAGGCAGCCTGTAGAAAATTAGAAAGGAAATAGCGTGAGGGGAAGAAAAGGATTTGTACAGGTATTCAAAGGAAGGGAAGACAGGAAGAGGGGTTGGAGATGGGGGAGAGTGACATTTAGGGTGCTAGAGAAGACCAATGCCACCACCACGGAGAGAAGGGCAGGAGAAGGTAGAGGAGGAGGTGGTGAAGGATCCAGATTTCAGTTATACAGAGGAATTGAAGGTTGAGTCGCAAAAACATGTCCAGAACAGCAGCAGTCTTTTTGCAGAGGGATCTTGAGTTCCAGAGTTCATTATTGATGAAACTGGAGGGTTCAACGGTAGGGGGATAGATGAGGTTGGCATGATGAGGAAGGGTGGTAAGGGGTTGGCATGAGCCGGGGGAGAGGTTGAGCGTGGGGATGGTCATGAGGATAAGGGAGAGGTAGAGGAGAAGGGACCAGAAGTAAGGGAGAGGAGGGGGGAAGAGAGTGAGGGGTAAGGGGGAAGAGGAGAGTGGAATAAGGGAATGCGCATGTCAGAGAGGGAGGAGAAAGGGAAGGACTGAGGAGAATGGTGAGAGTACTGGTAAGGAGACTAATGAGGGATGGGTATAGTTGAGAGATGAAGCGCAAAGGGGAAGAGCGGAAAAGGGAAAGGGGGAGAAAGGGAACTAGGGGTTTAGGAAGGAGAGTACACTGAGGAGCTGTTGGGTGTGGATGAAGAGGAGGTGCAGCAGACTAGGTGGGACAGGGAGCTGGTACAGTTAGGAGGGTAAATAAGGGGCTATCCGAAGCAGTACTGGTAAGGGCTTCATAAAGTAGGAAGTATTCAGCAGGTAGGGAGGGTCACTTGACGCTGCGCAGGTAGAGATGGTGATAGTACACGAAGTAACTAGCCACCGAGTCAGAGCGAGGTGGTGACCGAGGGTGGAGGGGGCCAATAGGGGTGCAGATGGTACTGGGGGGCTAAATAGAGACACTGGGTACTAGGAGGGGACTCAGAGGTGGTTGAGGCAGCAGTAGTGGTGGAAGCAGAGCAGGGAGGAGAGACACAGGGAGCAGGAAGAGGTCACGGAAGTGGCTAATGCAGAGATTGAGGTGGGAGCAGAAGAGGGTGCAGGCTCCGGGGAGAAGTCACAGTGCCGGCTGGCTGAAGGCACAAGACAGCCACAGGATTGAGAGGGCTGCATGGGACTGAATGTTGTGGAACACGGAGGTGTGCTCTACAGCAGTGGAGTCCAGCAGTCAGGAGAACACTGATGGCAGGCCAGCAGGACCCAAGCCGGTGAAGAGGCCAGCCACAGGAGGAGGGCAGGCCCAAGGAGGGCCTTCAGAGAATCAAGTACTGAAGGGAACGTAGATAGTTCGGCAGCAGAGGAAGTCAATAGCCAGAGGGACAGCATCACAGCCCAGGCACAGGCACTACACTGGCAGGTCCCATGCCAGTGAAGAGGCAAGCAGCAAGAGGCGGGTGGACTCAAGATGGAGAGGGTCTGCAAAGACCCAGTTGCAGTAGGGTGAGTTAACGTGTCATCAGCAGTGATAGAAAGGAGTGGGAGTAGCAGCGTTGCAGCCCGGGCAGACACAAACACCCATCAGATAGGTCCCATGCAGGAGAGAAAAAGTCCATTGGAGGTGGACAGTTCCAGGTTGGAGAAGGCCTGCTGAGATCAGAACCCCGTGGGGGAAGTGGGCGCACCAGCAACGAAGGAGAAGAGCAATCCGTAGGAGGAGGAAGACCAGGGTGGAGAGGGTTCGCGGAGATCCGGTCCCCGCGGGGAAAGCGGGTGCGCAGCAGCAGAGGACACCCAGAGGCTGGAGGGTAGGGTGGTGCAGCCCGGCTGAGCACAGAACCACGACAGCTAGTCCAGAGGTGGCGTGGAGGCAAGTCACAGGAGATGAGCGGGCAGAGTTACCCTGCAAAAGGCCCGGAGCAGGAGCTTACTACGGGGGAAGGGGACCAGCCATGGCTGATGTGCATCCACCACAGAAACAGAAGCAGCCAGGCAACTCAGAACAGGGCCATGTAGTGACTCACCAAAAGGACCACAGTAGAATCAGCCTCCTGGAGGAGGGGACTAGTCTCAGCCATTACACGTCCACGAAGGCCAAAATTGAAAGGACCAGAGCTGGCCAGAGGAGAGCCCTGGAGTTTCAGGTGGCCCGCGGTCATGACGGAGCGGGCAGGTGGGAAAGTCCTGGAACAGCAGGAGGAGGACAGGCACGCCCGCTCTAGGTATCAGGCGGCCCGCGGTCAGGATGGAGCTGGCAGACAGGAAAGTCCAGGAACAGCAGGAGGAGTTCAAGTGCACCCACTATAGGACTTGAGCAGGTAAGAGGCCTAGCTGGCACAAACGCTGCAAATGTCTGCAGGCTGGAATTAGGTGGAGAGAGGATGCGATTCACAGAGAAACATGAGCCAGAGGTGCCCCAAAGCAGGAATGCAGATTGGGGCTCAGGAAAATTGTAATATACATTGAATTCGAAAGTTTGAATCAGCCTGATGGAGGGAGGTGCCGGATTAGGCGACCGAGCTTCTGCGACCCCAGGTGTGATTTTGGTGGTGTGGAGTTGAAGGACAGGATTAACAGTTCAGGAAGGTGAGAGGCCCCTGAAGGGGCCTTTGGCTTCACTAGCTGAGGAGCAAGAGTGACTGATGGGCCACACAAGGAGTTAGCCTTCATCAGTATAGATAGGACTTCTTCAGAATTAGTGTGACTAGAGTGGGAGATTAAGGCAGCCAACAATGGTAGAGTAGGTGGAGTACAGGATGTAGGAGGAGGGTGTGTGAATAAGGTCAGTCTCTAAAGTTGGAAATGTTTGCAGCACATTATTCAGCTAGGTACTTAGCTGTGAGAGTGGAGTTCATAGCCATAGATGTAGGAGGAACAGGAAGTGAGTTTAGGGTGCCCTTTGGCTGTGAGGATGGTTGGAGTGAGAGTCAATGAGGGTGATGTAGAATTGCATTTTTGCTCTATCAAGTGAGGACTTGAGAGAGTTCTTTGTTGAAAGTTAGAGTTGCAGGGCCTCATTCGATTGGATGCACCTCAATTTGTACATCAGCCTGTCAATGTCTGTGTGGAGACAGCATATGAGTGGGATGACCCATGGCTGAGGATGCTGAGACTTATGGGTGAAAGTAAGCAGTGGGAAGTGAGAGGAGAATGAGTCGTATGATAGGGATTGGAAGCTGTAGAAGGCAATGCTAGTGAAAGAGGCATCAGGTGTGAAGGAGGAGAGTAGGAACTGCATATCAGAGAGAAAGGGAGGAATGGCAGAAGGTTTACATGTCGTTTCTGGTCAGATGATGGTAAGGACATTATAGTGGAAACAATGGAGTGATCAGATAGGGATGGTATTATTAGTGGTTGAGTGAGATTGTGAGATTAATAAGAGAGTTATAGTGTGGAGAGTATGGTCACTAAGAAAAGACTGATGGTCAGATTACTGAGAAGTGGTTGGACAGGGATGATAAAAGTCACCTAAGAGAATCAGGTGGTTTTTTAAAGTCCTTAAGTGGGCGGTCTTTAACCATATCACTAAGTATCATACGGATAATGCCTTTTGAGGTTCACTTCTATCTGACTTTCATAATACACACTCAAACAAGACTAAAATCATTCATGTTTTAAACTTTTTCTCTGGTCCCTACCACTTCAGTCTCTCACTTGTTTTGGACACTTCATGCACTGAAGCCAACTGTTTATATGAAAACATGTATTTTCTTTTTCTTTATTCCAAAGGAAAATATAATTTCTGAATAAAGTGTTAACATTTTACAAGAAATACCTATTAACTATGTTTTATCTTGGGGTCCCCTGAGCCCAACATTACAATCTAAACATGCCATGATTACCCTAAAGCTATAAACAATATAACATGTTTTACACTAAAAGTTATTGTTTCATCTTTGAATTTGTATTTTTGTTTAGGTAATCTCAACTTTGAACCATCAACTGAACTGTTTATTAAAAATGTAGCCCACTATTATTCATTGTAATTAGCACTTAACTTTGCTTTTTAGTTGTTGCAGAATCTTTAGAACGGGCCATCATTGAAGTTCTTTTAGGATGAATGACAGCTTGGATCCAAGTGACCTTTTTTGGCAGCTGTTTTGAGGTTCCCCAGTTCAGGGGTAGGGTAAGAGTCTGATACCCCTAATTCAATTCTGGTAGTAAACTGTAAGGGCCAGGAAAGCTCTCTCTTGAATCTCGTTGGTGTGGACATCCCAGCCCACCACCACCTAGACTTTGGCCTGGAGAGGCTTTTGCTTACTGCTACTGACTTGTGTGTCCTAGGTAAGTTACAGTACCGTGATCTATCTGGCATTTGAATGTTTTGATAGTCAAGCCAACTTTTTGCATGGCTTGAAGCACCTGTTCCAGGTGGGATATATTATCTTCCCAGGTGTTGCTGAATATGGTAATGCCATCAAGGTAAGTGATGATAAAGTCTTCTAGCCCCATTTGGAGCTGCTTTACCATCCTCTGGAAGGTGGGTAGTGCATTCTTGGGTCCGAATGGCATAACAGTGAACTGATAGTGCCCGTCCAGGATGAAGAATGCTGACCTCTCTTTTGCAGGATCAGCCAGGTTACCTCTCATTAATGAAGGCACTCATGAAATGGGCAACTTCTAACCGGTCAATTAGCTTGTCTTTCTGAGGGATGGGGTGTGCATCCGTTTTAGGAACAGAGTTGAGCCCCCGATAGTGCATTCAAAGTCTTGCTACCTGACCTTTTAAGGACCAGTACCACCAGGATAGCCCAGGGGATGCAGGAATGCTCAATAACCCCATGGATTTACGACAACGGGGTATCTGGTGAGCAGATAATGGAGAGCTCATCCTTGATGGTATCTGTGACCTTGTCTGACATCCAGTGAATTCTACTCTTCACCAGTCTACTTGCTCATGTGTCGATATCATGGATGCACCAATCGATCTTCCCAGGGGTCAGGGTAGAACAGACTTGTGTAGTGGTCCAGCAACTGCTGGCAGTCTCGCCTATGCTGCTCGGTGAGGTCTGGGGAGAGTTGAACTCCCTCAAGAGACCCGCCGGTGGGCTCTGCATGTAAAATGTCAGGGAGGGGATTTGTCTCCTCCCACATCTCTTCATCCATGACCAGAGCCATCACAATTAATTACGGCTGTAAAGTAGTCCAGTTCACTTGTCGCATAAGGCGATGGTTTTGATGTGTTCCATGATCCAGATCATCTGACCTCAGATGTACTCCATCGTGGTTGCCTTCTGGTCACGTCATTGCTTCATGAGCTCCTGGCTGGCCTTCAGGTGCTCTACTTGGCCATGCTGGATCGGAGGCCGAACACATAGTCCACTATGTTGTGGGAAGGAGTTTGGGGATTGCCCTCTGATCCTTCCGACATCAGGCTTACCAGACCCATACCAGGATGACCAAACAGGAGCTTGAAGGGACTGAACCTGACATCGCTCTGTGGCACCTCCATGAGGCATGGCTGACAGTATCCCATTTTCTCTTGATTGGCTCTTCCAAGCCACCTACCATGCCCTTGAGGGTCTTGTTGAACTGATCAACAATCCTGCTAGTTTGTGGGTGAAAGGCTGTGGAGAACGTATAGGTAACTCCACACTCATCCCACATTACCTTCATATACATGGATATGAAGTTGAGTCCCCTGTCGCAAATTATTACCTTAGGGAATACCCCATGAGAGAATATCTTGATGAGAGCCTTTCTGACCACGTGGGACTTGATGCTCCTCAGTGGGGCAGTCTAAGGCTACTGGGTGACATTATCAACCTCAACCGAGCTATACCGCTTACCGAAGGAGGTTTGAGGATTCAAAGTGTCTATGATATGATATGATATGTTATGGAATTTATAACGCACCTATGCACAAGTGTTTCTATGCCTATTGTCCCAAAAGTCTGCCCAACCACAGGTAGTGGAATCAAGAGGACCTTGCTGGCTTCGCATTCCTTCCTGGCTGCTTGGCAGGTGTGATAGGACCAGACTAATGCATTTATTATTGACCAGAGTATAAATGGGCTCACAGTGTGTTTGCTGGTTTCATCATCCCAAGGTGACCTTCCAATGTAATGTCACGATCCAAGTACAACATGAACTTTATCTGGCACTGAGGAACCACCAAACACCAGCTGGCACTCACCTCAGAAGTCCTGGGATCACTGCACAGGAGTCCATTCTCCCAGTACACATTGAGCATCCCATAGGCTTACACTGTGCTTGCTTCTCTGCCTATGATACTCCGACATGGGAAATAAGGAAGAGTCTGCATGACCCTGAATCGTGCAGATCCTTCAAATTAAAAATTTCTCACGGCATGTGGCAACAGTAATAATAATGCCAAACACATAATGATCCCACTACATTCAAAATGATAGAGAGCATATCAAATAGATTTAGGGGCAACAATGGGGACGATATGTGTGGTTGAAAGTGCCATTCTGTGCTGTTAAAAAGAACAATCAACAAAGAACTTCATTGTTACCTGAAACTAGAGCTGTCATAAAAACACAGACTAGTGAGTATGTGGACACATTAGGCCTCATTAGAAGTTTGCCGGTAGCTGCCGCCAAACTTCCGAATATTTCCGGCGCCCACGAATGGGCAATTACTGTAGTTCCCGAACCAGCAAACCTATAATAAGGCCCCAATGGGCCTCATTACAAGGTTGGAGGTAGCCTTGCTGGTAAAACTGGCAAAACTACCTCCAAACTTGCAAGAAAGTCGGGCACCCGCGAATGTGCAATTACCGGTGTATTCCGGCCCGCCAGACGCGCTAATTGCACTTTCGAGGGTGCCGGAATTGGGTGATCCCCATTTCGATTTGAGGCCCATAGGGCTCAATGGGAATGGGGATGCCTGTGCACCGACACTGTTCATGACGATGCCTGTGCTACAGGCATGCTGTGCTCGTGGGTGCCTTTTATTCTGCCAGGTCAGACCTAGTAGAATGAAAGGCACCCGTGAGCACAACTCGGAGTTTGCTGGTCTGGATACAACGGTACGGCAAGCTTACCGGTACCGTTGTATCCGGACCAGCAAACTCGTAATGAGGCCCATGTCTTTTGGATTCCCCAGTTTTAAGGAAAATCACTGTCATTTAATATTGCCTTGAGCACATTGTCAGTGGTTCTAAAAAGGTTACAACCAAATATTTGCATGGGCTGTCACATAGTCAACATCTAACTGGAAGCAACGTATGTCAGTGTTGATGATTGCTGTATGTGACAGGTATCTTTTAACATGCATCAATGCCCACACATAAGTTACACCGAAAGTAGACCTACCTACCTAAATACATTGGGCGTCTGTGAAGTACATGTTTACAGTCACTCCAAACAAAGGGTGAATAGTCCTGACAGTGTAAATCCGCTCAACAAGCCCTCCTCTGGTACCTGAGTGTCTCGAGTGGACAGGATGTGAGGGAGGTGCCAGAAAGACCCCTCCTAAGAGACCTGAATGCATCTGGTGTGATTGGCTGGCTGATTTTCTGGCAAGGACAGCTACCCTGCTGGGTGAGTGACAGCTAGGCTCGAATGAATGGGAGAAAACTGTTTAAAAGCAGGTCTCTGAAACTTGGAAGGCAGAGTCGACCACTGGAACAAAAGAACCGAAGACGAGCTGAAAGAAGACGACTGCTGCAACTCCTGGACCGTTCATTTGCCCGGTGAAGCCCTGCTGCAGGTCCGAATTGCCTGAAACTCCTCCAACAGAGAAGCCCCTTCAAGGACAACTTCTTTCCTTGAGCTGGTGGGAACAACCAACTCGAAGCCACCTGGAAACCATCTTCATACTGGTCGAATTTTCTTCAGAGTGCTGCTGAAAACCGGATAGCCAGTGAGAAGGATACCAGTTTGTGGACATTAAGGCACTCACACCTTAAAACTGATGTTTAGCCAAGCTTATGGCTTGTTCCCTGGGCAGTGCAGGAACCTCCCGACATCCTCCTTTTTGTCCCCATGACTGGTGCTCACGAACAGCGAGATGCCTCAGCTACAGCTTTTCTTCATCCATAAGGTTCTGTGCAAATGCGGTCGGGAAATCCTTTCTGCCGCAGTGAAAGTTTGTGAAAGCTTCCCAACTTTGGAGTCTTGTTTGCTCCTAATCCAACATATAATTCTTTTTCTTGCAAACTACTTCTAAGAACATTGGCAAACACTTAACCGTTTACACTAGAACTGTGCTATCCTATCCAAGACACTGAACCATTGACTTTGGCCCAGGCCTATTGAATTGAACTGTCTCTTGTAGTGACCTGAAACCCTTTGCCCTGCCTAAGAAAGTAATTTTGTTTAATTCTTATAACCTTTGTCTGTGTACCCCTTGTAACTTGTTCAGAAACTTATTGGTTGAGTACTGTAGTATATTATAGGTGTGATATTGAGATGCTTCTTGCTAGTGGAATGTTTTCTAACTAAATGTGTAAATAAATGTATATTACATTACCAAGAATCCTTGAGTAAGTGTTTGTTTGAACTACTATGATTGCAAGTCCTTTGTGTAACACCTTGTACTGATCACATCCCTCTTGAGATAAGTCTTGCTGCTCAGCCACTGCTACCACATAACTATGTAGTGCAGGCTGGTACCAAAGGTGAGATTGTGCTTACACCTGTAGTCTTAATTGTGTGTAGTGTTCCCAAAGCGTACTGCATATCATTCTGCCTATTAGGATTATTGATGATTGCAATAATAACCAGTGGTAATTACTGCAACTCCAGAAAAATAATGAAATGGTAGGATGCCCTAAGCAAGGGGAAGGAGGCTCAGATTTACATTACCCTGCATACACAGCAGGAGAAGATGCTCAGAAACAGGCTAAGCAGCAGTGAGTTGATAAAAACACATGAATATATAATAACTAAAATAGCAGTTTTTGTCACCAACCCAGCAAAGCGGTCCGTAACAGCACTGTAAAACATGCAGACCTTATTAGGGAAGTGAAAAATCCCTCTGACCAGATAACGTTAGAGTGAGAGAAATTAGATAATCTGATAAGAAGTTGGTTAACAAAAATCTGGCTAATTTCATGAAGAAGGAGTGGCAAGAGCTTGTGGTCACTGTAACTAGTAGACACAGCATTCTATTCTATAACCACAGAGAAATCCAATACTATCCACAGGAGTATTGCTGAAAAAGTATGAAAAAGTATGGGTAAACCATTTTGTGGATCTCTGTGCCTCTGATGTTGCTCATCCATGTACTCTGGCATCAACCATTTCCAACAATAGTCCTGGTCCCATCGTAGTTGATCTATGCCAAAGCCTTTGTGGAGTTAAAGAAGCCATCTCAGCCCTGAAGGCAGGTACAGCACCAAGACCTGATATAATACTTGTCAATCTCTTTAAGAAGGAAGTTGATATCTGGGCTTCCACTTTCTATGCTATCTTGAATGTGGTGAATGAATCTGGTGAATCACCCAAATCTTGGACAGAAACAACTAGAACTGTGTATAAGAAAGAGGGGAAGGATAACCCTTCAAACTACATGCCAATATCATTGCTGGATGCTTCTCGAAAAATATTCGCACACACACCTTTCTTACATTTGTCAAGATGGGCAAAGAAGTAATCTGCAATTAATCACCTCTAAGTGGGCTTCCAACCCAACCAGGCCTTAAGGATTAGCCCTGAGGAAACTCAATCTTTATACCATCTTGACCTCAGGGCTGCATTTGATGGTGTTCTATGCAACAAACTTTGGAGGGACCTATCAGATAATGGCATACCAGGAGGCCCTATTTACATCAATCTTGGTGTATGCCAAGGCTGTGTATTTGCACCCACAAATTGTTCCTTATACATTAACAAGTTGATTTTTGGCCTATCCCAGATAGCAACAGATGCACCAAGAACTCGAATGGGAGCTGACCTTGTAGCCCTCTTGCTCTTCACACACAATGTCATCCTGATCTCCAAACCCCTCACAGGTCTAAAAAGGCAAGTTGACATATTCCAAAAAGGCTGCACTTATAGTGGCCTTAGAATCAACAACTCAAATACCAAAACCATGGTATTTGGGCCGGCTAATAGCAAGATGCACCCAAAGTTTAGGGTGACGAAAGGAGGATACCTATTGAGCAGGTAGATACATTCAACTATCTGGGTCTATGATTTGTAGCCAAAGGTACGTGGTCCGCACTGGTAGATAAGGCAGTGACTACACTGAATAGAACCAGCAAAAACTAGCCAGCTCATTTGGTGGTGGAGGAGGACTGTCCCCCTCCCTTGATTTTATAATGCACAGGAAAGACTGCACTTTAAGGAGCCGATATCCGGGCCAAGGCAAATTGTGCGAAATTGTAAACCACTGAAAATGCCATTCTGAAACAAAAACTTTGGACCCCAAAGAGCAACCCGATCATGCCTTTGCACATTGAATGAATGCAGCCATTGGTGGCAGATATATTGGCCAGTAGACGCACATTGGATATAACTCTGGGCAACTCCTGAATTGTTTAAATACAGAGACCACATGCACAATGTACTGCTGCAACCAGGTGTTAGTAGCATCTAGTGGTGTATACATGTGAGGGGAAAAAATGAGCTCACTGTGTCTGTTGCTATTATAGTACAACCACCAAAGCCCAGGTTAAGCAAAGCAATTGGCTAAGATCCCAATGTTATATTGCTAGTTACCTCACATCAACAGTCCAGGCAAGGGAATACTCATGATGGAAGCCAATTCTACCAGTACAATATCACCACCTCATGATAATATTGTTGTATGCTAAGCACAGATTGGGAATGCTGACATTAAATAGGCTACTCATTAAATGGCGGCTAATTGAGTCCGATCTCTGCAACGTATGTACCCATGGCAGAGAAGACAACCTGCACTTTCATTGTTATGTCCATATTATTTAGTTCTCGGAAACAACTTACTGAATCCTGTTCTGTTGAAATATTATGTCAGAAGTTTACCTAAAGCATTGCTGCTGTCTAGGAGCAGAGCACATAACCTGGTGACCTTTGCATTCAAATCTTATATACATTGTGCCTGGTTGTTTAGAAATGTGTTTCTCAAAACCATCCAGGCAGTACAAACGATGGTTTAAGAATGATTGGACTATTTTGAACTCTGAAGGATTGGAACCAGTCCCCATAAGCTCAACCATTTTGTTATGGCTCAGAGATCCTAATAGGACATTGGTTATAACATCTTGTATTACTGTTGGCTTATTAAGCATGTATTTATGTATTTATTTACTCACTGTGATTGCTTATGTGTCACACTTTTTATGGTGATGCCGAAATAAAAGTATTTGAGGATGATAAGTTATAGTCAAATGGTGAAAGCCTTGTTCATAACTAAGGTAAAGACCATGAACAACTGGCTGAGTCCACCTCTCCAATGCGGTACAGCTATGATCATGTTGTCCCTTGACTATAGCATCATTTCAGACACTCATGTCTTGGATCATTGTTAGGACTCTTCTGGGGGCACCAGTACTCCCATCTCTCCTAACCCACCCCATTTACAGCCTTGTTAGTGTCTTTTTTCCTCCCAAATGCCACACTTGCCAATGCAAAGGTGGCAGAGCTGAGAATTACCCCTCCTTTGGACCTGAGACGGGGGGCCTAACAATATTCCTCCAGCCAACAGGCAGGATGAAGGCAGAAGGGACCCCCTACCCCGGCCCTATAGAATGGTAGTCAGGCAGGGGTGTAGAACAATGATCTATCTGACCCTGCCGCCTATGTGAGCCCTAGGATTAAGGCTCAAAACAATCCTGAGGTATGTGTACACTCCTCCAGCACAATGGAGGGGCAAATAGTTAAGTACTTCCCCACCAAACCTCCCTCTGAACTTCCCTCAGGGAAGAAGTATCACCTCTCAACCTGAACCTTTTCCACAGGTACCCTGCAAATCAGAACTTCCAGAATAATCCTCTTTCTTCCCTGTTCCAGGACAATCGATCCCTGAACAAGGGTGAAAATGACAAAGGATGGAAACTTATGAGGTACATTTCCAGTACATGCGCTACTCTGGCACTAAGGACAGTTACCATTTTCGGGAGCACCAGAGGTATGAATCAAGACCTCCTTACCACACAGAAAAAGTCTCACATCTGAAGTGACAGGTCCAGCAATAGATCGACAACCTGAGGTGTATGCGGTGTGCTCAGTCAAACCCACAACCTAACCATGCTTCCCAGAATTCCCTAACACCCAGGCCTGATGTCCCAGGGGGGAAATAATGGGAGAACGTCTGTGAAAAGCCACAGGTTCCTGAGGAGGGGGCCCAGGTGGAGGGGAGAAGCCAAGCCCTAGTTGAAGATTCCTTTCTAACCAGAACAGAACCTTTGGCAACTCTCAGCCTAAACATTATTCTTCTACCGCCCAGACGTCAAAACACAAAGAGCAAAGAGTAAGTAGGAGAGGGCAAAGAAGATCCCACTTTGTGTAGGAATATACAATAATCGCCTTTGACAGAGAGGAGTCACTGGAGGATTCAGGTAAGCAAACATCTTCTGTCAGGAATGGGGGATCCCAAGGAAAGAAAAATGGGTCTCAAAAGTACCTGATTTGGACAGGGTAAGTATGGAGACCGACACAGATCAAGAAATTCTTGGAGCCTAACTGCATGAGCTAGATAATACTGAAAATGAAGAGCTATACTCCTCCAAACAGCTTCCGAGAACCATCTTGAGGTAAAGGGGGACAGCAAGGAATCTGGGGAGAAGAGGGGCTCCAAATCCACCCATTGTTAGTTGTACAACTATCCTTACAGATTCCTGATTTTTGACACTGAAAATCACCCAAGATCACACAGTGCAAGAGTTCAATATCAAGAAAATGACCGCCAAGCTCGCAAATAACTTACACTTTCTTTGCACCCTTAAGGAGAAACAAGGCAGATTTTAGTCCCCAGTCAAGGTGCAGGGTCACTGTGAATTACCAGCTCTGGTGGATACTTGCTCCCAAGCCACAGTACTGTCCAAAAAAGTACTTTGCCCAACTCAACTCAGGAAGGGGGAGGGTGACAAAGTCCCCTCATACCTCTTCCCGTACAACTCCAAAATTTCAATGGGAATGACATTTCAGTGGAAGGGATTGCAGATCAGGAAATAAAAATGGGTTGACATTGTTTAAAACATCCAGTGATAGTTTTAAACGTTAATGACTACCATGTATGATGTACTATGATGTGTGATGTACTCTGTTGTATGATTCTCCTTATTGCTTGACACAGGATCCTGCCTCACTGTAACCCAAGGCACAACCTACACCTGTAACTAAGTTCCTTTACAAGTAACAGCACCACAATGCCCCTGGGCTGCCTGCGCGCTATATAAATGTAATAAATAAATAAATAAATAAATAAATAGTTGTGACCCCAGAGGCCACACATTGTTCACCGGGGAACTATCTCCTGCAGGAGGTTATCAACTCCGATTGACTGTGTAAACAAGGTCCCCTGGACCCAGACTAACTGGCATTTAAAACTAAAATGACTATCGATTATGTAAGTTTGAATGGTACCTGCCATTTAACTGAACTGTCATCAGAGAAAGTGGAATTCCATTTCAAGAATAATCAGGTCAAAGACATCACTGTCATCTCGCTAGGAGAACAACCTGGTGATGGGAACCCTTCTCTACCTGCATCCCAATTTTAAGTGGCTTTCCACACTGGAAGGGATCACTCCGGAATGTTACACTAGTCCGAAGTCAGAAGAAACACTTAGCCCTGTGAGAAAAGATGTTTAAGATCCAGCTCAAAGTCTTACGGACATTCAGAAAAAGGTGAACAGTTGTTTTTGACCATTCAGATAAATGAGGGGGAGGAGTTGTGCTCGCCAGAGTATGCCTGAATATTGAAAAAAGCATCATCAGCAAAGGATTATTCAGGAAACTCCCAAACGATCTGATCATTCCTACCTTTGAATTTATTGATAAATGGTAGTGGGTCTGGAACACCCACATTCAAAACTGTCCTGCCTAGCAGGTGTATGATAAAAATGTCCATTGGCAGCAAAAGCAAAGAACATCATTGTTGGGTCGTGAGAAATGTCCCTTCTTCCTTTTATTTAGGTAGTGACATTCTCAACCGATTTGCAATCGATTTGGATCTTATAAATAATAGTCTGGTCACAACGATGGGCTTCAACAACACAGAAAATAATTCCTGTCTGCTCGGCTGCTGCCTTATGGGGTTGAATTTCAAGTGTGAGAAGGGGTTACCTTCCCAGGTGAGGTGCGACATTTCACAATTCCCCTCGAAATTAAGTGAGGACCAAACCTCAAACATCAGGATGCCCATATTAATTTAAATTTCCATCTCCAACAACAAGGTTTGTATTTAAATCCGACACGCGAAGTGGATGTAGAACATGACACCATTCGAATATTGGTGGATAACAGTGACCTGCAAAGTAACATTTTGAGCGCAGACACCTTTACTGGTATGGCAGTTGTTGCCCAACATTATAACATCGATTTAGGTAATGAAATCATTGGAGCAATTCCTAACAACTGTTTCGACATCAGCAGCAGTATTCCTCCAGAAAAGATTTTTATCAGGCATGGGTGGGAATTTCTTAGTCTACTCTATCTGCCCTTAGAGGGCGGTAGGGGTGACCTGTGACATCAGGAGGGATGTGGTAGTATTCAGAGTCAAGAAGAGCTACCACAAATCCCTGGAACCTCTTGCCCAAGTTACCACCACAAAAAAAGACCTCTCCACCCAACCGGAGGATTGGAAATTGCCAAGCCTGAGGTCTTCCCATGTTTGAAGCATATGGTTTCAGAATGGATTCATCTTGCTGATGCGTGTGAAACCGAGGAACAAAGACAAAAGCTGAAACAGTTACTCCTGCACTTCCAGGAGATCTTTTCAGTGGACTCAAATGACTGTGGACGTACATCTGTTCATTTAACCACTGTACTAATGGACTCCGATATGGCTCCAGTATTTTTTAAGCAATTAAGCAATGCCGGTTACCTCTCGCGTCCATGAAGTCACTCACAGAGATTATTAAGAACTTAGAAAACCCTGGGATAATTTGTCCGATCCACAGTACCTTTAATAACTTGGTACTGGGGATACTCAAACCAAATGGCCACTAGAGACTATCTGCAGACTTGAGGGAGTTGAACAAAAAGGTCCACATGTTAATATGGCCACTTCCCTACATCAATCAAGGGCTGACACAGATCCTAGGACCATAGGTGTGAACATCCACTTGATATGGTATGGCTAACGGCTACTGGAGAGTACTCATGCGTAAGGAAGACCAATACATGCTTGCCTTTACCTTCATGGGGTAGGAATACACATGGAGGTGAACCCCCTTTCGATACATAAACTCTTGCGTAACCTATTTCATATTCTCCAGTGAGTATTAGTTACCGCACTCTTTCATTGATGTAGTGCCACCCAGGTGCTGAAACAGGCAGACATGAATGTGAGAGAAGCGAGAAATAGATCTGCTGCAGGAAATTGGGATAATATAACTGCACGGCCTATGCAGACAACATTGTATTGTTAGATAGAACAGATATAGGACTACAGCAACTTCTGTCCAAACTGGGTCAATATGCCAGGTTGAATGAATTGTCCATAAACCCGCTCAAGTCGAGGATTGTGGTTTTTAAACACCCACAAAAAATATCACTATTCAAATTGAATTCTGGAAGGTCAAACCACCCTAAGGGTAGAGGAGATAAAATACTTGGGCTATATAATCTATGCTTCCGCCGCTTCCCATAACGTTGAGACAGATATAGCCCTGAAAATCTCACAAATCGCACCTCAAATGTTGAAGTTAAACCCTAAATTTGGCAGATTCTCCATTGTACAATTGGTAAAATTCTATTTGGCAAAAGCGGTTCCTGTGATTTTGTGTTGCTTGGAGGCAAAATCGCAACTCTGGCCTATAAATTGGAGTGCTTTGGAGGGACGGCTATGGAAGAAGGCCCTGGGCCTCTGACTAGGCACCCGTAGCTGGAGCCTGCGATTTGAACTAAGCCTAAAGTCCCTTGACTGCATGGCTAATTGGAAATTGATATCTCTCTATCGGGAGATCATCACTGGCCAGAGTGCCACACTATATGGGGATATTAGAATCCACCTACAACATTCTAGGTCTACCATATTGGTTAGCCTTGAAAACAAAGTGAATGGATCCTTGGCAAGGGTTGCGCTAAAACTAGAGACCCTAGCGACAAATCCGTTGAAGGTGAAGCGAGAGTTGGACATTTCTGACTGGAGGGGAACCATTGCAAAGGTGAGGCAATCATCTCCAATCAATCCTTTCCTTTCAGCGGAAAGAAACAAGGCTGTCTCTCGCGTTACCTAGTGAAATTTCTGGGTAAGTCAGTGAGAGACAACTTCCAGGGGATAAGGCTAAATTTACTGCACTGTGGGGTAGTACTGGCAAGGTGGAATCAAGGAGACAAAGCCTTAAAGCTTTGTAAAATGTGTGAAATTCCTCTAAATCAATCACTAAGGCACCTTCTAATGGAATGCGAGGGAACATGGAACGTGTGGGTGTTTGGCCCATTTCAGGAGATTTGTGATATGTGAGGAGGGGATTAGTGCAGAATACTTTGGGACATATTAATCACAGGGCCTCATTACACGGAAGGCGGTAAGGGTTAACGGTCACCGGTAATGGTACCGGTGACCGTTAACCCTTACCGCCTTATTACGAGGTCCCTTTGCGGGTTGGTACTTTAACGCCTGCTTTTTGCAGCCGTTAAAAACCAACCCGCAAAGGGACCTCGGTGCTAATTACGGCACCGCAAATTTGCGGTTCCGTAATTTGCACCTTCCCCATTCCCATTATGCCCTACGGGGCAAAAATGGGAATGGGGAAGGGCAATGGTGGAAGGGGGAATTACCGCCCGCCAACCTTGGAATAGGGCGGTAATTCCCCTTTCCACCAAGGCGGTGCCGGTATTTTACCGGCATGAACCATGGCGCTAAAAGCGCCATGGTTCACCGCCTACCGTATAATGAGGCCCATAGTCTTAACATCAATGGTAGCACAAGTTTTAAAAAGCTGTAATATCATTGCCTGATTTTTGGTGGGCAGTGTAAGAGGCTAACTGTCTTCAACAGGTTTTGTGTAAAGTAGGTGGTATAATTTATGGTGAACCGAGGGTACCTACTCTAATAGGGTAACACATTTGAGTAATCCTTCTCTCTTTTTTGTTTTTAAGAAACTAATATTTATGCACTAGGAAAGGAGAAGAGGCTGGGCAACCAGCTTTTGGAAATGTTTGGTTTTATTGAATGTTAACCATTTGTCTATGAAATTGTCTTTCGTTTTTTTCTTTTTGTTTTTCAAATAATGATTTTTCTTTTAAACTGTCGAATTTGTAAAGGTTCAATGTTGAACCAAACGAAAATAAATTAAATAGATAAATAACGGCACGATAGATGGCAATTTAAAGTGAGTTAAGTTTCTGTACTATGAATTGCATTGATGATGCATTATTTATTAACATTGTTCATTGTTGTTAAGTGAATCTGTGGGGGCCATTTTACATTAAATGCTAATTGCACGCCTTTCGGTCCACTGCATGCCATTCTCCACTTTGAAGTTGCAAGGTGGAGTGCAGAAGTGAAGACTGAAACCTGGCAAACTCTCTTTCATTGTTTACTTTTACTCTCCTGTCTCCAAGTTGGGCTGTTCAGATGGCATTTGCCAATGGATTCCTATGGAATCTGCCTGCTTTGGTAAGGTGCTAAAGGGAGGCAGATCATTAATAATACGTTTGTTACATAGTGCAGCCCACCCGTAGATCTCAGAGTGCTGGAATAACAGAAAACATGAATATCCCTCAGAGTGGTGCTCAGTTCACCAAGCTCGAAAGTCTGAGATGTTCCTGCCATAGCAAGCTACACCCAGGCATCAGGGGCGAGCACTTACATCACTATACTTTCTGAATTGCTGACCCAGTTCCATGCAGATGTTAAACATATGCACTTGTGGGATGGAGGAGGAAAGTTAGCTGCAGGTTATATGTTTCTGCCTTGCATGCAGTTAAACATTGACCCGAGCAGTAAATAGAAGTATAACAGCATTAAGGCTTGCTTGAATGCATTTATTGCACACAGTGAACTCACGGCCCTTCTGCTTTAGCAATACTGGCTGCACACTTCCTTGCTACGCTTTCAGACGTGTGCTGGAATAGGAAAGCGGACTGCCACTCAAAGACAAGGCGATAATAGGGCTGTTGAATTAGGAGACATGAATCGCCAGAGGCAGAGAGAAAATAAAACGCATGGGGTTTTTGTAAGATTAAGATGGACCACTCGTGGCGTTGCCTTTGCCTTGGTTTCAGGGTATGTTGCGGTTAGCAGCTGAGTATCTAATGGAAGGACAGGGGAGGTCTCTGGGAGAGACGGCACTGTGCTTGCAGCAAAAGCGTGGCTGCGTCAGCAGCAGGAAGGAGACTTGCCTCTGGGAACAAGTAAAGGAAAACAATACATTATGTCACTTCTTCACAAACTCGGCTGAGTGGTAATCCTTGACTCTGCATAAAAATATAAAGCAAACGTCATTCGAATTGGCAGGTGAGGTAGGTTAATTAGCGCCTGGAGGCGGAAGGCAATACCTGCGTGAACTGTGCGCACTTTACCTGCCATTGACGTCAATAGATCAGATACATCATTCCACAAAGAAACAGGCCAGGTTTTCATTGAAAATGCCAAACATGTCTGTCTTGAAAAACAGAAACCCCTAATGTGTCGTTTAAACAAATATAACATTCTGGAGTCGGCCCCAAAAAAATCATGAAAGTGCCAACCCAGAGAACTAAACTACAGGCAAACGATGGAGTCATTCATTTAACCACATCTGCATAACTCTTCACAGTTTTGGAGGCTTGAGTAATTAAAGCAGAGGTAGATGCAGGCGATGAAGTGGAACCTCTTTGATATGAACCAAGGGTTATTGGTAATAATGTCCCCTCAAAAATGTTCCCTGCCAAAAATGTCACTGTTTTTGCAGAGACATTATTACATTAAACATGCGGGGGACACCACTGCAACCCCCAAATTATTATTATTTTTGCAAGGGGAGCAGGGGACATCGTCGAAACCTGTCCCCATACATAATGTCACCATGTATAATGCCTCCAATGGCTTTTCCCATCGACATTATGTATGGGGACTTTATTACCTTATACCGAACCAAGGTCTCACAGATCAACTGACGACAACTTTGGCATTAGACTGCGACCAATCTGCTCATCCATTTGGGAATGGAATCTGTGTGTGCAATATAGAGTAACGTATCCGGCACCGATGTTGATGCAAGCCTACTAGGGAATGAAAAACGAAAGACAATTGAATGGAAGTATTTTGGGGTGGCAGCCAGCTGGCAAACGTAGCACACAGATCATTACTGCATTTTCTGTTGTCTGTAATCTTATTTTTATACTGACTCCAAGTGTTGTTATACGACATCTCCTTAAGATGAATGGTACTATTATTGGCCAACCCAAGTTTGGCTTAAAAGAGCATTCTGGTTAATAGTGTAACAGATAACAAACGTGTAGGTCATACCTACTATTGCACTTGCCTTTCCCTTGTACACTTTGCTGTATATTTTAGTCATTACTCAAGCAAGTAAAAACATTAGCAGGGTAATTCATAGAATTTCGCACAAAAGTGGCGCACGCGGCTGGCGCACAGTGTCCCCGTGCGATAAACTGCGCCAGCCGCGTGTGATAAAATCCATTCATCGCACAGTGTATTCATGGATTCCAGCCTCCAAAACCAGCTGTGGCGCAGAGTGGTGCAGCGACCCTGCAGCAGCGCCAGTTACGCCCCCAAGAACGCCCTCGTGCAAGGAAAAGCCATCAAAATTCCCAATTCATCGCAAAGGGCTGCGCTAACCCTGGACCAGTTCACAGGGCTGCCAAACAGCAAACGCCAAAGGGGGAACGTGTATTTCAGTGGTTCGCGGGAAGTTTCACACGCAATTGTCCTGGGTACGTGTACATCAGGGGTGCGCGTGAAGTAACACGCGATTTCATCAGGGCACGTGTATTTCAGGGGTGCGCGGGAAGTATCACATGCGATTCCATCAGGGTATGTGTATTTCAGGGGTGCGCGGGAAGTATCACACGCGATTCCATCAGGGCACTTGTATTTCAGGGGAGCGCGGGGAGCACTACACGTGAATTGGCTGTGTGGGTCCTCCCAGGTGTTCCCTCTACACCCTCCACGGCCCTTGCAGCCAGCCCACACCACAGGGGACTACCCTGCACCCCTGCTCATGTCCCGCAGGCAGCCCATCCACCATGGCCATGCCCCCCAGCCAAGCCACATGTCACCTTGCACTACTGATCAACAACGCATGTCTCCCAGCACCCTCACCCCCCAGCACTGTGGGGCACCTGCCAGCAGGCCCCCACTCATGTCCAACTCATGTCTCCCAGCACCCCCACCCCCCAGCACTGTGGGGCACCCTCCACCAGGCCCACACTCATGTCTCCCAGCACCCCCACCCCCCAGCATCCAGGGGCACCCTCCACCAGGCCCCAACTCATGTCCAACTCATGTCTCCCAGGACCCCCACCCCCCAGCATCCAGGGGCACCCTCCACCAGGCCCTCACTCCTTTCTACCACCCCCTCACCCCCCAGCAGTGCGATTCGCCTGTGTACATGTATATCAGGGTTGCGCGTGTAGCCTGACACGCGAATTCATCAGGGTACATGTATTATGGGTCCGCGTGAACTTCCACACGCGATATCAGCAGGGTACATGTATTACGGGGTTCACGGGAAGTTCCACACGTGTTTGCCCTGGGTACGTGTATTTCGGAGTGCGCGGGAAGTTCCACACGCAAATTCAGCAGGGTACATGTATTCCAAGGTGCGCGGGAAGTTCCACACGCGATTGCCCTGGGCACGTGTATTTCTGGGTGCGCGGGAAGTTCCACACGCGATTTCAGCAGGGTACGTGTATTCCAAGGTGCATGGGAAATTTCACACACAAATCCAGCAGCCTACGTGTATTCCGGGGGTGCCGGGCAGTCCTACACGTGAATCGGCCGTGTGGGTCCTCCCAGCTGTTCACTCGACACCTTCCACGGCCCCTGCAGGCGGCCCACACCACAGGGGACTACCCTGCACATGTCCCGCAGGCAGCCCATCTACCATGCCCATGTCCCCCAGCCAACCCACATGTCACCTTGCACTACTGCCCACCAACACATGTCCCCCTGCACCCCCACCCCCCAGCATCCAGGGGCACCCTCCACCAGGCCCCCACTCATGTCCCCCTGCACCCCCACCCCCCAGCACTGTGGGCCACCCTCCACCAGGCCCCCACTCATGTCCCCCTGCACCCCCACCCCCCAGCACTGTGGGCCACCCTCCACCAGGCCCCCACTCATGTCCCCCTGCACCGCCACCCCCCAGCACTGTAGGGCACCCTCCACCAGGCCCCCACTCCTGTCCCCCTGCACCCCCACCCCCCTGCATCCAGGGGCACCCGCCACCAGGCCCCCACTCATGTCCAACTCATGTCTCCCAGCACCCCCAACCCCCAGCACTGTGGGGCACCCTCCACCAGGCCCCCACTCATGTCCAACACATGTCTCCCAGCAACCCAACCCCCCAGCACTGTGGGGCACCCTCCACCAGGCCCCCACTCATGTCTCCCAGCACCACTACCCCCCAGCACTGTGGGTCACCCTCCACCAGGCCCCCAGTCCTGTCTCCCAGCACCCCCATCCCCCAGCACCGTGGGGCACCCTCCACCAGGCCCCCACTCATGTCCAACTCATGTCCCCCTGCACCCTCACCCCCCAGCACTGTGGGGCACCTGCCAGCAGGTCCCCACACATGTCCAACTCATGTCTACCAGCACCCCCACCCCCCAGCACTGTGGGGCACCCTCCACCAGGCCCCCACTCATGTCTCCCAGCACCCCCACCCCCCAGCACTGTGGGGCACCCTCCACCAGGCCCCCACTCATGTCCAACACATGTCTCCCAGCAACCCAACCCCCCAGCACTGTGGGGCACCCTCCACCAGGCCCCCACTCATGTCTCCCAGCACCACTACCCCCCAGCACTGTGGGTCACCCTCCACCAGGCCCCCAGTCCTGTCTCCCAGCACCCCCATCCCCCAGCACCGTGGGGCACCCTCCACCAGGCCCCCACTCATGTCCAACTCATGTCCCCCTGCACCCTCACCCCCCAGCACTGTGGGGCACCTGCCAGCAGGTCCCCACACATGTCCAACTCATGTCTACCAGCACCCCCACCCCCCAGCACTGTGGGGCACCCTCCACCAGGCCCCCACTCATGTCTCCCAGCACCCCCACCCCCAGCACTGTGGGGCACCCTCCACCAGGCCCCCACTCATGTCCAACTCATGTCTCCCAGCACCCCCACCCCACAGCACTGTGGGCCACCCTCCACCAGGCCCCCACTCCTGTCCCACTGCACCCCCACCCCCCTGCATCCAGGGGCACCCTCCACCTGGCCCCCACTCATGTCCAACTCATGTCTCCCAGCACCCCCACCCCCCAGCACTGTGGGGCACCCTCCACCTGGCCCCCACTCATGTCCAACTCATGTCTCCCAGCACCCCCACCCCCCAGCACTTTGGGGCACCCTCCACCAGGCCCCCACTCATGTCCAACTCATGTCTCCCAGCACCCCACCCCCCAGCACTGCGGGGCACCCTCCACCAGGACCCCACTCATGTCCCCCTGCACCCCCACCCCCCAGCACTGTGGGGCACCCTCCACCACGCCCCCACTCATGTCCCCCTGCACCCCCACCCCCCACCAGTCAGGGGCACCTGCCAGCAGGCCCCCACACATGTCCCCCAGCCAACATGTCATCACAATCTAGATCCCTGGGCCTTATGGGCAGCCTCCAAATGCCAAACACCCACCCGAGTATTGCATCCGCCCACTTAGAAATGGCAATTACATGATACAACCCCAATGGCAAGTTTTTAAATGAACACATGTCCCTCACATAGACACAATGGGTGTCAGTGAATGTCAAAACCCATATCATGATATGCATGAAACCAATGAGATGATACTACACATTGAATTTTGAAGAAAAAAAATGTATTAAAAGCAACATAAATTGAACCAAAAATAAACAAACAAAAATGGGAATTAAAAAAAAGAAAGCAGCATGTCCGTAAAATAATGTAAAAGCACAAATCATAATCCAAAGGAAAGGTGTCCAAAGTCACAGTTCACAAAAGTAAATCCAATGGAAAATTAAAATCGAAAACCATTGCTCCATGGTTAAATCATTAAAAAAAAATAGAAAATCCAGCAGTCAACTATATACAGATAAACAATCCAGGGTCCATGATCCCAACAGAAGAAATTAAACCTATCTAATAACTATACCTAATAAAAAAAACTATATACAAAAATGTGGCCCATTGTCCAAAAGGTCCCAAAAAATGCAAAACCAAAGGAAACCTAACACAGAACTATTTACAAGGGCAGCGGGCTAGTCCGACGGCTCACTTCGGGATGTTCCGGGCCAGGGCATCATCGAACTCCTGCTCAATGTCCCGGAGGCGGTCCTCCTCCATGGCCCCGAGGGTCCGCAGGGCCGTCCACATGTTCACCCCAAACTCCCTGCAGATTGCCTCGAGGCACTCGGCCCGCCTCAGGGCCCTCCGCATGGAGTTCTCCGCCCTGACCATCGTGAGCCGTGCCTCTTCCGCCCGCTGCCGCTCCGCATCTATGGCGTGGCCCAACCGCTGCCACAGGTAAGACACTTCCCGTCCTGGGTCCTCCTGCCCTCCGGCCGATGCCTGCCCCTCCGATGTCGAAGGCCCCGAGCCATCATGGCTCCCACCTGGTTGCTGCTGCTGCTGCTGTGCCTGTACCCGTGCCCTGGCTCCTGCTGCCTGCACCTCCTCCACCTGCTGGGGTGTAGTCGTTGATGTTGCCACCCCTGCTGGACGTCCGACTCCTGACTCTGGCAGGGATGCCTCCTCCACCAGCCTGGCCGCACCGTCATAGGCAGCTCCACAGGGCACCCAGGTGACTAATGGGTGGGAAGATGGCACGGAGGACGACTGGCGCATAGGGGGTCCAGTTGAGGAGGGGGTCTGAGCAAGCCCCATCAAACGGAGGAATCTGGCATGGGTGACCTGTCCCAGTAGGCCGACGTGGTCAAGGAGCCATTCGAGATGACGTGCAGTCTCCTCATGAAAAGACTGCAAGTCACCTCGCATGGCCCGTTGACGCAACGGCACACCAGTCAGGACAGGCTCAACCCGGACCCGGATAGCCACGTCCGCAGGCAGAGGAAGGCCAGTTGGTGTGAGCTCATCCCCTGCGTGAAAACGGGTCTGGACGTAGGCATCCCTGCTGGTGCAAGATGATGCAGTGACAGGATCAGGGACAGGATTGCACACAGGCACCTTCGTGGCGGCCTGTGCTGCCTCCTGTCCCTGGTCCTGCACTGCACCACTAGCACCAGTGGAATCCCCACCTCTAGACCCCGTCTCTGTTGCTTGCACGGCCTCCTCCTCCACCAAATCCCCACCAACCTGGATGACTCCGTGCCATCTTCCCCTGTTGGGCCCTGTGGGGTTCCAGCTGCCCCTTCTGCTGCCGAGGAGTCCAACTCCGACCTCCGCCTCTTGGACCTCCCCCAGGCAGCTGCGGCCTGGGACGCGGCACCGGACTCCACACTCCCCGACGAGATCACAACCTGGGAGGGGAGCCGGGCCTTGCGTCTCGGCTGGCGGTGCGATTCCCGCCGCTGTGCTCCACAGCACCTTCTCCACCCTCTTCATCAGTTGACGCTGCAGACAGGGAGAAATAAAACACAGGCATCAGGGCACTGTACAATGGACTCATACACACATGACAGTTGTACATGAGTGGCATTGGCAAACCTCAGACATGGCATCACAATCGCCAACACACATGTCATTTCAACTTGCACACATGAGCCATACCACAGCCATATCGCAACTGCCAGCACCATCCATACACATACAACAGCATGAGCAGGCAAAGGTGAGCCAGACATCACATGCAATACAGGGAGTGCACTACACATGTACACACACCACCACACTTGCATGCATGTGTACACCTCTGCCAACTGTCGCAGTGTTCAGATCGGCATCCATGTCACATCTGCCAATCAGGCTTCCACCTCCCGCTGTTACATGCACCCATGTTGCATCACTGTTGCACCCTTGTCAAATACACACCCATGCACATGTACATAGTGCTGATACATGCAGCTGAAAACAACATCCATGTGTGACATCACGAACATGCCTACTTACATACACATTCATCCAAACATGTGTGCCCACACAACTGCATTTGGCATGCAAGCCTACACACACAAGCACCATCCATGTCTCACACATGACAGCCCTCACATGTGTTAGCCTCACGGCCCTGTACACCCGCACCCATACTTGGCCCCATACAAACACATGTGCAGCCTGCACACTACTGGCACATCACCACACGCACAGCTTACAATCATGATGCATGTACACTTACCGCTCGACTCCAGACGGGTCTGCCTCTCAAGGACCTGGACGTGGAGCGCTGGGAATATGCATTCCAGGACCCTCATCTGATCGTCCGACAGGTGGCCGCCGGGCCTTGTTGAGGGTCCTGGACCTGAAGTCCTCCCAGCGCTTCTTGACATGTTGGAAGTCGTGGACTGCCACCCCCTCCGTGTGGATGGCAGTCACAATGTCCGTCCAGATCCGAGTCCGTCCTTCCTTGTCGGCGCGCAAACTTCCAAAGAGGGCATCATACTGCCCCAGGACTTGTTCCACCAGGACACCAACTTCGGTGGCAGTGAAGCTGGTGCCCCTCTGCCTCTCTGGCCGGGGGTTGTCAGTGGTGCCAGATGTTGCAGTGCCCGACATGACAACCCCAGAGGCAGGAGTGGGTGGGCAACTGGGTCCTGGGGCTGGGCTGTGGAGCGATGGAATCCCAGTCGGGAGTCTTCGGTTCCAGCAGGGGTGGTCATAGCAACAGCACCCCTGGCTGATGTGCAGGCAGCAAATGGCAGGGCACGTGGGCAGCAGGCAATCAGGCAGCAGCAGATGGCAGGCGGGAGCGTGCTCGGGGCTCTGGGGGGCAGTAATTCGGCCTTCTGGGCAGGAGCGTGGTCTTCCGTGTGCTTACGCGTGGCCAGCTTGATACGGAGTGATTTGGCACATGAAAATCCAGCACGTATGCGTGTAATTCGAGGAAAGGGCCTTAGCGCGTAAGCGCGTCAGCACACGTACGCAAATTCATTGGCCCAAACGCCACCAGCGCGTATGAGTGTCTGTGACGTGTGTGCACGGGCGTTTCCCTGTACACGGGTGCATGTTACATGTCCAATGACTGCACGTCAGAGTGCCAGCTCGTGTAATTGGAGGATGGGGCCTTAGCGCGTACACGCGGAAGTGACGCTGGACGTGTGGGCATGTTTAAATGGTACGTGTAGAACGCCATTTCCTTGTACGTGCTTTTCGTGGAGAGCGAGTGGGTGAAATCTGTACTTCTTGTTGGTTCACACGCGATTTACGTTCGTACTCCCTGTTACCTCTGACAGCTTTTTGTCTTCTTGTCTTTTTCCTGGGCCTGTTTCCTCAAACAGCGTTCACTTCTCCTGTTGTCCTGTCACCTCAGACAGCGTACAATTCTTCTTTTGGCGGGGGTGTTGCCAACAAGCACATGCGCATATTTTTCACGCGATTTTTCCTGGCAGAGGGTGAGTCGCGCACGTATTTGACATCTGTGCTTGCCTCGTGTGTTGCCTACCCCTTCAGAGGTCAGTCTAGGCTGCGTGTGACACACATACATTCATTTTTGTGTTTCTGGGTGCCACAGCGTAGTGCAGTTTTTTTTTTCAACGCACGTGGTCTAGGAGGGGTTGCCTGCACATTATCTCCCTTTTTCGGGGTGCCTGTGCATTGCGTGACCCATCATCTTCCCCCAGGGGACACATACAGCCTTGCTAGAGCACTAGGGTACGAATTCCATCTAGTACCCTACCCCTTTGACCCCCAATTGCCCAGGACAATAGTCTACTGCAACTCCCATACGCATAACAACATCAGTGCCATGGTTGGGAGGTGAGCACGCAGTAAGGGTGGCAAAGATGGGATAGCCACAAGAGGTGGCCATGGTGGATATGGTAGGGGATGTGGCCAGGACTTGCAAGGTGCCCCTAGCCCCCCATGGGTGGGTGACCAGTCAGGGACACCCATGCCCCCCCCCCGGTTGAGGGTAACGTGGCTGACACCATCCCTGCTCAGCCCTTGTTGGACCAGCCCATTGTGGCACCAGACCTGGCACTGGGTGACTCCATGGCTGACTTCCAGGTCAGCAGGTCTAGGCCAAGTGTGGCGGTGCACGTTGGTGTCAACTGCCCACGTGGATCAGGGGCAGCTATGTCATCTGCTGCCCCGAGTAGGCAGGGTGGGAAGGCTGCAGGGACAGCTGCAGCTCCATCCACCCCAGCTCTGAGTGTCCCAGCCAGGACAGTGTCGGTCCTAGTCCATCCTGCTGACATTCCCCCTGACTAAATCACACTTCAGCTAATGCCTGCACCAAGTCCCATGGTGAGTGTTCATTCCCAGACTCCTAGTCCACAGTCCACCGGACTGTGCCCCTAGTGTCCAGAGCGGCGTAGGACACTCAGTATCACCACCACCTTCCAAGCGGAAGAGGAAGGATGCTCGTCCAGTACAGGCTGATGCCCCAGACACGGCTACACAGTCCGGCCCACCAAGGAAGCCCAGCTTCAATCAGGTCGAACTTGATGCACTTGTGGAGGATGTGTCCGCACATGACAGCAGAATGGTGATTACTGCAGGATGCAAGACCACACCTGCACAACGTCAGGCACACTGGCAGACCATTGCGGAACTCATAAGTGCCCTTGGATTCGTGAGGCGCACAGCTAATGATTGCTACAAGCGTTGGAATGACCTTAAGGGCAGGGCAAAGAAAAAGCTGGCCTCAAGTCATGCCCCAACTCTAGTGACTGGAGGTCGGTCTCCGGCAGAGGACATAGAACTCACTCCACATGAGTATGTTGCTGGGACCTACGTCACGGAGGAACAGATCCAAGGCGTGGGAGACCTGCCAGATTACGAGGCATTGTCCGGTGAGTGCACATGCATGTGTGTGTCATCCATGTGCATGGTGTGTGTGTGAGGGCTTCTGATTGAGTGCCAGGTGAGGGGGTGTGTGCCTGAGTGGTTTGGGTCACCCATGTGCTTCATCCAATACATTCTGCGCACCAGGATTTGGGTGTTGCAGTATCCCTTCTGGCAACAGTAGACATTCAGCCCAACCTCACACCAGTTGCCCTTGAATTGTCATCTTGCCACAACATAGTTTCATGTTATTCTGTGTTTATTCAGGCTGATTGTCTGCATTCCACTACTTTCTCTAGGCATTTCTCAGTCCTATTGTCACATGTGTGACATGGCTAGGGTACATGCAATCTGTGTGATGGCATGTGTCATGTATGTGTATTGGACATGCTAATCACAGGCCAATGTGTGATGGCACTGCATGCAGCATGCAGCAAATTTGTTGGTCTTCCATCTTGGTGTCATCAATGTGTGCCATTTGCCTCCCCTTCATACACAGTGACAGTGCATGCATGGGAGGGTTATAGTCATGTGGTACATGTGTCAGTGACGTACTGTTTCTGTTGCTTCTCAGCCCTAATTGTGTTCCATGTTGCTAATGCCTGTTCCCATTTCTTTTCTTTCATGTCTTGCAGGGGATGACGCACTTGATACTGCTGGGGTTGTGGAGATGGTGCAGACCCAGGAGGGGTCTCAGGCCCGACCTGGCACCAGTGAGGGACGTGGTGTGGTGGTGGGTGAGAACCCACACTTGCTGCAGGCCGTCATCTCAAGGGGTGTCTCTGGGTGCACCTCCCCCGAGCTCTATTCAGGTGTCGATTCGGATGATGAGACCTATGTGCTGTCACAGGTAAGTGTTTCTGGGAGGGATTCTGTACTGTCCAACCCACCTGCACCAGGGGTAGAACCCTCAATGGGGATGTCAGTGTTGGTAGGTCCGCCTTTGGTGGTTACGGATGCAGGGTCACACTCCGCTACATCTGATCCTGTTCCTGGGCCAGCAGATCAGAGGGGGAATGCAGTCCTGCAGCCTCAGGCAGTGCCGGCACAGCAAGGCACAGTTCGCCTTGCCCCAGACAGATGTGGGGCCCGCCGACGCGGTGGCCGTCCACCACCTGGCAATACCGCATGGGAGCAATCCATATACTGTATGGAAAAACCAACAGGCAGCATCAACTGAGATGATGGCTCAGGCCATGGATAGGGTGGCCACTTCCATTGTCCCCCAAGAAAGGCTAATTGAACAACTACAGCAGGCAACAGACTCCATTTGCCAGTCACACAGGGAGGACATGTTGGCGTCCAACAGGGACAGACGGGCGGCACTGGAGACTCTGCGGGAAGCCATTTCTATTGAGACCCAGGGCCACAGGGAAGCCCTGAGGGTGGAACTCCGTCAGCTCAGGGCAACTCTGGTTGAGCTTGAGGCTTCAGCTAACACAAGGACAGAACAGCAGCTGGAGCGGCTCACACGTACGCTCTCAGCTGAGATGCAGGCAACTAGGGCGGTGGTCTGGGCATCCCGTGAGTTGTTGCATGGGGACCTCCGCACAATTATCCTCCAGAACCAGACCTTCCACACCCGCATGCTTGCTGCCATGGAGGACCAGACTAGGGCTTTGCGTGGGCTGTCTCCCATAGTGCCACCACCTCCTGATGCAGCTGCAGAGGGTGAGGGGAGCGACAGCAGCGAATCTCCCACAATAGGGTAGCCGTGCAGGCCATGAGCCCATGGAGGTGTTTTTTTCCCGCAAGATCCACACAGGTGGGTTTTGGTGTGCACCCTATCCTCGGACCTCCTGGGTGGCCTCCCCCACCCCACCCCCCCGGGCCCATTCATGGCCATTTTTGATTTTTGATATTTTTTTTTTGATTTTTGAATCTTGATTTTTTTGTGTTGCCTTTTGTGGCTCCCGTGGGCATACGCTGTATTGTGGCTGGGCACATGCAGGGTTGTCCTGAATTTGGGTCAGATGCTTGGGTTTGTGTGACACACACCCCTCCTGCTTCCAGTTTCCATGGGCTTGCAAAGGGTGTGCCCAAGTGACATTGACTTACACAGTGACGTTGGACTCCCATATGATGTGTGGGCAGTCTGTAGTCAATACTGTGTATACATTCCTAGTGCATATTGTTGTTGTATTGTACACTGCATGGTGTATTGATATGTGCCTCTGCATCCATCTCATCCTCCTAATTTGCAGGTCCATTTCTCATGTCTTCACAAGGCGGTCTACTTTGGAACTGGAGTCCATGTTGTAAGCAGTGCATCTACACTCTTGCGTGGCGCTAACACTGTATAGTTGGAAGTGTTTGAAGTGCTGGCATTATCAGGTAGTGAGGCTACCAATTTTTTAAGTCTGTACTGTCATGTTTATGGTAGGTTGGAGGTTGTGTAGGTGATTAGTATTATTGGTAATTATTTGGTAATGTGTGTTGTTGGTCCTGCATTACTGTGAGCATTTCATGTGTGGCCAGTTTCCATTAGGGACACTATAGTGGGTGACACTTGGGGCATGTTGTGGGGATTCATTTGTTTGCTCTCACATTGCCTGACATGCCATGGTGTGTTGTGTGGCCATGCCGGGGAGGGGTTGGGTGACATGGCACTGTTCTCATGTTGTATTTTGCAAGTAGGTATTCATTTTTGCTGCATGGAAGTGTGTGTTTTGATGACACTGCATTGGTGGTGTTTGTGTAGGTAGGGATGCACACATTGTGACACTTCCAGATGAACAATCTCAGGCTGCTATGGTTCTGACAGTTGACTGTCCCTTAATTCATCAGAATTGTCAGATTGAGTCATCATTGATTGTCAGATGGTATGTGCCAGGGCTGTGTGCACTCCACAGGGGTGTGCTTTCTATGTGAAGTAATTAGCCACCAGCTGCGTACCGACTGCCTCACCCCGTGCCCTTTCCCCTCCCATGCGCAGCAGGCGTGCATGTGGTTGGGGATGTGGGGGCACCACCATGTCCACAGCCAGGCCCCGGCGTGTTGCAACATTGTGCAGGACACATGCTGCCACTATGATCCTGCACACTACTGGGGGAGCGTATAACAGCTGCCCACCAGAACGGTCAAGGGAGCGAAAGCGTGACTTGAGCACTCCGAATGTGCGCTCCACTATGCCCCGTGTTGCAATATGGGCTGTGTTGTATCTTACCTCGGGAGGCGTGATGGGGTTCCGAATTGGCGTCATCATGTGTGTGCTCAGAGGGTAGGCACTGTCCCCTGGGGAGGTGGTGATGGGGATTAGTAGTGGGGTATTGGCATTACTCTGTATCTGTCATGCATGCGTGTGCTGTGGCATTTATACTCACCAAGTAGCCATGCATCGCCATGCCGCCCAGCTTCCATGTCCCGGTTTAGGGATGACATCCTCTAAATGAAGCTGTCGTGGGTGGACCCTGGGAAGTTGGCATATACTGAGGTGATGATTCCCTTGGCATCACATACTACCTGGACTTTGATGGAATGCCAGTGCTTGCGGTTTCTACAGATGTGCTCAGATGCCCTGCGGGGACGTAGAGCCACATGGGTGCAATCAATGGCACCTAGCACTTTGGGGAATTGTGCCACCCTGTAGAAATCCTGGCTGACAGCCTGCCTTTCTGCAGGTGTTCTGGACAGGTATATGTGCCTGCGGACTGATGGGCGTGCCGTGCTGATGGCACCGTGACTGCGTAGCCTGTGACACCCCCCCACTATGGCACTTGTGCGCTGAAATGATCCGGTAGCCAAGAAGTGCAGTACATTGAGGACCTTCTCCAGGGGGCTGAGTGCTTGGGAGCACAGGGTGGGTGATGTGAGGTCATCCTCCCACTCAATGACCAGGTCGAGTATTATGTGTGGTGGAAACCTGTACCTC
Source organism: Ambystoma mexicanum (assembly GCF_040938575.1). Classification (NCBI taxonomy): domain Eukaryota; kingdom Metazoa; phylum Chordata; class Amphibia; order Caudata; family Ambystomatidae; genus Ambystoma; species Ambystoma mexicanum. The sequence continues at coordinate 112,605,834 of NC_090930.1, forward strand.
CCATACACCTGGTCATCAGGCATACCAAATAGGCTGGTTCTGGGTGTGAAGATTCTGGCCCTGACTATCCTTCTCCTCCTCCTGCCGTATCCCACAGCCACTGCTGCTAGGAACAGTATATTCATCCTGGCGTCTGAGCTTGTTTGTTGTTTGTGCACTCTTATATGCTGCGTGGGACGTGTGCTTGCTTCATGCTGGCGTACGTGTTTCAGGATTGGACCTTTTATTTTTTGGCCCGTGTTAGGGAGAATTCTCTGTTTAGGCTGAATTTCCTAACCTAGTGAGTCCCCCAGCAGCTTTGCTGGATTTCTTAGAGTTTGTTTTTTCCATCCTGCCAAGAGTGAGACTCTTTTCTCCCACTCTTGGACATGAATGTGTGTAATTCCTTTGAATGTCAATGTGTTCGATGGGCTATGGGGTCTTTTACTCCATAGGGTCTCATATGTTTTTCTATGTGTGTTACACCGCACCCTCCGTGCCGTAACACTGGGGTGTCCTAGCGGACCTCCATCATAGACTCCATACCCGGGGACTGACTACTGTCTCCCCGGGCATGTAAAGTCACCATTGGCTTTACTAGACCTAAATTTACTAACAGAACTAGTACAAACCATCCTATTATGGACGTACTAGTAGGGGTAATTCGATTACTCCTGGGTCTGTTATTCGAGGGGGCACTGTCCCGTCCCCCCTCGTCGAGTTTTGGCTGGTGGCAGTGGAAACTACTTGTTATATTCGACCCCGAATATAATCCTATGGGATTCTTCCCATTGTTGGAGACTAATACTTTTTCTCGTTAATCTCTGACATACCACCAGTTTACTTATCTTAAATAAGTCTATCGGGTGGTATTTTCTGCCAGAACTCGGTTTTTAAAATGGCGTCTGTGTTCGTCTCTGTGACTCCTAAACCAAAGGTTGAGCCCTTTGTTCCACTTTTGGCGGGCCTCTACACAGAGGCCCTCCAAAGTGGTGCCATTCTGTCTGGGTACCACAGGAGGTGTGTGAGGGGGTTTGGGCACCCTGGACTGAGTTGCCTTGCCAACTCCAGTCGCACTCTGGTGTGATTGGCCCAAGTGGTGAGCCACCCCGCTCACCACTTAGCGTGTTTTGATTGACAGCTAGGCGGAATGAATGGGGGTTTTCTGCATAAAAGCAGGGCTTTTGGGACTGGATCTTCAGAAGTCGCCACAGGACCTAAGAATCCGACGAGGGTAAAGCTGAGCTGACCTGCAACGACGACACCTCCGGTGGAGCCCTGCTGAACCGACTCACCACTTCCCGACGACAGAGGAGATCTCCCTGCCGGAGAGTCTCTTCCCCTGACTGGTGGGAACAACCCGACCCCTTTGCTTTTTCTTCGCTCCAGGACGCAGTGGTCGAATTGCCCGTGCAGAGCACCTCGGCAACCGGATAGCCACTACCCCTGTACCGCGACCAAAAGGTGGTGCCTTGTGACAGAGCACTCCGCGGCTGGTCTCTTCCCTGGTGATGCAACGATCTTCAACTTTCCTTTGATGACGAGATCATCTCTTCTCTTGGCAAAGACCCGACGTGCATCCACCACCAGGAAAAACTGTCCCCGCCGGAGCTGTCTCTCCACAAACAAGGTACCGTGTCCGCCTGGCTTCCCTTTCTGCCGGATAGAGTGGGGTGTCTTAATCCTCGCCTCTCCATAGGGTCGCCTCTAAGCTTCTCTAACGTTTTGTTCTGAACTAGTCCAATCTGCCTATAAGAATTTGCGACAAAGACTCGAAGCGCATTTCCACTAAGACACTTTTGGGGACATATTGCCTTGCCTCTCTCCGAGTGGGCCTGGCCTCTGAACTTTTGAAGCTACAGTGGTTCCTGTCTTCTTGCCTTGCATCTTTGTTCTTAAAAGTATTGGTATCGAGTTGATTTCTAACCCGCCTTTTTCTCTCCCGTCCTAACAAATGCTAGAGTGCCATCGAGGTTAAAGTATACACCTCTGTCTGCAAATAAGTGATACCGTTGAACCTAGACTTGTCGAACTATTGTTAGGGGGATTGATCTTTTCCTTATAGTAATTGTGATTGAAGTTGTTTGCCGTATTAGTGCCAGAGTGTTTTCCATAGATGTGTTGTTATAAATAAATACCTTTATATCTTTACACCGAAGCCTTATTCCGTGTTTGCTTGTCTTACTGTGTAGAATTGCCCTATGTTGTATACTCCACATACTGCCTAACTTTTCTTGAGAGAAGTCTGACTGCTAAGCCACAGCTACCAAGTGAATCTGTGTGGTACAGACTGCTACCAAGTGGGTTTACTGCCAAATACCTGTAGTCCTAAATCTTTTGCAGTGGTCCCAGAGGGAACTGCACAGGTTTCCGCCTAACAGCGCGTTGTAGGCGACCGTGTAAATCTTCCCGCCTACCCCAGGAATACACGTAACACGCTCTCCCAGGCCCAGTCGCGACTAAATATTCCCGCCCACACCTGGAATACACGTACCCCACTCTCACAGGCCCAGTCGCATGTGGAACTTCACGCACACACCGAAATACACGTACCCTGCAAATTTGCGTGTGGAACTTCCCGCGGACCACGAAATACAGGTACCCTGTAAATTCGCGCATGGAACTTCCCGCGCACCCCGAAATACACGTACCCTGCTGTTATCGCATGTGGAAGTTCACGCGGACCCATAATACACGTACCCTGATGGAATTGCGTGTGAGACTACCCGCGCACCCCTGGAATACGCGTACCCTGCTGGTATCGCGTGTAGAAGTTCACGCGGTCCCATAATACACGTACCCTGATGGAATCGCGTGTGAGACTACCCGCGCACCCCTGGAATACACGTACCCAGGCAAATCGCACGGCAGGGGACAGGAGTGGGGACCTGGTGGAGGGTGCCCCTGGATGCAGGGGGGTGGGGGTGCAGGGGGACAGGAGTGGGGGCCTGGTGGAAGGTGCCCTACAGTGCTGGGGGGTGGGGGTGCAGTGGGACATTAGTGGGGGCCTGGTGGAGGGTGCCCCTGGATGCAGGGGGGTGGGGATGCAGGGGGACAGGAGTGGGGGCCTGGTGGAGGGTGCCCCACAGTTCTGGGGAGTGGGGTGCAGGGGGACATGAGTGGGGGCCTGGTGGAGGGTTCCCCACAGTGCTGGGGGGTGGGGGCACAGGGGGACATGAGTGGGGGCCTGGTGGAGGGTGCCCCTGGATGCAGGGGGGTGGGGGTGCAGGGGGACAGGGGTGGTGGCCTGGTGGAGGGTGCCCTACAGTGCTGGGGGTGGGGGTGCAGGGGGACATGAGTGGGGGCCTGGTGGAGGGTGCCCCTGGATGCAGGGGGGTGGGGGTGCTGGGAGACATGAGTGGGGGCCTGGTGGAGGGTGCCCCTGGATGCAGGGGGGTGGGGGTGCAGGGGCACAGGAGTGGGGGCCTGGTGGAGGGTGCCTGGGGAGTGGGGGTGCAGGGAGACATGCGTTGATGGGCAGTAGTGCAAGGTGACATGTGGGTTGGCTGGGGGGCATGGCCATGGTGGATGGGCTGTCTGCGGGACATGTGCAAGGGTGCAGGGTAGTCCCCTGTGGTGTGGGCCGCCTGCAGGGGCTATGGAGGGTGTAGAGGGAACAGCTGGGAGGATCCACACGGCCAATTCACGTGTGGGACTCCCTGGCACCCCCGAAATACACGTAGGTTTCTGGATTTGCGTGTGGAAATTTCCGCTCACCCCGAGTACACGTACCCTGCTGAAATTGTGTGTGGAACTTCACGCGCACACCGAAATACACGTACCCTGCAAATTTGCGTGTGAAACTTCCCGCGCACCCCGGAATACACGTGTCCAGGCCAATCGCGTGTGGAACTTCCCGCGAACCCGTAAACCACGCACATGCTATTTTTCACACAGCGGGTGTCCGTGTTTGTAGGTACCCCTTTGCACCTCATTTGTCCTGGAGGGCCACTGTATGGATCATTCATCATAGCTGTATATGGGTGCTTTTTGTTAGCACACATTTTGGCGCACATTTATTTCAGGCGCAGGGACGCTACCGCGTGCTTTCTTGTGGCGTACTTGTTTGGCCCTGTGCGCTGGTTTGCTCTATTCGATTCCATGAATACGAGTTGTAGGCGAGCGTGTGGGCGTTCCGCGCACTTGCCTCCTGTACTTCCCCTGTGACGCCCATATTTTGACGCGTTGTTCCCCATTCCGAGTGTTACGCCCCGTGTTACGCCTACTTTTGTGATGTGCGCCGCGCTATGTGCAATTTCGCAGCGGCCGTGGTGCACGCCGTTGGATGACCTGTGCGCCGGAGTGCGCCGCGCACTTTTTCAGAGCACATCCAATATTTTTCTCGCGCACGGACTTCCATGAATCGATGTGCGCTGGTTTGCCTGCGATTTTCGCAGTTGCACTGCGATTCTTGCGTTTTGGCACCTCTGCGTGGGAATTTTCGGTGCTCATTAATTCCATGAATCGGCCTGTCGGTGTCTACTTAGACGCCAACCTCACCATGTCTAAACATATCAGTACGCTCTCCTCCACTTCAGCGTACACATCCAAACTTATAGCATTAAGTAGACAATTTCTGACTCCGACAAACTGCCTCACCCTGGCATTGGTACTATCCAAGTTGGATTACTGTAATGTGTCATTACTAGGGACCTCTAACACCATTTCAGCAAACAGCAACTGATTCAAAAGAAAGCCTTAAAAGCATCCTTAGGGATGAAAAAGTTTGAACACATCACTAAGATAAGGAAGGAGGCCCACTGGTTACCAATCAAAGCCAGAATAATTTTTAAAACCCTCTGCATCACTCACAAAGTCCTCTCCATGAAAGCCCCGATCTACCTCAACAATGCCGCCCAGAAAAAAATAATCGATTAGAATTCTAAGGTCTAACGACAATTTACTTTTAGTGACTCCCAGGGATAAAAATACCAGAGGGGGGGGTAGCAGCTTCCAGGTCCTAGCACCCAAACACTGGAATTCCCTCCCCATCCTCATTAAAAAAGAGACAACGCTCCCCGGCTTAAAAAAACTGCTAAAAAAGTGGTTATTCAACCAATATTAGCACAAAGCCCACTTGTCCTCACTGTAAATAATGTCATTGATTGTATTGTTTAATTTTCTACTCGCTGTAATAATGTATTATGCACACTCTCCGTTTGTATGACTAACTTCTAAGCTGTCTGTAACCACGCCGTAATACCCCAGGGTCTGCGTGTGTAATGAAATAAATAAATAAATAAATACATACATAAAATTGGGAATACAAAACAACACAGTTGTCTTTCATGATAAATAATATTTGTGTGTTATGTAGCAGAGACATACATAATCTTTGGATATGTTGAGCATGGGTAAAGAACACTAGTTAAGAAAAGCAATTGTTTCTAATGATTTGTTTTGGCTTTTTTAAAAATTTGAAAAACATAGCAGTGGTCATTTTACATTTGCTACACCAACTTCCTTGGCCAGAGTACAGAATGAGCACAAAATGCAGATCTATGTTTCAATTGCATATGCAATGTAATGGTGATGACCTGCACTGTTCCTCCTGTAAAGCGCCTTGCATTAAAGCGCTGTACAAATAAAAATAAATACAAATACAAATACACTTGAACAACCGACGATGGGGGTTTGTGGTTGAACAGCAATTTGTGTCACCGCCTCTGAATTCTTATGGAAAACCTATGAATGGCATCCTCAGTGTGCTCTTCTTACCAGTGCTGTTATAGACAACATAAGTACTGTTGGGTATTTTGTGTAGATTTTGGGCCTTGCGGTATTTTCTGACCACCGAAAAAATAATTTATCAACTATCACTCCTTGTATTCAGATTGGGTTATGTATAATAATAATACAGTGTATATGCATTATTTCAGTACACAGACATATTTAGATGGTATACATTTGTTGGTATGCGCGGTTGGTATGCGTGGTTGGTATGTGTGGTTGGTGGTATTTTTGGTGAGCATAATTCCTTTGTTTTATTTGTGGCTCCAATATCCAGAACCCCTTATTTGTGTTTAGATTGTTCGTGTGATCACTAGAGAGACCTCAGGCCTACATTTCAGAAATACCACATTTTCATTTTTAGTGTGCCACCATGGGCAATTCTCACTGAATTATTTACAACAGCGAGCTAACATGTGGTACACTCACTATTTTATATACAACAGTGAACTATGTCCCAGGTCTCTATTTCTGCTGACTCATTTACCTTCAGCAGGCTATTTCACACACACAGTTATTTATAATTGCTCATACTGAATGAAATTGTGCACACAGCTGCAGCCAAGTCTTATTTTTAGCTACCTTAAAAATGACAATTGCACTGTCTAAACATCTCCCCACATCATCAGCACTGTAATGGTAAATGCACAAAGGAAAGAGAAAATAAAACACACTACTCGTCTGCTTTCAGATATTTTTGTGTATTATAAAAGTTGCATTTAAACACGATCTCCCTCTTTTTACAGAAATAAATGAAATAGCACAGTCAACATTATCTGTAACAAAATGAGAAGAGGGCGACGAGAGCAGTCGCAACATTAAACCTGTTGATAAGACACTGGAATTCTTTCTTCTACACTGACTGAATAGTTTCGCATTCACGCACACTGCCCCCGTACTTTGCAATGTATAATTACCTAATCTGTTCAGCATGTGAAATTCTTCGGCTGGTCGCCTTCTGGATGTGGCAATTCCCTCTTCAAGCACCCCCAGTGAGAACAGGCATCTGCTGTTTCTCTCAAACCAGGGATTATTGTCTGGGATCCCCAATCTCTGCAGCAGTGCAGCTGGGATCTGCTTTTTCAATCAGGAACTCCACAGCTACCGGTCAGGTCTTCCTCCAATCTGTCTAAAATGTATTCTGCCTCTCTCCTTCCCCCAGATTCTACAAGAAAACCTGGTTACAGCCTCTAATATGATGCTTGTCCAATAAGAATCCCTCATGTTCTATCCTCCTCCTGCACACAATAGAAATATTTTACAGTAAGCAACTGTAACAAAACTGATTTCCTGCTATTCAAGTCTTTGCTTCCTGCAAATACTGTGGACAGAGCAGCACAGAGCAGCAAAAAGAAAAACAAAATCTGGATGCGTGTTTAAAATGACTTTCAGAGCCTATCTTTTCCATCCATTTTGCACTGGAGAACACATTATTTTATTAATGAGTTAGCATGTTAGTTTTTTGTTATAGAGGTTAGTTCATTAATCCTCAAATGTGTCTCCTGCAACAGAGGAATTTCAGGTAAAAAAAAAATATGCTTTTAACTGTGAAAAAAATGATTTGCATTTTATATGTAGAAATCGTTTTTGACTGCATAGCCTGTAAGATAAGCATATTGAGGGACAATGAGGAAGGATGCCAGCCAGGGTAAGAGTCGTGAGGGTCTGTGATAAGGAGTGGGTATGTCAGGCTAAGGGTATTGATTGATTTTGACAAGGGTGAGTGATGCTGAGAAGGTAAGTGTAACGTGGGTCTGCAATGAGGAGCAGTACATCAGGGTTAATAGTAGTGTGGGACTGGGAAGATGGGGACATGCAGAGTTGATGGTAGGGATGAACTAGGATGTGGAGTGAGAATGCTGGCGAAATGGCATTGAGGGTCTAGGACAGAGAGGGGAGTTGTAGAGGTTAGCATAAGCAGGGACTGGGGAGCACACAGCGTTTACAGATGTAAGGGTAATGATGATCTGGGACATAGAAGGGAGTTACAGAAGAAGGGTTAATGGATGACTTCAATTCTCATGGCAGCCATTGCACTGATGTGGGCATCAGAGCAGTCTGTGCATTGCACTATGAGAAGCACCATATTTGGGCAAAGATGCACTACGTCAGATCATTTCATAGGCCAGCTCCTAGTGTAACAATCACAATGACTGGTTCTCAAATTCATATGAAAACTCAGAGATGGTAGGCTTTTGATATCCCTGAGCTCTCTAGTTTTAAAACTATTTGCATACTGCTCTTTGCCCCCCTGGAATGTGTTATACTTTATATGGTGCCCAGCTCCTGAAAAAAGTTACCCTCAGCAACAAGCTATGCAGCATGGAAGATGTATACATGATTTTGATGACGAGACTCCCAGTTCTATGCCGAATGTAAACACAAATAAAATGGAGGGATTTTCACGAAACCAACAAATGAATTCATTAGCATTCATTCTGCTGCTCTGAAATCAGGTTTGGTAAACATCCAACAACCAGTTTAAGCAGTGCACCTGTCTCAAAAGATTGTAATTGTCCATCCGACAAAAACAATGCAAAAAGTAAAAAACAGACCGGCATCCGCACTTTATATTTTCTGAGCCATCAGATGTATTCCAATGGCCCATAGACCCATAGGCTTCACCTTAACTATAGGGTGACGACTGTTGCCCTGACGTGTTCTATTATTCTATATTATATGATATATTTGTATCATATGTATGTAGATACCATATGTCAATAAATCTTTATATATAAAAGTGAAAATGTGTGGGTTTTTGTGTTTGGTAGATGTAGAGTGTGCACGTACATGAATGCATACTATTTTGCCTGACTTTTTGATTTGTAAAGCATTGGGACGAGTAAGAGGGAAATTGAGTAAAAGGGATGCATGGATATTAGTTTGTAATGAATGGTACGAATAAAGATGTGAACAAGGAATCGATTAAGTTGACATTTTGTGGTTAGTGCCCTTCTTAGATATGAAAGATTGTACAAATTTGGATTCAAGATTCAGACTGTTGATTGCATATTAGAAGTTGATTTTGTCGTGTTAACTTTCCTATGTTTACATGTAATGTGGAGGTTGTCTCAGGAATTTTATGATTTAAAAATGTTAGACATAATAAAAAAAGATATATTAGCATTTCTTTGTTAAAGTTCCTATGAAAACTAAGTTTTAAAGTGAGCTTTTAAGTCCTGATTTTCAAGGAGTTGGAGGCATCCATTTTCTAAACAGAACCTGTTTCATGTGTTTTTTTTTAAACTCTGCTCTTGCAGCTGTAATTAAGCAAGAGGCTCCTACTGACACTTACCATAAGGTAAGTGTGTTTATATGTTTACAATTCAACACCCTGAATGGTGCTAACAGTACTTTCCAAAGTCCTTTTTTCTGTGAATAATGTTACAGTCATGAACAGAGAAAATGGATTTCTGGATCTAGGACAATGTGCCGAAGTGCGCCACAGGGTAAGTGTCTTTTTTTTCAATCAAAGATTACATGGGTGTTAAAGGGGATATACTCCCAGGCTGCAGGCTCAAACTGGTGGTAATGTTACTGCTGCCTATGTTAAGGGACCCTTGTTTCATTTGGGGCTTTAACTTGGGTGGCTGGCAGTTACCAGTAGGGTCAGCCCATTGCCATGGTGCTTAATGTTAAACCCACCTACCATAGATCTTTTTGTAAACATTTTGGGTGGCTTTGAAAATAACCTGTGTGGTTTTAGGAAGGGGATCTGAATGAGAGGGAGTGGATGTAGGAAATATAGGTGGAAAGTAAAGCATTCTTTTGGACAAGGTTGGTATAGTTTTTGTTTTTTTGTGTTTTTAATTAACATTCAGATGAAAAAGAAACTGAAAAGTGAATAAAAAAACAAGTGGCAATTTCGTCACTGCTCAACCGAGGTATCCTCAATTGCCTCAAAAGTTGTTGCATTCAGTGCTATTGGCATATAGCACTTCCTGCAGGTGAAATCAACAAATAATGGGGACCTGTGTTTGCATGGAGGTCCATTGGATGAAACAGCTGGTGGTGGGACACAAGCTTCCTGTACGGGCAATGACGCTGAAGGGCCGGCGGTGGTTTGAAGGGCATTGAAACCACAGTGGATTGCCTGTTGTTGGAACCTGCTCCAGAAAAGTTCATCCACTTGTCGCCAGTGGTAACGAATCAGGTGGTTGATGAAGGCTGTGGTGCGAAGGCACTGTGCAGGAACTGAAGAGCATCCTCTTCTGCTCACCACACCACAAAATGTGCACTTGCTCTTCTGGACATCTGACAGTGACTGTCTTTAGGCACCTTGAAGTACTGCCAACACAGGGCAAGTGTGAAACTCCTGAGTCAGCATTCTTGTAGCACTGGCTGTTCTACCCACTCAATGTCTTCCTGGTCTTCAGGGACAGTGACAAGGTCATTGGCCCTCATTACAAGTTTGCCGGTCTGGATAATAGTGCCAGTAACAATGATTACGGGCACCCTTTCAGGACCAGGAAACTAGAAGTCTGCTGGTAGGGGCTGTGAACTACCGATAGGCCTGACCTGCTGCTAGTTCTGGCCCCTACCAGCAGATATTTCACTGAAGCACTGGCACCATTTCTAATGTTGCTGGTGCTTTCCTCCGCAAATAAGATCCCCGCCTTACCGGATTATCGGCCAGTGCAGTGGAAACTGGTACTGGCGGGTTACCGGCAGACTCAGAATGAGGGTCAGTGTTTTTATCAGTGGAGGGCACCTCAGGATGTTGTCAGCATATCCAGAAAAAATCAAAAAGAAAATTTAAAAGAAAAAAACACAAGTTAAATAGAAAAGGCTAAAGAAAACTTTAAGAAAGGAATGCAAACATCAAAACGAATATAAAACAAACAAACCAAAACAAAACAAAGTAAAACACAGGGAGAACACACAGGTAAAAGCTTTGGTTACAGAAACATGTACTTTGAACAAAAAGGACTGTCTAAACGTGCACTTTGACTATCTGACTTTGAGAAAGAGTAAGGTTTTCTGGAGTATATATATATTCAAGGAAAAAAAACTTAAGTTGATCTGTGATTTCATCATTGTGGTCATTGGCTGTGCAACAGGATGCACAAAGTTATGGTGGTGTTAGCTGAATTTTGGGGGTTTTGTTAACTTAAGTTCCCACCTTAACGGCCCTGTGGTAACGTGTTTTCCTTGAATTTCAAAGGCTTTGTTACAATGTATTGCTCACCTTGATATCCCTGCAACTGAAGGATCAATTAAAGGTCTCTGATCCATATTACCAGTAAGTGTTTTGATTCTCTATTTTCATAATTAAAAGTTGGCCCTGAAAAGGGCCGTTTTGGGCGATAAGGAAAAAAGAGGAAGGAACTGGGAAGGGAAAAACGCTAGGATTCATACAAATAACAAAAGGTTAACAATAGAACATCTTTGTTGTTGCATTTTATATTTTTGTTGTGTTTTATTTTCTAAAGAATGGGGGTAAAAAATGGAAACTTAAAAATATACCTAGCATTTCCAATCGGCCGTATGTTCTGAAACAACCTTGCTCCAAGTGTCTAGGGTTCCACCTTCCACCTCGATCAATCTGTGACAGGTTTTACACATCAAAATAAATTTAGAGCGATCGGGTGCAGGCAGGATGGACTGAGGTTGGGTGTTTGTTGGTGGGGAGTAGCTGGCAATTGAAATGTGCGTCTGTGGCACAGATGACAAATACTGCTGTGCTGATCTTGCTCCATGTACATTGCCCTTATTTTTCACATGAGCCTTCCTATAGGATTCATCCAATATATCCCAATGAAGACGGACAAGATGTTGAATTTACGTGGATGTCTCCAAGCTTTGCAATAGCTTGTGTGAAGGTCCACTCTTCAAATCCTTACCAGAGAAATTACACAAGACCTCCTCAATCTCCTTTTTGCTGTGTTGTGCCTTTTTGTGGAAATATTGCCAACTGTCAGCTACAGAGTTTTGAGCACATTGCTTTGTCCGTGGTGGTAAAGCTGAAGCCGCCCACCCCACCTCATCATCACTGATGGTCATAGTCATTTTGAAATTCAAAATGTAAAAAATACACAACATAAAAAGGGATCTGCCACTTAATATCAAAAAACTTAAAAATATAACTAGCTAAAATATCAGAAACTGACAAACTACAAAGTGCAAGACAAAGGTATATGAAGAAGAAAGGTACAAATGGAATGGATAAATCAGGGTACTGCTTTTAAAAGTTCCTAAAGGCTTACAATGAAGTCTGAGATTCATGAAATAGATATTCCGGCTTAATATAGCGCTGATAAATCAAAAAGTAATACAAAAGCTAAATGAAATAGATAAACTTGCTATTATTTCAACAATTAAACAGTGATTGTGAAAAAATCTAAATGTACATTTGAACATAATCAAATGGGGAATAGCTATCAACAGAGAAAATATTGTTGCGAGGAAACACAAACATTAAGTACGAAAAAAGTGTCAACATGAAATGGAAAAGCACATCCAATGTAATTTGAAACAATATTAGTCCCAAGAGGGATCTATGTGTTTGCAAAACAGAAAATACAGCTGAATTGGCTGACTCTCCCTGGCTAATCAGTGAAGTTAAGCCATCATCATGTGCATATTGATGCAAGAAAAACCATTTGCAACTTATTGTGGACATCAATACATCATTATAAACATGAATAAATCATTCCAAAAAGTCCTGGTTAGAAGATAACAGTTTAAGGCTGATGTAGAGGAGCCTACGCCCTCCGCTTGCCTGAGTTGAAAGAAAGCATGGATAGCCAACCGATATTGTTCTGATGGTACAACACAGTACACAAGCGGAAGTTTGGCACAATGGCCGTTTCGTTGGAATTAAAGGGGTGTACCACCTTCATCAGGTAGAGGAATTCTTCGTTCAGCCTGTGGGGTACCCTTCTAGCCGCGTCAACAAACAAGCCAATGACACACTGCAAAGCCTTGACCCGACTACTCCATGCCGTTTGATGAAATCCACACATGCAAAATGACCTGAAAGGACATCAACCTCCTTCAATGTGGCTATGCATCTTCATGCCTGATGTGCAAGCCATTCATATTGTGTGCTGCGGCTCTATGCCTATGTGTGACTCCTATCCACGTCAACAAATGGTCCAATAACAAGTTGTGTTGTTTTGACTTGGCTACGCCCATGTCATTTGATGAAATCTATGTGTGTGAAATGAGCCTATAGGATATTGACCTCTTTCAATGCGGTTATGCATCTTTGCGCTTGGCGCACCTGCCAATCATATCACGCATTGCGGCTCTGTGGCTACATGTGACTCCTTCCGCATCAACAAGTGGCCCAATCACATGATGAGATGTATTAATGAGCACATCCGCACATGCAAAAGTTTCCAAACAGGGCATGATCAACCCAACCAAATTAAAATATACGTTTATATTGATCATTGCTATCAGTGCTTGTTTGTGAAAGGTAATCCAAGTAACTGCAAGAACTTTTGGCAATTTAAACCTTCAATTGTTCTTCCTTTTAACTCACTTTCACCTAACCCACTGTTCCCTTGTGGCTTGTTCAGTTTGTCTATTTTTGTTTTACTTTTTCATTTGTTGTGGCAGTGTCTTATTAATGTTGTCATTTGTTTTCTTTTAAATGTTCCTCTCCAGTGGACATTCCATCCTGTCCAACCATGATAGCAGCAGCAGCAGTGACGAGGTCACCTGGCTCCCCAATCCACTGCCACCCAAGAAGAATGCAACTGGAATAAAGACCACTGCAGACAATTGGCGATACTTCAAGGTGAAAGAACAGTGTTCTAAAAAAGAGGTGTAAGACGCAATATGCACATTGTAAATGAAAACACTGAGATGTGGACCTTCTAATGTTCCATCACAAAGCCTGGGAACATCAATCATGTTAAATCATCTGGTGCTAGTCCACTGGGATGATGTGGATGATGCATATCAGAAATCGCATGAGCACCACAAAATAAAAATGCATTGGGCTCATGCATTACATGCACCAAAACCAGCACCTGCATCCACCAGTGGGACATCACCGTCAGAGAATGAAGCCTGAACCTCTGTAGCAGTGTCAAACCGCACTTGTTTAAATGTTACCGGCTCCCAATATATCAGTTATGAGAGTCATGTGTAAACTATGCTGCAATTGGGTGTCACTCTTATTTTATTTAAAGTGTCAATTTCTTTTCTCACTTTCGGTCAGAAAAAAATTAAAAAGTAGAAACCAAAAATATACCAAAACAAGTCTATGTTCCTTTTTATTTTAATTCCCATTCTCATTTCGTTCATCCTTATGCATTTTTCTTACCTCCAAAACGGCCCTTTTAAGGGCCACCCTTTAACTCACAAAAGCAGATGAACTTGAACATAGACTGCCAACATATATTGCAATATCTTTTGTAATTTATTTTTTTTCAGTTTGAGTGTCTAAAATCCCCCAAAATGTTTGCTTTTAACTACAGTTAAAATGTTAACAGGGTGGCATGTAGCCGTGGATATTCACTCCAATCGTTGCTCATTGGCTGATCCTGTAACCATGGCCAGAAATAATAATATAAACAAATATACAAATCTGTGTGTATACATATATGCATTGTACATATATATATATATATATATATATATATATATATATATATATATATATATATATATATATATATATATATATATATCAAATGTCTTACCTAATTCCTTTATATGTGTAATTTTATTTTTTGAATATTAATATCTCTGAAATAGAATGAAATGTATTTCATAATAAAATAAAAACAGGATTTGTTTTCATATTGGTACTAAGTGAGTACTGAATGCCTTCCTAGTATTCAACAAATAACAGGTGGTATTCATTAATCATGCTAAGGAGGAAAGAACAATCTTGTTGGAGAAAAATAACAACTCTATTCACTTCCTTAAATATTTAACAATAAATGTATATATATTATATATATCAATATATATTGATTTTACCCTTGATTTGCATGGGTGTTTTGAGAATTGGGTGATTGTAGCTGTTACAATTAAAAGCATATCAACTAACTTTGCATTTTCTGCACTTAAAAAAGCCATCACTTCCCCCTGAGAGCCAATTGCTGCCTTTGTTGGTGTGGTCAGAAACCATGTAACTTTGTACTACTAGATCTTTGATGGATGTACTCTTTCGGCAAGTTATATCTGGATGTTTGCATAACGTTTTACCCAAATCATTATACTATCTGACTTTCTACAATGTTAAATAAAAATGTTAACAATTGCATAAAATAAACATTGTGTTGAAATAAACCTTAAAATAATGACACTTTCAAAGAGCAGGGTTATCTGCAGTGTAGTACAGAAAAAATAATGCTGTATCATTACCTCAAATACACTGTTTAGTCAACTACACACTTGGTTTTGCATCAGCAAATTCTAAATAGAATTTCCCAAAATGTCAATAGTTGGTGCAGCTATCAAGGTGTTTCACTACAATGAGGATATGCTACAATACTGTACAAACATTATTTAATATTAAATTATGACACATTTGCAGATTAATATATGCAACATTAACCAGGAAGCCAACAAATATAACCTAACTATGTCTTCAGTTTTACAAATAAATGTGTGATGACATGGTAACATTGCAACATTATTTTGAGTATACATCTTTTTAATGTATAGTCATACCAATATTTCAAATAATAGACACAAAAAACATTTCTGTGTGTAAACATATTAACACTTAGCAACAGCTACACTAAGAACCTAAAAAATGGCATTTCAATACTTCTTGCTAAATCTGTGTGCATCATTTGTTTTGCCACATGCACACCTGAGAAGTTTCACATTTCAAAATGTACACAGCATATTTGAATTTCTTTTTGAACTGGGTATTGTTATTGAAACTTCTATTTGCACAGATAGTTGTGTGCCATGTGGAATACTTATTTTATGAAATAAAACTTCATTTAAATATATAATAATGATGTCTTCATTGCCATCAGAGTACTACTTTTTTAATTTGGCGTGCATCCTTTTTTTGGCCTCTACACACTTAAGAAGCTAATGAAAATGTTGTATGAACTACTATAAAAAACAAAAAATGTCCAATGTGTTATGACTTAATAAATTGAACGACTTTTCTGAAAACTTCCACACTGAAAATAGAACATCTTTAAGCATTCAACAAACTAACACGTAAAGTAAACAGTTTTTATTTTTTTATTGAATTGACATACTTTTTTAAAATGTGTGTGTCCTTACTTTGAGGACCTACACAATACCAAGTAAACACAGAATATCTAAATCCTTCCCTAAAAACCTTTATTAGTAGTTAGATGTCATGTATTTTACAAACATTGTACATTATTATATTTGTATCTACATCCTACTGTTTATCTGTTTCATATGTAAACAGTCATGACCTTCTACACTCCCTAACACTCAAAATAATGTACATGGACCCATTTATATAACCTCACACTTATAGGAAACACTTGTATATATTAATATATACACTGTGTTACACAATAAAACAGAAGTAGAAGATTGCAGAATGATGTTTTCTCTTCTAATTTATGTAATATCTCTACATTTATTTTGTACTAATTCTAAAATACATCCTATTAACAATCCATCTTCTACTTTACAAAAACATGTATTATCCTAATTTTCCATTTCAAACTTAGATTACATATGTATATTAACAACAAATAAAAAACATATATTTTAAAACTTTGGTTCTAACAACATTAAATGCACATTCTTCCAAACCTTTGTCAATCTAGCTTGGTGTGTGACTATAGAGTTATTACAAACAAGCCAATCTACTTCCATACACACCCAAGTTCTGAAATGTCCACAGCGAATGGCTGCCCCCTCGTGACACATATTTGCACATGTCTTAAATGTTTTTTTACACATAGAAACATGACTATTTACAACATTCGTTATTGACGTGTTCATTTGCCTACATCTAAACTTTATCTTTGAAACATAATCAATACATACTTATTAAAAACTAGATTTTGCAGTGTTGATTGTAAATTACAAACACTGTCATTGGATTGCTTTAGTTAGAAGATCAGACAAATGTACACTTTTATGATCAGGGATAGAAACATATACAAATCGTTCAGACATATCCTGAGTACTGTAATCTGCAACTAATTCCAACATACCATAAAAATTCTTAACTATCTTCGTGTTGATTTTGAGAAAATTGTTGATTTTCACTTGCAACAGCTACAACTTTTCAGATTGACATTGCTGAATTTGTACTGTGTATGCTTTTATCTACGGATATGTTAAGAAATAAAACTTTCACACATAGTTGCTTGTCTGCTTTGGAAGCTATTTCTTGCATCAATGGTGTCATTTGGAACAACATACACAAAGCTGCATTAGAATAGCATTCAACACCTGTTTCATTACTAAATCTGCAATGAGAGTATGACATAGTTGAGCAACTCTTCAACTCCGGTTGATTCCGTTGATTTTTAATCATAAGAGGAATAGTTTTGAATGTAGTTTCACTGACTCCTTATGTTTCCTGGCTAAGTACTTAGTAGGTACAGTTATAAGGTTCAGGTTAGGAGTCTACATTACATGTAACCTATTATAGTCTTCAATGCAACTATGTCAGCTTTCACTTTTCGTTCCTCAGAGTTTATTCAAAATAAACCTTCAATATGCTTCGGATGGGACAGAGCTACATATCACATTCCTTCTTTAAATACTGTATCAGAAATGCCAATAGGTGCTGCTTCTAAAGTGAACCCTTGTGATTTATGAATAGTAATTGCATATTGAGAGTGCAATGGAAATTGTGCTCTTTTCACAAATGTATTCTTAAAAAAGCATGAAACGTGCAAAGGTCTGAGAACTCAAATGAGTTTCTTCTACACAATCAACCTTTACTTCAACATGTTCAATATTTGTTTTTGGAGGAAAAGTGTGAAATCTGTGAAAAAAATGAGAAAAAGAGTGCAGATCACTCCCCCCTCAACTGAGTACTGATGACATGATAGGCAGCTCAATGGTTCTATTATTGCAGAAATCAAGGTTATAGTGCCTTTATTATTGGATAAAAATTGCACATGGCGCAGCACATATCTGGGTTAGAATGGCCCAGAAAATGAAGGGTGCTTTAAGTATCACACATATATCATGAATATATACAAAGTGAGACATGCTTAAATAATTAAATAATGACTCCCTGAAGGGTAGCACATTAGGCAGACTGGGATATATTTCAAAATGGATGCCCAAGGCACACAATGGTGTCTTAATGGCAGGTTTGGAAGTCCTGACTTTTTCTGATAAGAAATGGTCTTTGGCAACAGCTCACTCTGTGTTACAACTCCCCATCCTCAGCCTCCACAGCTGTACAAACCAAGACCCATCACGGCTAGGAGTCGGCATGTCGTAGCTCCGTTTCTCAATTACTGGAAGCTGCCCTGGATGCGAGCAGCAGCGACGCTGGTATTTTAGAGATTTGTTGCCTTGATAGTGGCCTCCAAGCTCTCACATGAGCAGAGTCAGCTGCCTGCTGCCATTGGTGCCGCCTCCAGTGACGCTTTAAAAGCATAACAGAGTCGGAGGTCACTGCTTTTGATTGCAGCTACTCTCCCTTGTTAACAACACTCCGGTACCATTCCTTATTGATTACCTCTTTTTGACTCGGCTTGCCGAACGGATTGCTCTTGCCTCTGGTCCTAGTGCAGACTCTTGTATCCTTGGCTTTGATCCTGCACACATTTAATGGACTGCTTTCCACCTCCTGTTTCAGCGCTTATTTCTAATTCCTGGTTTCTGACTACATCCCATTCCATGGACTGCCTTTGCCTTCGGTGCCGGCATCTTCCATGACTAACTCATTTCTGACCCCGGCCCGATACAAGTACTGACTCAGCATCTGGCCCCAGGGCTTACCATATGTTCTTGTTTCTGATTCTGACTCGCTACACAGGCTGCCTCTGCCTCTATTCACAGTGCTTCCCTTCATTCCTGGGTTCTGACTCTATATGGACTGCCATTACCTCCATTCCCAGTGCTTATCCTGATACCTATCTCCGGCTGGCTCACAACCGCCTTGTGCCTACCCTCTACTCCTCGAGGGTGACTCCTTCTACTTGTACATTCAGCTACTGCCATCCACGTTCACTGGAAAGGACTCCTAATTTTATTTGGATACTGTGCACATCCAGGCCTCACTGCAGGTAACTTCCTTTATGCACCATCCCAGTTCTAGTGCGGCCCCCATGCCAATCGGGCATAGTATCCCTTACTAACTACCCATTTATTGTTTTATCCCTGTTTATATTTGACTCAATTCCACTTCGATTCTTCACTTTCACCTGCTCCTCAAACCTGCACCTGGTAAGGAAGTGTCAGTAGATTCCGTATTTATTTCTTCCATATGTTATTCAGGGGGTAGTTCTAACCACTAGTTCTAGGTCCTTGGGGGGAGAATGTCATAATCACACATCATACCCATTCTGGAACAGTACAGTGCATAGGCTGGTGATTCTCCTTCTACTAGATAGGAGCATTGGTCTTGCTCTCACTGTATGCTAATTGTCTTGTCTTTTCTTGCCGTCTGGTTACATGGTAGTGTGAACTCCCCACTGTTTTGTGTGATTTATTCCTCTGCCTGTTTGTCATTCCTCCAGCAGAGATGTGTATCATAAAAAAGAGTTCCCTCAAGTGAGGAGGGCTGGGTTAAGGTATAACGCAGACTCTTCAATCAAGACCATCCTGTCGCAGTACCAGCAATCATCTCCATTCCTCCGGAACCCTTGATTCAGTGATTAACACAGTGAGCTAATTGAGTTTGGAAAATTAATCTTGGAACTTGTCAGGGAAAGCAGACAAGAGTTATGATGAAATCAGATAAAAGCAAGGGAAATTATCAATTTTGACAGACCAGCTGCATACTTGGCATCATTTAAATGATTTTATTATTTTTTCCATGGTATACAGACTGACTAAACCTGGCAAAACCATGAGAAGCAGACAAGGAATTGACAATTATATAATTAAAACTGTACTTGGCAGAAGTTAATAAATGTTATAATGTGTCTAGCTGGGTCTAAATAGCCTATCAGTCTATGCGTCAGGCAGCAAGTGTTAATGCCAAGTATGAATAAATGTGGGCTTGCAAAGCAACAGATAAGCCGTCCTGTCAGAAGAAATGGAGGGTTTTTATGTGGCTAAAAGGACCTATCATATATGTGCTCTAACAAAGTAGCAATTTACATGAGGATGTTGCATCATCCAAAAAGGCCTCTATAAGTAGATGGATGGCAAAACTAATGTGTGCTTTTCCAGAAGTGTTTTGTAAGCTCATTCAGTGAACACTGCTGTGGAAACCACCCAGCACCTGTTCTTTGCCTCAGATGAATTCTCGGATTCCAGAAAGCCTGATGGAATGGAAAACAACTCCCTGTTCATCTCCATAAACTAGTACATGTTTACCTCAATTCAAAACATTGTAGTCAGTCTTCAAAACCTCTTGCATTCACAAGTGAATGAAAGCTAGCATCAGGTTACACACCAGGCTTACTTCATCTACAATCAAGGTATTTGATTTTTTAAGAACTTGTCCTACTTCTTGTGTTGCACAGGATACAAATCTTCCATACGCTAGAGTGTTGTCATGTTCCACTGGTAACATCATCACTCAATATGAAGCAACACCTCCTACATTGAATACTGCTAAACCTGTTGGAGCAGTTACTATAAATGACAAAGAGCAATCAGTTAGATTTTGGACTATAGTTCCTATTGCATGAATTAAACAAGATTTACCTTTTGATGTTTGTCCAGTAACATACAATAATGCAGGTTTATATTGGACACAAGAACATCCATGCTTTTATTGCGGTAAACCATCTACAAACATATCTTTGATTTTATAATTAACTTAATTTTGCTCTATATTAGGTTTGCTAACTATAGTTTGCATCTGCAACTTTAGTGTGTTGTGTTGCACTTTCTACTTCTTCCATAGCAAGTTTAACATCAGTGTGAATAATTTGCTCATCAACCACATTTTTACTTCCTGCTGCAGAAACTTGACTTCTGTCGGGAGTCCCTTTTGCCAATTCAGCTGCCAAAAGTTCTTCTTGACATATTTCTTTCTCCAGTAACTTCAGGTACTGCTCACATTTTGGATATGTAATTAAACTTTTGTTTTTTGCAAAAAAAATGTTCTTCAAAAGTTTCAAAACTTCCAAGAAAATCACTCTGCATGCCATGAGAAGAACAACTACAATCAAAGTATTCCTTTTTTGCTACAGTTTTGCAAGAGAGTTTCATGTGGTTGATGAAACCTGCCTTCTCATGTCTCACTAGACAACACGTACATCCTTTTTCTCTCACTGATTTCTTCGATATTTCAATACAAGTAGCGTTCTGCTACTTCATATAAACAAAGGTCCTCCCACTCTATACATCGATTTGGATAATATGTATCAATCAAGTTGGTTTTCAGAATCTCTGAACTGTCAGACATTGTTTCAGTTAACTGATGAATTTCACTCCAAGGCTTCAGTACCCAATTTCTTGTACTAGCTGGGCCAAGACTGAACCAAAGTACATTAATGCTACGTCAGACAGAGACAAACTAGTTGGCTGATCTGCAGCTTCGTAGCTACCACACTCTCTGATGTGAGAGCATATTTAGACCAAAGCTTAGAAGATTCTGATTAAGACTTTTCTCTGCTGATAAGTCTGCCCATACTTCAGATTTGTTGCTCTTTTCAGCTTTTGTCATTATGCTGTAACATAATAAACAACAGATGTATCAACGGAAATATACTTCACATTCCAAAGCTGTGCAATGACAACCTTGTAATCATGACTTCATTGGCATTCCTTATCTCTTTTTAAATAATAGGTATTTCTTGTTAAATTACAAGTAAGATGGTGTCAAACAGATGACATCAAACTATTGACTTGACCAGCTGGTGTCACAAGCCTTCGAAAGCCGAATCTGCTCTTAGTGTAGTACTTCGCTTTACGTTTGTATTTTATCTGACACTACTTACTAGACGAGTGCCTTTGGAATCTTTCCACCTTGTTCCATAGAGCAGCATTCAGATGCTGAGCAGGAAAAGAACATGTACTATCTTTTGATTTGAACTCCATCACATCGCCTTCACTTTCTTTACCAAACTGAGGAGCATCTTAAATCCACAATAGCATATGTATATGTAGAGCTCCACTTACCTGGTACTCTTTCCTCCACGCGTTATGTTCCACAGTGCCTAGAGGATCATTTTCTTTTTTACATATACAGTGCACCATGGCAAATTTTCTGTAATGAAGAACCACAATAGACTTAAGCGGTCCATGGAACATAATTCTCCTGGTGTCATGTGTTCATCTCTTCCTTCTGTGGATTAGTTTCACAAATCCACTCTGCAACATCATCCCAACCATACTCAGCACAACCTAAATTCACGGACCAAGTTGAAGAGCCAAAGTTTCTGATCTTGCATCTAACTTCGGAGTGTCTTCTATACCAATATTACTTGGTTCTTCTCCTCGTAGAAAGCAAATTGGCAAGATTACCCTAAAAAAATATTTTTTCTTTCACCTGTTGCAGCATCTCACATGCAGAAAGATTTTTAAATCTAGTTCTGGTCTGAAGTGTATGAGCAACAGCATAAAATAATGTTGAAAATGCACTTTCATTCAATAAGTGAAAAATGTATTCACCATTGGTGCAGAATCGGGAATCTTCACAATACATTCTGTACAACGATATTCTGAAGAACAAATTGACATCTTCAGATCATCCAATCTGCCTCTTGTGCCAGTAGGAAAAAACATAGGGAAATTACAGGTTTCTAGCATATTTTCCCACACGCTAATAAGTGCAATGTTCATACAAACTATTCCCTTCTGCAATAGATAGGCGTTGGAACTGACCTTCACTGCTTTTGTTTGTTGACTCAACATCAAGCATAGACACGTCTGGTACAGTGACACTGCCTTTGTATAAATCATTGAGCTCCAGTCGAAACTCCAATGTGTGTTTCACCTTTCCAGTATGTATAAGCTATTGCCAAATGTTCTTATCTTTTGTGCGAACACCATTTCCCAAAAGAAACAAAGAATCTGCAATGTCTCGCTTCACTCCTAGAGTGTTGACATTTTCTTCCAAATTGAGAGATACATACACAACTTTGCCTCTCACACCTTGCACTAATGATTTTTTAGGAAAATTTGACATATTTGTTTGCAATCTAACACTAACTTGAAAAGGATGAACAGTTTGCAATGCAACCAATTCAAACATGTTCAATTTTCGAAGCACAAGAGGAATATCAGTCACTAGCATGTCATTCAAGAGGAATACTTGTCTGATTAGAAACCTCAACACAGTGTCTACAAACATAAAGTGCCTCATTCTTGTCAAATCCTGCTTCTACAAACAAATACAAATAATGTTATTTCCAAACATCTTCTACACTCTGTTTAATGTTCTCCTCAATGCACACTAGTTGCACTTCAGACTTATAAAAAGTGTGTCAACAGGATATGCAAACAATATCAGGTCTTTCAGTAGAAGACAATTCAAGCATTGCAATACTTCTTTAAACTGTTGAAAAATCAGATCCTTTTAAAAGCATAGGATCATCATGTCCACTTCCTGTAAGTGTTTCATCTACGTACGCATAATCTTCAAATGCATTATATTTATCATTTCCAGTGTACAAACTAAACATTCTACAATTCCAGGGTCAAAAGTGTTTGATTTAAAAGTGCAATAGACAAACGTTTGCCCTTATATAGTTTAATTAGAAGGTATCTCATTTATGTATGATGTGCAGTCAGCATCCATATATAATGATAATGAAACTGACACTTACATCTAGTTTTATCAAGACAAGATAGAAAATGACCCAGAAGTATTGTTTTCTTTTATCACTTTCACTTAAAATCAAAGTCGAAGACATTTTGGATTCTAAGGCAGTATGATCCAAACTGTACTACTTAATTGATTGGAAATGCTACAGACCACAAGATCGAACTTGGGGGCCCAGTGAATTTGTCCATGCCCCACAGCTAGTTAGATGATTTCATCATAATGATCCCACCAAACCAAGGCCAGGAGGGGGGACAATTGTGAGAGGGGCCTTGAGGGGGAGTGCTGTCATGGCCATTGGACTGGAACCACAGTTCACATCCCCTAAAGGGTCCCTTTGGCGCCAGGCTCATAAGAAAGTGTGTTCTGCACACTTTTTCCTTGGGCATGTGTCATTCCATCTCATATCAGTTAACCACGTTTATCTGGGCCGGGCGAGGCCATAGGAATCAATGAAGCTGCACGTGCAGCATCATTTGGGAGTGGTAGGGTGGAACCATCTAGCAGAGCAAGGGGGCGTGGCCGGGACCAGGCTATTTAAGCCTGCCCCACCCACAGGCCTAGGCTTTGTATTTTTCTGCATAAGCAGCGTAATGCTCACAGCCGCCTGAGAAGCATCTTACCTGTTTTCCAGTACAACCATCTTGGAGAAGCCTCTTACCTGTCTCTGAGTAAACCATCTCAGAAAAGCATCTTACCGGTAGTCCAGCGAAACCATCTCGGAGCATAATCTTACCTGAATAGCCAGCCAAATCTCCGCAGAGGTGCAACGTACCTATTTTCTCCATCAAAACCAGCTCAATCATCGCTGAAGCGTCTCTTACCTGCTTGCAGTGACTCCATCCGCGATCGACCAGAGCGCTCTTACCTGGCTCGTGAAATACAACCACCGACTGCACGCCTTACCTGACCTTCAGCTCAGACACCAACTCAGAAGTTCTACACGGCCAGCTTCGTCGCTGTCACAGGCATCCTTCACCTGCCACCAGGTCCGCACACCGCACTCTTCTCCAAGCGCCGCCAGACCATACCTGCAGGAGGAAAGAACAAATAAGGTTAGAAACCTAATTGAGACATTTGCTAAGGTCGTGTGCCATCACATCTAGTGCTTACCTTTGGATTCCAACTAGTCATCTTCTTGGGAACACTTCAAAGTCCTCCACCAACGCAGCGGCTTTGCTGGGCTACCATCACCTATACGGGAGAAAGAGACATTAAGAGTACAAACTTAAATCATGTGACAACACAAAAATACTTATATGAACAATAATCATCACAAAGACTCCTACTTTCAAAGTGGTTCAGTCACAGCCGGCCTGGGCCACCACATCTATTGACCAGTGAAACAACTGGTTCATCTTGAAGCGCCCTGCTGATGAGAAGCAGGACGGAGCGCTCACCCTAACTATATATCAGGTGAGCCCATGTGGGTAAACGCTTACTTACCTCATTTTGGCAGGAAAGGTCCGACGGGAGTCGCAATACCTCCACACCCTTGTCATTTCCTCTCGTATTCCCGCAGGGGCAGTACCAGCATCCAGAACAGTATACTTGGCAGCAGCTGGGGGTGAGAACCGATCCTGGTGAGCCGAATCAGGGAGGGTTCCAACCGTGCCCCAACGTCCCCGCAGAGACCAGGTGAGCGTAACATGGTATGGTCAAGCATTATTGATTGGTAATTTAGGGTCAGGGTGGTTTGATTTATGTATTGAACCACCTTGTTCAAACCTGATTTTATCCATTCTCTGTAAAATTATTTTGAAGTCTTACCCTATGTCCTTAATTCTATTTTTCTCCTTCGCCTCCACTCTCTGTTTTTGCTGTGTGTGTGTCCCATCCCTTTCTTTCTGCTCCCTTCACCTTTGAAGCCCTTTTTAATTTACCTCCCCTCAATCAATATTTCCTTATGGATCCTTTACTGTTTCTCCACTTATTCTCAGAAAACACTGTGACGAAGACCTCTGGTTTGCCATCAGCCCCCTTTTAGACACCACCCCCGGTAACTTTCCAGCCTTTTCTGGTCTTTTCTACGATGACCTCTGCAAATCAATTTTGCCCAACATGCCATCAAACCTCAATGAATCTGAAACGAAACTTCCTTTTTGCTTCCTGGCTTGCCTCAGCCTGAACAATGACATTGTTATTTTCAGAATACTTTCTGCTGCCTCGCTGTGCTCTGAATCCAGCATCTGCAAAAGATACTGATGTTCAGCATGCAATTTTGTCTTTATACCTAAACTAACATTGCAGCAACCTGCAACATGGCCTATGGCCTAAGCAATTACTAACGTCAGTATTGTTAAAAATTAGTATTGTTAATAATTAGTCATGTTAAGGTTGTTATCGATAATAGCCTACAATGCACCATTAGTGAGGATTAGTAGGCATCAAGATGCAGAAGGTGGTCGGATTTACAAAGTATTGTGTGGCTTGTCCATGTCTCTACATGTTCACAAAAGAGGGCAGATGTAATGGTGTGCGTCAGCAGTGCCAGAGGCAATTCTCCTGGAATTTAAAGAGTTTTATGGGTCTTTGTAGAGAACGTATGAGAGCTGGAGCCATTTTGTGTACTTCTTTTATCTGGTAAAATATGAGGAATTACCTTCAGACACAACATTCACAATCACGGTATCTATGTGCGGAAAAAATGGTGCCATGTCTTCCTCCTCTTAACTGTGTCTTCACCTCTGCAAAAGGAGAAATGATCTGTCTATAACCCCAACAAGATTTAACATCTGTATTGGGATGACCGACTCTTGTTCAGGAGATTCTGCTTCTTATTACCATGAACCACGTGATTAGGTTCACATGGAACATGCACTCTTATAAGGAATGGTTGCAAACTGCAATTGTGGTTGCATTTAAGACTTCCAATCCATTAGCACTTGGTTTACCATCCTCGGAAGCTTGTTGGGGGCATTTTTTTTTACTCAAAAAACATCACAGGCCGCAGTTAATGTGGAGATGCCCACCTCTACTTGGCATCATCCATTGCATACATCTGATAATATGGCCAGTGATTGACCTCATCTTCTCTGCTCTTGGGTGTGATTTTTTGTAAACCAGCAGCAGAGGATAGGATATGAACTAGGGCATTCCCCAATCACACCAAAGGTTAACATGCTGGAAGCACCTTCTTAATGCATTCTTTCCCCTATATGACATTCAGTGAATCCTGATTTTCACATCATTACTGTCTTCTGTGTCAATAGTATGCAAATACCTGCTGGTACACAGTCCAGACTATGGATTTAGCCAGAACAAGCTTATAAATTGTTCCAGCATGCTTCGGAAGTAGTGTCTTGGCAAGATCAGAGTAGATCAAGTCAGAAGCCATTTGCATCATTTAGGCTAATACATCAGTAACATCTGAACGCGACCTGTCTTGGGGGGACTGCTTTATTCCTCTGCATCATTGTCAGTTAGTAGTATCAAATCCAAGTCTTCCTTGCTGTAATGTAGTTTCAGTTGCTTGTGTTTGCCTAGGAGACTTAGCCTCAATGAGATGGTGAACCTCACTGATCTTCTGAAATGTATTGGTTCACTCATCAGGAAGCGCACTGGGTTTCATCAATTCCTGGCTGGTTTTGAGATTTGTCTAAGACATAGCCATGTGTTGTGCCATTTTCAAATTTAACTCAAGAACACTGACCACAGTACATCAAGTAAGGGCTTTAAGTTTACGTTCCAAAACTTCTCTTACCAAATATGTGGAACCTCTAATTGTCTGACTGAAAGAAACCTCAAGGGGACTGAGCCCTACTCAGTTCTGTACCACCTCTATGTAGATGAAGAAAAAACATGGCAGGAAAAAAACCTTTTTCCATCATAGGGTATCTGCAACATTATCTATCATGCCTTTTTGGGTGTTGTGGATTCCCTCAACAGATTTCTGGATGGAAGGATGCATAGTACGTCTTGGTCAAGCTATATATACCACACAATGCCTTCATATATGCAGTTAGGAGGTTGGTTCCTCTGTCAGAGATAACCTGTTTGGGAAACCACACATGAGAACACATGACTTTCAAAGCATTTCCATCTTCAGGGGTTCATATGCTCACTAACAGAAGGGTTTCTGGATGATAGGCGACATGCTTCATGGCCACTAAGAGGCACTGGTTTTCCTAATGATGTTTGGGGATCCAAAGGACCAACAATGTTCATCCTATACTCACAAGCTCCTGCTGTACCTCTGGAAGCCTAACTAACTTGTCCTTTTCGCATTTTCTGATTTACAAGATGTTTAGGTGCGCATTTTCTGACTTACAAGAAGTTTAGGTGCAGCAAACACATTTTATTTATTTGAATCACCATTTGTGGCCAGTAAAAGTGTATGAAGTCTGGGCCCCTCGTAAGGTCACAGTCAAATGTACTTCATGTCTCAATTCCAGTAGGCACTTCTGGTGGTATTGCTGTAAAAAAAACAGCCCTCAATTGTTCCTTGACACAGAAGACTTGGGTTTCTTCCAATACAATTTGAACAAGCAGGGCATGACCCAGGATTGCTCCGTGGCCTGCTTTCATAAGCCTGCACATTTCTTATTCTCCTGATAAAATTAACCTATATTGGGCCTAGAGCTAATAACATCTGAGTCAGATCTGAGCCCCTTCATGTCTGATGCTGCTCTTTCGCGGTCCTACACAGGCCCCATTTCTTCAGTAGTAGGATCCCCAGAGATCCCTGTCCCCTTGTGTGCAATACTAGGTGACTCAGGGGCCAATGCAGTTGGTTTTGCCACTCAACATGGACCTACACTTTTGCACACTGCAACAGTAACATTTCCTGGACAAATGCCTCATGGGCCTCTTCATTGGCCTCTGTTAGAGCTTTTGATATAGTTATTTCTTCTAGAATCTTTGCATCATGAAAGTCATTAATCTACGGTCATCCTATTGAACCTTTAACAGCGCAAAGAACATGATGGTTTTTCTATTCCAACTGAACTCTACCACATATTTTGGGCATAAGCATTGAATAACCTTGCATATTTCCACAGTTAGTACATACTCCCACAAGGCAATGATTTCATCAATAGAAATTTGGGAGTGTATACTTTCATGACAGTTTTTGATAGTGAGATAAAGTCGTTAGGGAGAATTCTCTGTTTAGGCTGAATTTCCTAACCTAGTGAGTCCCCCAGCAGCTTTGCTGGATTTCTGGAGTTTGTTTTTTTCATCCTGCCAAGAGTGGGACTCTTTTCCTCCCACTATTGGACATGATTCGTGATATTTCTTTGAATGTTAATGTGTTCTGTGGGCTATGGGGTCTTTTACTCCATAGGGCCTCATGTGTTTTGCTATGTGTGTTACACAGCACCCTCCGTGCCGTAACACTGGGGTGTCCTAGGTGACCCCCACCATAGACTCCATACCCTGGGACTGACTACTGTCTCCCAGGGCATGTAAAGTCACCATTGGCTTTACTAGACATAAATTCACTAAGAGAACCAGTACAAACCATCCTATTGTGGACGTACTGGTAGGGGTAATTCGATTTCCCCTGGGTCTGTTGGTCGAGGGGGCACTGTCCCTTCCCCCCTCGTTGAGTTTTGGCTGGTGGCAGTGGATACTACTTTTTATATTCGACCGCAAATATATTCCTATGGGATTTTCCCATTGTTCGAGGCTAATACTTTTTCACATTAGTCTCTAACATACCGCCGGTTTATTTATTTTAACTAAATTCACCGGTTGGTATTTTCTGCCAGAACTCAGTTTTAAAATGGCGTATGTGTTCGACTCTGTAACTCCAATCCAAAGGTTGAGCCCTTTTTTCCTTTTTTGGCGGGCTTCTGCACAGAAGCCCTCCAGAGTGGTGCCATTCTGTCTGGGTACCACAGGAGGTGTGGGAGGGGGCTTAGGCACCCTGGACTGAGTTGCCTTGCCAACTCAAGTCGTACTCTGGTGTGATTGGCCCAAGTGGTGAGCCGCCCCGCTCACCACTTAGCATGTTTGATTGACAGCTAGGCTGAATGAATGGGGGTTTTCTGCATAAAAGCAGGGCTTTTGGGACTGGAACTTCAGAAGTCGCCATAGGACCTAAGAATCCGACGAGGGTAAAGCTGAGCCGACCTGCAACGATGACACCTCCGGTGGAGCCCTGCTGAACCAACTCACCACTTCCCAACGACAGAGGAGATCTCCCTGCTGGAGAGTCTTCTTCCCCTGACTGGTGGGAACAACCAGTCCCTTGCTTTTTCTTCACTTCCAGGACGTCTAGTGGTCGAATTGCCCGTGCTGAGCACCCCGGCAACCGTGCAACGATCTTCAACCTTCCTCGGTGACGAGATCATCTCTTCTTCTGGCAAAGCCCCGACTTGCATCCACCACCAGGAACAACTGCCCCCGCCGGAGCTGTCTCGCCACTTTCAAGGTACTGTGTCCGCCTGGCTTCCCTTGAAACGGTTAGTGTGAGGTGTCTTAAATCCTTACCTTTCCACTGGGTCGCCTCCAGACCTTCTTAACTGTTGTTCTAAAACTGGTCCAACCTTTCTGTGACATTTTGCTACAAAGACTTGAAGTGCATTTCCACTGTGGTATTTTTGGGACATACCGCCTTGCCTCTCTCAGAGTGGGCCTGGCCTCTGAACTTTGTGATCTACAGTAGACCCTGCCTTGCTTCCCTTGCATTTGCTTCGTAAAAGTGTTGGTTTCATACCCTGCCTTTTTCTCTCCCTTTCTAACGAATACTAGAGTGCCATCTAGGTTAAAGCACTCACCTCTGTCTGCAAATAATTGGTGCCGTTGAACCTAGACTTGTCGAAATATTGTTATGGGATTGATATATACTTATAGAAACTGTGATTGAAGTTGTTTGCCATATTAGTGCCAGTGTGTTTTTCATAGATGTGTATTTAAATATATAATTATATATCTTTACACCCAAGCTCTGATCAGTGTCAGCTTGTTCTACTGTGTAAATTGCCCTATTTTGTATACTCTAAATACTGCCTAACTCGTCTTGAGAGAAGTCTGACTGCTCAGCCACAGCTACCAGGTAAATCTGGCTGGTACAGACTGCTACCAATTGGCTTTTTAAGTACATATAATCACTGACATCTACATAGCAGATACCCGTATCTTTCGAAGAGAAACAAGCAGCTGAAAACAACATTAACCATATTTTGGATTTCAAAGGTATGTCACACGGTGGGACAGGGTCAGTGAACAAACTCTGTCAAGAGGGATTGGATCCCCCCAGCAATATGAAGCAGTAGCCCTACAAGGTTGTTTGCCAGAGACAGTCCTGCCCCAGTAGAGAGGTGTAGGAGACTTTATCGCCACATAGAAAAGAACCAGCACTGTTTTACCTGGAGATATAGCACACTCTTACAAATACAGAAGAAAACAATGGGAAATGTGCAGGCGTGACACTGAGCAGTATTCTGCAGAGATCACTTACATACAGTCACTATCTGATATTGGTACTGACAGTTGGGTTACATAGTATGGGTGACGCCTTTGCTAAGGCACAATTGAGTAACAGAAATGCTTGTACTTGAATGCCATTCATAGTATAACACTAAAACAAGTGGATTCAGGTACAGGTCTGGTAACCTTTTACAGAGCCAAGGTGGGTAGATTCAAGGTTGTCTGGTAATATCTGAATGTGGCTTGGGACGGAAGATTGAGTGAAAAGGTTTAAGTGTAGTAAAGTATAGGAGAGTTTTTAAGATCTTTTGGGCAGGGGGTAGGGTCCTATATGTTCATGCATTTCCGTTATTTTGTTGGGCACCTTTTCCTGTTAAAAAAGAGTAAACATAAATTGGGTATATGCCTCTTAGCTGTAAGGCTCATTTTGAGAAATGTTGTCACAACTCACAGGACAACGTAACGTGTATAGAAAGCAGATGCCCAGGAATTCTGATCATATTCTGTGGGGCATTTATTCTGATGCAATTATCGTCCTTACACAAATGGGAAGCATGTTCTCCTGGGCCTTGAATGTCTTCATTAAAGTGGCAAACAAAGTCCTATTGGCATGTTGTCTGACAAATTCCTTCTAGTTGCCATTTTTCCATTTACTACATTTGTATTCTATCTGAATTTTTTGACATTCTCAACTGTGATAAGGGAGATTTGTTTTTGTAATAAACAGAAGTGTTTTTTTCCCTAATTTCATTAAACACTTCTGCATTGTCTCTGAGGCGTATTTTGATGAATGAATCACCACAGTTATTTTTGTTTGTGCTATGGCTTATCTTGAAGTCCGGACTGGTTGTTGAGCTCACGTTATAATCAGATGTTAAAGATTTGAATTGCAGTGGTTGGGAAGGGGACATTCCCTTCCAACTCTTGGGTATCTCACAAAGTATGCATGATCACAAAGTGGCTTACCTCGTTATTCAGTTGCGCACATAGAAAATAATGTGCACACAAAAGGTAACCATTTCCGTACTTGGAGAAAAAAATTAGAGGGAACATTGCATTGTGGGTGTATTCTATTTTTAGGAGTTTTATCTTTTTAGGCTAGACCAGAATATCAAGACTAGTTCCAATGACTTAGTTTCATTTTGAGAGAAAACAAACATCGGGTACCTACTATGGCTTGTTCTTTATTAAATCTTTTTGAATAGGTAGGCATTGACTGTGTGCGCTGCTAAACTTCATCTGAGCGGCACCCAGAAGGAAGATGGGCAAGCCCACATGCACACAGTTTAGAGGGAACATTGGTCACCACCAACATCATGTTCCCTGACTTTTTCTGTGTGAGCAGTGATAACTTTTTCCATTGTGGCTTTTTAAAGCCGTTTTTATTTGCAACACACATGCAGGACGTTTTTGCTTTTAATGTTTACAAATCCTGTCTTGTAGGTCCCAGGATTCTTTGATTCCTCCTCCTTGGGTGAATTTACATTGCTGCTTGTCCATTGATAATGATGGGTAGGCCCCTTTCCACATAGTTCTTTAATTTGACATGAACAAAAAGAAAAATCCAGGTCCTTTTTGGTTGCAGTGTTTACATCATTGCCAATCATGTGAAATAAAGCAAAAGCCAGGCCGTTTTTGGTTGCAGTGTATAATGTCTTGCCATTCATGTGACAGGGAAAGCAAAGCAGGGCCGTTTTTAGTTACAGTGTTTAAATGCTGCTGTTCAGGTGAAACAGTCTTCTGTTTGGGGC
The DNA here is from genome assembly GCF_040938575.1 of Ambystoma mexicanum. Classification (NCBI taxonomy): domain Eukaryota; kingdom Metazoa; phylum Chordata; class Amphibia; order Caudata; family Ambystomatidae; genus Ambystoma; species Ambystoma mexicanum. The sequence goes on from NC_090930.1 coordinate 112,638,495, forward strand.
CTTTAAATGCACCCCACATTCTGCTATACTATGTGGGCTGATTATATTTGATTATATTGGAGTGGGGTCCTTTTGTATTGGTTGGTGCTCCTCTCACCATCCCCCCTGGTCCCTGTCCCATCATAGTGCTTCAAATGCAGCTCGCCCTACTCTAAAGTGCCTATGGGGGTGGGGTGGGGCTGCCTGCTTCCCAACACCCTTCTATATGAAATATTGGAATGGAGACATTGCACTTCTGTATTATTCACAGGGACAACTCTGGTAGATTCAACCATTTTAAGTACCTATAAACTAAGCACCAGCCTCCCATTTCCCAAGAATATTTAGAAGAGAGCACTCTCCCTACAATAGCAGGCCCATAGTCACAATCATCAGCTGTTGGATCATTAAAACTCTATGGTGTGGCACGTCACATCACTTAGACAGTCACCCTTGAGGTTGTGGATGACATCCGTATTTTATGTATTTATTTATATTATTTATGGTATTTATATAACCCCCAAACCCTGGGGTATCACAGCGTTTGGCACAGTAAGACAGAGGAAAAAAGGTACATATAACACAGAGCATTATTCATACTTATCAAAGAGCCAGGTTTTAACAAACCTTTTGTACAATCTGTATGATTTATAGTTTCTGATGGCCGCAGGTAGAGTGTTCCAGAGTGGGGTGCGGTAACCCTAAAGATGACACCTCCTGCCCTTTTGCTCTTGTAGCGAGGGGTGACCAAGGTAATAATGGAGCTGGATCTTTGCGAGGGCAGGGGAAGTTTCTGGAAGAGACTGTCAATGAGGTAAATGGGAACCATTGTGTAGATGCACTTGTGGGCAAGAGTTAGGGTTTTACAGGCATTCTGTGCTTTGATTGGTAGCTAGTGGACCTCGCGTCTGATAGCAGAGATGTGGTCCGATCTATTTAGACCAAGGGCAGCTCACGGGGCTTTATTTTGCAAAAGTTGAAGTTCTGCCAGATTAGAAGCTGAGGTGACCATAAGAAGCATGTTGCAATAATCCAATTTGGAGAGGAAAAATGCTTGTGCAACCATGAGGCAGTTGCTTGGCGCCAGTTCTTTATCACATGGGATTATGGTGTTTGAGTGGTGCATTGGTTTCATTCTTTTCTCTTTGGCTGCCTTCGGGCAGTCCAGGTGGGTTCTCATCCAGACTCCAGATTTCCCATGCTTTATAGTGTGCCTCAGGCTTCCATCCTGTTCAGTGTGCACATGGAACCACTCAGTGGGGACTCTGGTGGTAGGGAAAAGAATAGGCATCTACATCTATGCAGATGACATCCAGTTGTTCCTATAAAATGACCACTCATGAGGATGTTTTCTTCTTAAAGATGTCTCTGGACATAAATGAGATCTGGATGGTCCGAAATAGAGTTCCTTTCATTCTCCAGTGGGAAACAGGATGACCTGGTCCACGACAGGCTGTCAAATCTTCATAGGAACAGCATTTCCCCTTCCCTTTACTCTTCTGGTTATGCTTTCAGGTTTAGAAAGTTAACACACCTTCCATGAAGTTCATGTGGCCAAGAAAACTCAATAGGCTCATTGTATCAAATGTCACTATTGTGTTGAATAAAAACCATTTGTTTCCGAAAAGATTTTGCATTGTCACTCATAGATGGGAGGAATGTCCTTCTTATGGGCCTCCTCAGATGAGTGTTGAGGACATTCAGATCTGTTTTTCACACTGCTGCATGTTTGGTCACTGGCTCTCAACAGTTTGATCTTATTACACCTATTTTACAAATGTGACATTGGCTACCTTTTAAATCCAGGATTCAGGATCCAGCATATCTTTCAAAAAAGTGAATTAGCTTAGATGCATACCTAGAAACTAGAAGCAAGTCCCAAGTTTGTGATACAATTATAAGTGTTAACAAACAGTTCCTGCAAATCTATCATTTTCAGAGGCCATTGTTAGGATCTGGAATGCACGGATGTTGCTTTACGCTTGGCCTCTGCTCCTCTCATCTTTCGTAAAGTACTACAAGCATGTTCTTTCCACAATAGATGTCCTCGTTTTCCCAACAACTGTGCGATATCACCAGTGGTCTCAAGAATGCCTGTCACAGATCTCTACACGAGTGAGGCCATGATTGTTTTATTCGCCAGACTTCACTCATGTAAATTGCATAAGGGAAAACAAACATAATTTAAATGTGTAGTAAAACGTATTTATATTATCTGCACACTACATTTTTCAGGATACCATGACAATGTTAAAAAGTGTGTACAATCCTCTGCCTGCCTGATGGCGAGGCATGCTCCTAAATAGATGTAATAAAATAAAACACACATAATGTAGATGCAGGATAGACGCAAGCAAAATACAACAGATTTAGCACCACTGCAGCAAACACATACGGGAAACTGGGAAAGGTGCGGGAGTGAGAAAGGTGCAGGAGTGATTGAGAGCAGCGCCCGTGAGGCACAGCACTGTTGTTGAAAACACAGAGACACTCAACAATATGGACGAGACATATCACTCCTTTACCAAACACAGGCAGGCACCAGGCAATGCACAGGAGACATATCACTGCTATTCCACAGAGCCATTGGGCAATGTGCATTTGACACAGCAAGCAAATTCAGTGGAGCACCAGGCAGTGTCAAGGGGATACCTCTAGAAATGTCCAGGAGATGAAGCACTGTTGCTCCAAACACACAGAGGCACAGGGCAATGTGAAGCAGAGACATCAAGCAATATACAGAAGACTTACCACTTCTATATCAAACACAGAGAGGCAACGGCAAGGTGTGTGTGAGATACAGAACAATATACAAGAGACCTTTCACTATGTCGCAAACAAAGAGAGACACTGCTCAATGTTCATGAGAGACGCTGTGCACAAAACATTGCCCTTCTGTATGAGCCACAGAGAGGAACTTTTCAATGTACAGGAGAGTCAGAGGAATCGACAGCAGACATAGCACTGCTGTACTGAACACAATAAATCACTGGGCAATGCGCAGGACTGATCACGGAACATTGCCCAGCTGTATTAAACAGAGGGAAGTACTGCACAATGTGCAGGAGAGTCACAAATCAATCTACAGAAGACATAGCACTGCTCTAATGAACACCACTGGGAAATGTGAAGGAGAGGCACTGATCCCTGAACATTGCCCTTCTGTATGAAACACAGGGAGACACAGTACAATGTCCCTCAGAAGAGTCACAAAACAAACTACAGAAGACACTGGGAAATGGGCAGGATAAAAACTGATCATGGAACATTGACCATCTGTATGAAACACAGGGAGACACTGTACAATGTCCCCCAGAAGAGTCACAAAATAAACTACAGAAGACACTAGGAAATGGGCAGGAAAAATACTGATCCCTGAACATTGACCATCTGTATTAAACACAGAGAGGTGAAGTACGGTAAAATGTGCAGGAGAGTGACAGAACAATCTTCAGAAGACATAGCACTGCTTTACTGAACGCAAGAAATCACTTGGCAATGTGCAGGAGAGGCACTGATCACAGAACATTGCCCAGCTGTATTAAACAGAGGGAAGTACTGCACAATGTGCAGGAGAGTCACAAATCAATCTACAGAAGACATAGCACTGCTCTAATGAACACCACTGGGAAATGTGAAGGAGAGGCACTGATCCCTGAACATTGCCCTTCTGTATGAAACACAGGGAGACACAGTACAATGCCCCTCAGAAGAGGTACAAAACAAACTACAGAAGACGCTGAGAAATGGGCACCTTATGTTCCCCTGGCCAAACCAGCTGCTGGTGCGGACCTCAGTTTCCTGAGCATTCGTTACGTCTCCCTACAGCCATTCCCTTTTTAAGCATTCGTTACGTCTCCCTACAGCCATTCCCTTTTTAAGCACCATGGGTGCACTTGACTGGAATCCTGTTAAAACAAACATTGATAAAGCCAAAAAGTTTGGCCTGTGTACATTATTTCTTGCCAGGCCTTCTATGGTTTATAGTGATAATATCGAATACAAAAATGTCGAAAGTCAAAATTTCGAAAAAATAATGTTGGAAAAAAAATCGAATTTCTTTTTCACTACCCCCTTTTTTGTTTGCTTTTTACCTTTTTTTTACTTGCGAAACCCCCAAAAAATATGTAAATAAAAAAATAAAGAATTCAATTTTTTTTTCGACAATATTTTTTTCGAAATTATTGTCTTTTGACATTTGTTTTCGCTATTATGACTGAACCCGCCTGCTATTATATCCCCGATACTTAACCATTTTGTAGCTGCTACCACAAATACGGCCTCGGGCTGCAACAACCAACCCTCTAGTGCTGCAGGGAACAACAGAGAAAGAGAACAGCGGCCCCAGTTCACTTTTAACAAGTTTTTGCCCTCGTGTAATACTACATAAACCCCGTAGCAAGGCGGGCTGTGACGGAACACACAGCAATGCCCTTTTTAATTGACTGCCACTGTCTACATTTTAAAACCTGCACCCATTGACTTATCAATGCAAAAAACCTTGACCTCCCACAAGCCAAACAATGCATTTTACACTGCCACATCCAGGTTTCTAACAATCAGGAATGGCAGAACAAAAGGAAACCTTACACTCCCTTGCGGCACGGTGATCCAAGAAAGCAAGGTCCAAGCCTGCATCAGTACATCCTTACAATGTAAGTACTTTGAAACATACAATATGTATCTTGCCGCGTGGCACGGCTACCTTTTTTGGAAAACCGCCATGTACCATCATTGCAAACCTCCCTGACCCCCATTCACCCAGAAAGCTGGTGCCCGAATGCCCATTCCTTCGGCATAGCTCTTCAGGAAACCCGGCGGCGTGGCGACCTCCCTAAAAACCAATATAAACATTACATTATGTAGAAATGACGCGGCATATTGACCTCGCTTGCTACCCATTCCTTTAAATGGCCTCTCGGTCGGCTTCTTTGTGCGACAACGCTTAAGCTAAAAGAAAAACTGCCCCAGTAACAGATTGCAACAGCCGATAAAATATTAAATGCACGTACAAAAGGACAAACAGTTCTATCCTACAAAAGACTGGAACGTGCGGCGTATAAAGACCCCTGTCGCGGGCCTATAGGTAAACACACTTCTAAGCGCGGCGCCTTTCTTTCTAACTCATCTAGTAAATCCCGTTCCTGTTTCGTAATACGTTTAAATTGAACACGTGGCAGACCATGGCGCAAGCCACAGTACAACTAAACCAATGTGAAATGGTACATATGTGCCTATAAAGATTGCATGGTGCTCATCATTATAATGGGTGAATACTTTAACAATTATTTAAATAACCTACGCAATCCATCAACGGAAGGGGCGGCCGAGGGCGCAAGAAACAAAGCATCCAGAGTATGTGGAGCATGCTGTGACACAATGAATATCCCTATACCGTCATCGAAACGAGAAACGCGTGGAGCCGAGGCCTTACGACCTTGCTCCCAATAACACAGTGTCGCTGTTTGGACCATCAACATCCAACCATAAAGTTATTACCGGCATTAAAACAATAGAAACATATGGCGAGGGGCCATAAAAACTGCACATGATTTAAATGGTTGCGTGCTCTGCAACTTCGCAAGCTAGGGACACTTCTCAAAAGCCAAATCGCAGCACGGGGTCCGCTTATCACCTGGTCCGCTTATCGCCTATCAGCCAACACGCTATTCCCCCAAACAATTCAAGCTACCGCGGCCTGAATGCGTAGGCCACCCTGGCCTATACACCGCAAAATACTCCCACATTTTTAAACTTGCTAAAGCCACTTTAAATTGAGAACCGTGTAAGCAGGGGAGCGGACTTATGAATTTCCCCGGGGGAAGGGGCAAATACAGGAAGTGACATCACTGGCAGTTATAGAACCACAAATTTGCATGTAGTCGCCAACTTGGTGCAACGGCGCGCGGGGGGTGGAGGCGCGCGTAGTGCAGAACACGGGAAACATTGGCCTGCATGTACTGCATATACTAAAGTCAAGTAAGAAGGAGATTTAAGCTTTCGAGTCGCATTCCAGTAGGCCATCACTGCTCCTACTCCCCCCCCCCTATAATCATCCAGGTTGTAGTAGCCCTCAAAAGGCAGAGCAGCACAACTAGAATGGGAGAACGAAATGCCGTCCCATCCTGTGAGTGTGTCAAACGTCAGAGCAAAGACTGTGCGGGTGCCTCCGACCTTGGAGCACAATCTCACTAATTTGGTGCAAATCTCGCAAGTGGGAGCATGGGAATCCCCTGCTTGTGTGTGGGCTGCAGACCCCGGGTCACATGCTCACTTCTTCAGTGTGAAACTCTGGCCAAAGCTCTGGCCAAGGCACTTTATTTCTTGTGCTTTTTAGACTATTCAGCCTTGATAATGAAAAAACTATTTTGTTGTAGTTATACTATGTAATGTTGTTCCTTTCTAATGGAATTTTTAGACTGATTTTAGCTTGGTTAAAAATAAAAAATAGTTTTGTTATTATTTAGTGGTTGCTCCCTTTCTCAATAGTTGTTGTAAATGTTTTTGGATGAACTCTGGTGTTGATATCTGTGCTTTCAACCTCAGACTAGTTCGGCATTATTATCATACTCAACTTTCTCATAAAAATTAAATAAGTGTTTTAGGGGTTCCTTTTCCTAACGACAGACACACCATTCACCTGACTGTGGTTTCAAGGTCATAGGGTCACCACTTCTCCCTTTGTTGCTCTTCTCTCTGCCCTGTGATCCCTGAGAGTGGTGTTGCCATAAACTGGATCTTTCCTAACGCTAATTTAGCAAGGCTCTGTGGGCAAGCATTCAGGATGGGTCTCACACCTAGAAACAGTGTGATATATTGAGTGGGCTGGTAATCTCACAACTGAATGTACAGTTTCACTCTTGGTCATCTCAGTGACCCCATGTATATTAATGGAGTCAGTCTCCCATCTGGGAAGACAATTATATTTCGGTTAAAACACTCTGAATTGTCACTCCAGTTCTCAATCTATAGATCCATACCATATTCATTCAATGTGTGTGCAGGGGTGATAACTTGTGTCTGAGAAAGTTCATTCTTTCATTCAGGAGAGATAAAGGGGTAACAACCCCCTGTATGTGGGATTAGGCTCAATTTGCCCCATACCCCCTCCAGAAGGAGTGAGTAGGTTTTAAGACCCTGCTGATTCTGCTATCCGACAGGCTTGAGCCTTCTATCCCTTGCCCCATCACGGCTTCCAACATCCTGAGCGGCATCTTATGGACAGCAGGCAGCTCCGGACATGCCTGTTCCCAATTGAATGTAGACAGATCTACTATTTAGACACTGGGAGAGAGCAATGAATCGACATTGGTGGTAAAGAAGCACTCAACATACAGAACACAATGGTATAGTGTTGCAGTCCTGCTGAGATATGACAATTCTGAGCATGTGAGCAGTAGGCTGGATCAGTGCTGCCCCATAAAAGGTGTAGAAGCCTCTGTGAGAAGTGTAGTATTTTCACATTAACTATGCTTAAGACCTTCAGGGTTATTGAATAGTGCTGCTACATTCTGAGTAATTCCATCCCTTTAAATATATGAGCTCTTGTCTAACCATGACAGTGTTGAGTTATTCTGATGATGTCAGACTTGCTGAATAGTTCTGGTTCTGTATCATTAATAGTATTCAGATCTTTAGAGTATCGGAAGGATAGCTCAAATGCAATGTGCTCGCCTTGGAAGCAAAACGACACAGAGCAACACAGGTTCAATCCCTCAGTCCGCGCAACACAGGTTCACTCCCTCGGTGCGCACAACACAGGTTTGCTCCCTCGGTCCGCGCAACACAGGTTCGCTCCCTCAGTCCGTGCTTAGAAACTTCTGGGTAGTACACGCATTATAAATAACCAATTAAAATAAAAAGAAATACATCTGTTGAGAAGTGCTGGGGCCTTGTCAATAAGAGTGTAGCAGCTCAACTGAGAGATGCTGATGTTGTCCCATCAAAAGTATAGCAGCCCCACTAAGATGAACTAGCATTGCCTCAGCAAAAGCATAGTATTATCGCTGAGAAGATTCAACAATTATAGAAGCCCTGTTATAGCAGTACTACCCCATCAAGAGTATAGCCAGCTAACTGAGGAGTACCAGCATTTCCCCATTTCAAATATGGCAGCTCTATTAGAAAGTGCTGGCTCATACGCCTCCGCTCCCCAGCCATAGCATTCACCCTCACCACGTGCACAATCAGAGACATGGAAACAGTCTCATTTGCCCTCTCCCTGCCCCCTCCCTCGCTTTGCATCTATACCTCCATTTCTAAAAATCCTTCTGGGTTGGGTGTACTTCTACATCTGTGCACCCCTCTTGCCAACAGGGGTGCACAGATGTAGAAATACACCAAACCCAAAACGATTTTTAGAAATTGAGGGACAGACTTGTTTTGCATCTGTGCCTCCATTTCTAAAAATGGTTTTGGAGTTGGGTGTACCTCTACATCTGTGCACCCCGGTTGACAGATGTAGAAGTATACTCAACCCAAAACGATTTTTAGAAA